>NC_082656.1:73993479-74305444 GCF_028023285.1 Balaenoptera ricei | reverse complement strand
TCTGTGTCGGTGAGTCTTTTCTGTTATGTCAGTAAGTTCATTTGTATCATTTTTTTAGATTCCACATATAGGTGATATCATATGATATTTGTCTCTCTCTGTCTGACTTACTTCACTTGGTATGGTAATCTCTAGGTCCATCCATGTTGCTGCAAATGGCATTATTTCATTCTTTCTTATGGCTGAGTAATATTCCATTGTATATATGTACCACATCTTCTTTATCCATTCCTCTGTTGATGGACACTTAGGTTGCTTCCATGTCTTGGCTGTTGTAAATAGTGCTGCAGTGACCATTGGGGAGCATGTATCTTTTTGAATTAGAGTTTTCTCTGGATATATGCCCAGGAGTGGGATTGCTGGATCATATGGTAGCTCTATTTTTAGTTTTTTAAGGAACCTTTATAGTGTTCTCCATAGTAGTTGCACTAGTTTACATTCCCACCAACATTGTAGGAGGATTCCCTTTTCTCCACACCCTCTCCAGCATTTATTGTTTGTAGCTATTTTGATGATGGCCATACTGACTGGTGTGAAGTGGTACCTCATTGTAGTTTTAATTTGCATTTCTCTAGTAATTAGAGCTATTGAGCACCTTTTCATGTGCTTGTTGGCCATCTGTGTGTCTTCTTTGGAGAAATGTCTATTTAGATCTTTCTGCCCATTTTTGGATTGGGGTGTTTGGTTTTTTGATATTGAGCTGTGTGAGCTGTTTGTATAATTTGGAAATTAAGCCCTTGTCGGTCACTCTTTTTATTTTTAAAACAAGCAAAATGTGAGTGTGTTCTTCTAAAATGACTTTTAAACTGTAGAAATAAAATAAAAAGTAAGAGTTTGCTTTAACTTCTTCCAACTAGCCTCCCTCATTCCACTTCCCAGAGGTAACCTAGCGGTCAGCGTTAGGAGCCTAAGACCCTTTACCCCTGAATTTAAACATTATATCTCTTCTGTAAAACAGCATTTCTGCCTCCCGGAGGCCCTGTCATTTTCACATAGTGTTTCCTCTTTCTAGAACACTCTTCTCTCCCACTCAAAATTCAGAATTCAGCTCAGATGTCACTTTCTTAAGGAAGCGTTCTTCGTCCTCAAAGAAACAGATCAGATAGCCCAGTTATATGTGCCCATATCCTCCTATACTTTCCTTTTGTGTTTATCATAATTTTAATTAAAAAATTTTTAATGGTATAATTTGTTATTTAATGTCTGCTTTTCCAACCAGAGGAAACTCCATGACAATAAGAACCATAACGGTCATAGTCAGCATGTGAAATAAATACATCTGTGTTTAGAAATGTAGTCTTAGGAATAACAGTTGAAAAGCATCAAAACCAATTCCTACCTACTAAAAAAGTAGAATTTATAGGAATGAAGCATTTGAACAGCTGTAATTAAACTGAGTTAGTGATTTGGCCATTTGTTGAAAAAGATTGGAAGAATGAGGTAGAAGCAGTATCTGAGATGGTAAACGGGTGACCGGGAGTCCCCATTTGGGTATTAGGAATTATTGATTTTGTCTTGAAAGTGGAACTTTGTTTTCAAATTTGACCCGAAGTTTAAAAAACAGAAATTTCATATGAAAACCCATATATCCTACTGCTTTTGTGAAATAGAAAGATCTGGCAACACAGGACCCTCACTCTCATGTGGTGTAATTGGCTGGAGCTGGGCAGTGGCCGCCGCATTGGGCACCGTCTCTCCAGTTTCCGGGAGTCTCCCAACAGTCCGTATTGTTGTCCTGACAGCACTGGGAATGTGTGTTTTATTTATCCACAGATTCGTACGGTCACTTTTCTCAGAGTAGCAAAGTATTTCTCTTTGCCCATCACTCTATGGACAGAAAATAAATAAATAATAAATTCATAAGTGCGCACATATATAAATACACACGTAAATGCATGCCTGAAGGAAAACACTGTTTGCAAAAGGAAAGGAGAAATGAACCTGATTCTTTGTAGAAGTGAGGGTGGTCCCTGTGTGTTTAGTACATGACTCCGGGTCTGCTTTTCTCATTCATTTTACCTGCTGGGTGTCAGGAGGCCTTTGTTTGGGTGACCCATGAAATAAGTTACAGAAGTGTGACTTTAGTTTACAAAGATGGCATAAGGGTAAGTAGTGCGTGGATTTCCATTAGTCCCAAAATGTCTTCCCGTAAGTTTTATGTCTTCATAATTTCAAACTGTTGAAATCTTAACTCAGCATAAATGGAGACTGGCTCAAATTCTCTTATAAGTGAAGGACGTTTAAAAATCATCTCTGTCCTTATTTCAGGTGAAATTGCTTCGCATTGGCTAACTTTCTTCACTGGTATCGTGTCTTGTATTTTTACTTTCTTTTCTGCTTTCTGTATCCTTGTCTAGTTTATTGGTATACGTCTATCTGCCTTCCCCACGAGCTATAAGTAATTAGGTAATTTAATGAAATATGACTGATTGATGTGGCTTAACTTTCCCCACTACTGTTAAACTAAATACATGATCTGACTGGTGCTTCTGTGATTCTGGGTGTTTGATGTATAATACTTTATTTTTTTTCCACTCTCTCTCTCTGTATGTTTGTATCTATCTACCTATCTATTTAAAAGACATATGTGTATATCTGTATATGTATATACACCTTTTTTTACATTGCATGAATAAATCTATCAGGATTTTATATATTCCTGTAAGCAGTGATTAGGATCTAAGCAATAGGAACAAATTTTTTATTGTTGTTTATTTAAAAAAAATTTTTCCCCTCATCCCTACACACATTTTACCTTATTTCAAATGTTGCAATATTTGTGGTATTTCTACCCCCTCTTTACATAGGTTGATTATGGGGGTATCAATTGAATTAGGGACCTTAGAGATCCTCTCACTTTTTTACAGAATAATAGGCTCTATAGAGCCATTTATCAAGGAAAAAATAGGCACCTTTGGTCTGCAGTTTGAAACCCTACAAATTCCATTCTGTGTTCTGAGACAAATTATAAATGCAATTATAGCTATAATTATAATCATAATGGGAGTCATATGCAGGCATACAGGAAAGGATTCAGTCTGGGGCCCTTAGGGTGGTCTTTTCTGTTTTTATAATGAGTGAGAATACACATGCGTTCACACTGAACTTCACAGCCACGAGTTTGGAGCACGTGGGCAAGCAGGACCGTCTTACTGACCTCATAGGTTCTGCGTGCTGAGCTCTCTGATGCCACTTGTTGAAATTTTTAGTTAATTCACTTAATGTTAACAGAGTTAATTTTGCTAGGACATTTTTCAGGTTTATTAATGAAATTCATACCACATTTAATAAGGAAATGAGTCATGATCTAAATCTATGCAATTCCTAATAAATTCATTCCTAAGTTAAGGACAAACTGGGGGAGGGGAGAGAGTTTTCTCACACCACCAAGCAATTTTCTGACACCAGCTGAGTACCCTGAATTCAGCCCAAAGGTTCAGGGCTCGGTCCTACAAGACTACCCCCGCCACCTCCTTTTCAGATGTCACCTGGGCTTCTGACCAACCAGCTCTAGTTGGAGGTGCCAATGACCTCCTCACGTTCGAATAATTTGCTAGAGCTGCTCACAGAACTCAGAAAAATATTTTACTTACTAGATTACCAGCTTATTATAAAACAATGCAATGAGGGACAGCCAGATAGAACAGATGGCACAGGACAAGGTATGGGGAAGGGGCACGGAGCTTCCATGCTCTCTGAGAGCCAGTCTGCCAACACCTCAATGTGTTCCCCAACCCGAAAGCTCTCTGAGCCCTGTCCTTTTGGGGTTTTGTGGAGGCTTCATTGCATGGACAGGGTTGATTAAATCATTGCCAGTGGTGATTGCTTCAATCCCCAGTCCCTCTCCTCGCCCCAGACTTTTGGTCCCAACCCTCTAATCCTTTGGTTGTTGGCTCCTTTGGCGACCAGCCCTTATCCTTAGGTGCTTTCCAAGGTCACCACAGTAACATGAGAAAAGACACCTTTATCCCTCTCATCATGGGAAATATCAAGGGTTTTAAGAGATCTGTGGCAGGGACCAGGACAAAGACCAAATATGTATGTCTTATTTTAAGTCAAAATATCACAGAGGTATTAAATTACTTAATGATCATAACATCATAAATGTAGGTACTATTACGATCTCTGTTTAACAAATGAGAAGTTTGAGGCACAGAGAGCCTAAGTAACTTGATGATGGTCACATAGCTAGTTACTGACTGGGAATTTCCTCGCAGGCAGTCGACCTCGTGTTTTTAACCACTTCATCTTCATCACTGTATGTTATCCTACTACAAAAATATTTCACAATTTGTCCATTTATTCACTTACTCATTCTATTGATGGCCATTGAGGTTGTTTTTTATTGTTTTGCTCTTGCAGACATTCTAATATCCTTCTTGCCCTCGCGTTCTTGTGCACACGTGTAAGAATTATCTGAGCATATATAGTTAGGAGAACAATTGCTCGGTTAAAGGATATGAACAAACTTAGGCTTTATGAGCTGTTGCCTGATGGCTCCCCAGATGAAAGTGCCACTTTTTACTCTTACCAGCAAGACTAAGAGTTCTCATTCTTTCACATCCTTGTCCACACTTGATGTTGTTAGATTTTTACACCTGATGGCATGAGATGATATATCATGATGTTAAATTTGAATCTCCCTGATTAAAGCCTATGGTTGTTGAGCATTTTTTCATATATACATAGACGACTTATATTTTCTATAGATTGCTTATTCCTGTTTGTTGCCCATTTACCTGTTGATTTTTCCAAATGATTTTCAGAAATTCTGTGAGATTCTAAAGGGCATATCACTTCTACCTAACTGGGAAGACATTAAAATATTAGAAAGGTAAATCCAAAATATTAATACTTGGCCTATGTATGCACATTTTACACTCTACCATCTTCAGGCAATAACGTAATTCTTTTATGTGGTGTTACCAAAACCATTTAGAAATTTTCTTTAAGTGTGTCTCTAAGTGTGAGTTTCAGCATAGGGAAAAGTTACAATCGACTCTTTTAGCATCAACCGGTTACTTAGCTGTTTAAACTCATTTTAGCATAAGCAACAGCAGCCCTGAAGAGGTCACCCTAATGCATGATAAATAGAACACGGCTAAATTAGAGCCTCATTCCTGGGCTGCTGCTGTGACAAGCTGTTTTTCTCCTGCCTCTCAGGTAGGAGTTTTCATCTCTTGACAGTTTGACAGACGTGGCTACACGGTTTTGAGCCATCTTCCAACACACACCCAGTGCTCTATTATCTTGAAGGAAGTCAGTGACAAGGAAATGGAAGTATGCCTGAGACCTGGCCTCCTTGAGCTCAATTTCTCTCTGGTAACATCCCATCGTATGCCTCCTTCTATAAAGAACAGAAATAATAGGCTTTTACCATAAGTAGGTCAAATTGTGGCAAAATTACTACTATAGTGTTTTAATGCTTTTTGAGAAAATTTCCCTTGAAGGCGAAGATGGGAGGAGGGGTAGATTGTGTGAAATGTGTATTTCGAGTGACAAGGTGACATTCTAGGCACTTCTTAAATGTCTGCCTTCTTAATAAACCTTCCCACAAACTGGCAGATAATTTCAAGAATTGATTGAGCCCAGGGGAATGTAGGTTCCATGTACAGGCAAACCTCTCCCATCCTTAAAGACCCATGTGTGGCCCAGCTCAGACAGTATGGCCCAGGAGAACCTCGGACAATTGGCTAAATCTCCCAGAGACTCAGTTTCCTGACCTGAAAAATGGGGATAAAAACATCTCTCAGGGGGTGGTAAGAATTAGAAGTGAGGCACATAAAATACCTAGTGCTATGTGTGGGATGCAGCAGGTCACTCAGCCCACAGGGATGATTGTCGTTACTATTAGCACATGGTTCTCTCCTAACGCTGTTCACTCTGAGTGTTCTACTCAATTCCAGAAAGTCAGCTGTCATGCACACTCATGGTCCAGTGGTGTCACAGCTTTCCCTTCTCACTCTGCTTTCTGAATCTTTGCAGTGTATTTCTAAATGTCCAGCAGACACGTTCCCAGGTGTTCTCATGAACACGTCACCCCTCCCCCACCCATCCCCACATAGACATCAGGCTTTTCCTGCATCTCCAGAAACCTGAACACCAACCTATAATGCACCCCTCTTGGTCCTCCCCAAATCTGATCGGTCTTCAATTCTGTCATTAATTCAGTCTTTTGAATTTCTCTGAATCATCCGCTCTACCCCATGCTAAGGTCCCTGCCCTCAAAATCAGATCAAAGCTTCCACAGTGCAGTGATCGCTGACTCCTTGATTGTATTTGGCCAGTTTCTCTCTGCTTCCAGCTGCTTCCACTATAGCTTTCACATGATAAGCGCTTAGCAAATATTTGGGGGGTTGTATGTGAATGTGCACACATGTGTGCTTTCATGTACAGAACTACACAACCTCCCACACAGCAGACACAAATTCTTACTCTCCCCTTAAGTGGATGCCAACGATCCCTTCCCAAAACACGCTAGTCTGAGACCATCTCAGCTGATCACGGCTGGGCTCACTTTTGATCTGAAGTCAGCCAGCATCATCAGCTAGCTCACCAGCCCTCATCTCTGCTTCCAGACATGGCTGACTGTTGGGATAGAGGGGATGACGGGACTGGTGGCCACCATGAAACAGACCAACCTGTAGTGTTAATGTGGTGGCTCAGGGCTCCAAGAGCTGCAAGAGGAAGTCACAACTCACAAGTATTTTCCAAGTGTCTACGTACATCACTTTTGGGATTGTCTCACTGACTGAAACAAATCACATGGCTAAGTTCAGAATGAGAGTGGGATGGGAGAGCACTGCCAAGGCTGTGGATGCAGAGGTGGGTTCAATTTCAGGCAATTTCAGGCTCTCCACACAGGCTAAAGGGAATTCAAACATCACTGGCTTAGTATTACAATCAGTCCTTGGCCGCATTTCTCTTCCACCAGGCATGTTTTTCTTCTTGTTAAAAACTAGTTCACATAGTGGAGTCAGGAGTTTTGAAAAATATTAACAGCAGTCATAGATATTTGTGGGCAATTTATGATTTAACATCTAGGCTTACTCCGACAGAGTGATATACTCACGGTAGCCAAGAGGCGAAAGTGTCTTACCAAGCCCCTCTTCCTTCTTCCTACAATTTGACTTCTGCGTGTGTGTGGGATTCTCTTCCCCAGCTTACTGTTCAGGAAAGAAGCAAACCAATCAGGGCATGACAGTGGGTGTAGTTTTCACTGGTACCATAGATGGTCAGTACCTTTGTGGGAAGTCACTTGTAGATTGCCCTCTGCCCTCTGGTTCTCCAAGGACATGCAGCAGGCAGAAAGGAAAAGCAGAGTTTTTAAGGATATCTAATGGTTCTGTTTTCGGTATTGCTATAAAGATATTTCCTGTTTAACAGAAATGCTTTATATTAGACAGAAGTATTTTGTGTATTGATAGTAGGAGTAACAAATATCCGGATGTCTTCTAAATAAGGGAAGGGAAATGGGAGATTTATTTTAGGTTTTGTGCCCTTGGTCTTTTACATTATGTTCTTGTTCTTACGCTCATGGCTCATATGCAAGACGGTTTCTGAAAATTTCATCTTGTAATTGCATTGTTCTCCAAATATGTTTATTTTGAAATCTAATTAAAACACAACTTTCTGTACATGGCTGATACAGTGTTCAGTGCATGAAATTTGTTTACCACAGTAGGGTATTTTATTCACTCAAGCAGCTATTTAGAGAAAGATTTGAGTTCTGGGCTGTACTGTTTATTATCCAAATTTATCCTTATTGTGGCCTCTTAAGCCACAATTTTGATTTGTTAGATGTTTGCGTGCAGAGTCTTCAGAATCTATAAGGCACTATTCTATAGGAAAAATTACTGAACAAATTAATAGGAAGAACTCCTGTGAAGTACTTAAGCATTCATACCACTAAAAATGAGACACCTTAAGACCTTTTTGAAAATCTATAAATTTTCCTGGTCCCTCTCAAGATCACTTGTATCTTCCACTTGATTTCTCCTCTTATACATTCGTACCTTCCCCATAAACAGCTGACTGTGTCTCTACCTTTAAATACCTTTTCAAATACAGCAATAATAATAAGAGTTTTGGAGTGTAAGATGCCTGCTATGGCATCTATACTATTTAGACTCTACCCTGTTTAGACTCTGTACTAAATAGTCTCATTTATATTCATGTTCCAGCCTAGAGATGTAGATGTTATTACACCCATTTCCCATATAAGAAAACTAAGTCACAGAGAAGTTACATCGGGTACAGAGTCAAGATTTGAACCCAGCTCAGGCTGCCTTCAAAATTGACATTCTTTTACACCACGGCAATCTTAGACCCTTCGGTGAAGAACAGGTCATCTTCAGCTTTCAAATATAGGGTTCCCAAACTTACACCCTCTGTTAAATCACAAACACTTGCCATGGGAGCTGCTTCTTCTTTAATATGTAGGCAGAGTCAGCTGCATTTTGACTGCCTGATAGGAGGCAGGAGAGCATTTGCTTTGGACTCAAAACAAATGAGACTACTTTCTAAGTCTGTGAACTTGGAAATCGATTCATCCTTCCCTGCTTCTCCATAGGTGAGGGGATAACAAATGCACCTTTTTCACAGGGTTGTTGAGGATTAAATGAAATTTTTACACCAGAATGTGATATGCTTGGAATGAGGCTTGGCACAAACCAAGCCCTCAAATATGAGCTCTTATTTTGATAATACATTTTGTGGACGTCGATTTGAATTGAGGGAGGATCCCTATCCAGGTTTGGCATAGACTTCTGTCTTTGAGAGCATTCCTTTCACAGTAGAACTCAGAACTAATGTGAAGAAAGGTGACCTTTCCTGTTCTTCTTTTTTTTTCGGTGGAACCCTTTGATCGGGTAGAATTTTGTAGCACTGGGCAGATGTCTGCGGTCCTGTTTCATAGGAGATGATTTGAGCGGGTGTATGTCAAAATCACCAACAGTGCTTGCTTTAGTTTCCTATTGCTACTGTGACAGATTTCCACAAACTCAGCGATTTCAAACAACACAAATTCATTATTTATGGTTCTACAGGTTAGAAGTCCAAAATGGGTTTTGCTGGGCTAAGATCAATGTATTCGTAAGGCTGTATTACTTCTGAAGATTTTAGGGAAGAAACTGTTGCCTTGCCTTTTCCAGATTCTAGAGGCCACCCACATTCCTAGACTTTATGAAAGAGTTTGTGCTGGTATCTTCATAATCCTCTCCAAATGGTTGAAAAACCAACACATACTTTTGTCTCATGAAGCCAAAGTGGTTTAATTGATTTTTGATCTTGGAGTTGAAGGAGGCAGGGGGAGGTGGGCATCCATTTTTGTGATGATGTATCTTGACATAGTGCCATATAATATGCCAGCCAGTATTTGTTATATGTTTTAGTCAGTGATTACAGGCTTTTAGAATCATAAAATTGTGAATGCGTAAAACATTTTATAGGTCACCCAGTTTAACCTGCTACTTAGGAGTTTCCTCTGCAACAGAGGTTCTCAGACTTTACTATCCACATTGATCAGGGCTGAAGATGCAGATTCTGATTCAGTGGGTCCCTGCATTTCTGACACACCCGCAGGAAGCTGCTGGTCCACAGACCACACTTTGAGTAGCAAGGCTTCTGAGCATTCCTGACGTTGCTGCCTTGGGGGTGACTCTGCTATAGTCTCTTCTTCGTATGTTGATAATTCCAGCGGTCACATACAGAAATCAGTAGGTCTTGGATCAAAGCCAAACTCAAAACACGTGCAAAATTTTTCTGATGGTTTAAAAATATAAATCAAAATGACATTGCAATTGAAGGGAATTTTTAAAAATCTAATGTGTATGCAGGATCTGAAGAGTCTTATATTAAATATATCTATAAATATATAGATAGATACACATATATAAAAATATATATCCACACATACATATATACATACATATATGTATGTGTATGTTTATCTATATAGCCTACATCCATATTAAATCATACAATTGTGAAAATCTCAAGTTATATAATATTTTGTGGCACTTACAACTTTAACATTTTCCTTTACATTAATTTTTACAACAAAATGAAAAATCGCGGGGTGTAAATTTGGACTGTCCTATAGATGTAAGCGTGACTCTAAGTGTAATGTTGCCAGCCGTTCTACATTAAGGAAGCCTGTAGCCAAGTTCAAACGTTGGTTGAATTGGATTGAGTTGAAGTGGTCTATGTAGCTAGCTCTACGTTTAAAGCTAAAGTTACTGGTTTTATTATTTAAATTTGGCTACTGCACATACTGATTACCTTAATTCTTATTTAATATTTGGAAGTTATTACTTTGGAGAAAGTCAGCCGAGCAATGGTGGTTATAGCATATCAAAATCCATTGTAAGTGATTATTTTAATGACTCTGTACCAACAGGGATACGTAGACATTCAGACAAAAAACAACCTAATTATAATGACAGCACCAAAGTGAAGCTGTGACAGTCACAAAACCAATTTAAAAGTTTTTTGACAGCCATGGCTAAAAGCTTTGTTTGGACCTTTCAGTAATAACAGTTTACTTAAGACATAAATCCACAGCTAAGGAAAATAGAAAGTTGTGGCTTTTCTGTCATGCAGATGAAGTGGAAATCAGTTGAAATGTTTTTAATAGAACATTATATTGAAAAGAGCATAGAAAAGGAATAATAGTTATGGAATTTAACTCTCACAATGCAAGAAAGACTAAATAAAAATTCTAATGAGGATAGAAACTTGGCCACTGATTTGCTTATCTACTTTATGAAGGTCAGTAGTTCCTGCAAGCAAATTGATGTGCATTTAAATATGTTGATTGACAGTTCTGGAACTTGATTTTGTATTGCCCATAAAATAAAGTCAAGGGCAAATAAATGGATGTAAGAATGCATCAGTAGCCATGGTGACACACAACCTTACTAAATATCTGCTTTTCCAATGGCTCTGACATCTCTCACATTATTAGACTTTATTACTTTTATTTATCTCACTTGGTTCTGGACTCAAATATACAACATAATTAATTCTTTGACCTGGTGCAGTTTATTTCTCATTCCTGAACAGAAAAATACCTCATTCACAGAATTGCATTTTTTTTACTGCAAATCTTAATAGAACATTTATAATGTGCAAGTGCTGATGTAAGAGCTTACAGATATTTACTTGTTTATGATAACAACTTTTAGAGTAGCCAGTATTGTCTCCATTTTACTGATGGGAAAACTGAGGCACAGAGAGGTTTAAGCATCTTGCTCAGGGCCAGAGTTCGTATGTGGTAGAGTTTCAGCTCCATGCACTTTGGCTCAGAGCCCGTGCTGTTGCTGACTGCAGGGTCATGAAGCCATATGGATGTGCACATGTGGATGCAGAGAGCCAGTGGTGGGTCCAGAGGCATCCTTTGCCTCTTTTTCTGTTCTTAGGTCCTGCTTTAGTTATGTTCTTTCAATTGCAAAGACCGAAGGAGTGTCAGGTCGAGATCAAATGGCGTCCGTAGGTGTCTGTAAGTACTAAGAACAGACGAGACCCTGCTACATGGTGGCACCAGCCCCTGGGCAGTTGGCGCCAAGGGATGTGATTCAGTGGTTTGTTATGTGGTCAGCCTCTCTCTCCTCCTTCTTCTGCCCAGGGCCTTCAGCTTCTACTCTGTCCTTTTATATACTTCCTACCCCACAGTGGGCAGGGGCTCCCAGAATGGACTTAAACAGACATGGGTACAGAGCCTGGCTCTGCTGTATACTTGCTGTGTGGCCTTGGACAAATGACTTAATCTTTCTGAACTCACTGGAAGAAGTGAGTAATATATCCCACTGTGTATATGGTGGAGATGAAAAGAGATGAAATAAATAACATACTTATAGTATTCAATACATGGCAGCTATTATAATAATAGTCATTTTTTTGGAATGCCTAATTATTTCACCTCAGTGTAGGCAGCAGACTTGGACCAGACTTGGGTCCAAATTGTGGTTCCATCTTCAACATGTGTGTGACAGAGAGAAAGTTATTTAACTTCCCTGAGCCTCAGTTTCCTTCTCTATAAAGTTAGAGTAACTTCCTAGGGCCGTTATGACATTAAATGTGTTAATTTATGTAAAGCACCTACAACAGCTCCAGGCACATAATAATTATAAATATAGACATTAGCTATTATTAGTTGTAGTGTAATTTTCAATAACATATTTATGCAAAGGGTACAAAGTTCCAATATATAAGATAAATAAATTCTGAAGATCTACTATACAGCATAAGTGCCTGTAGTTAGCAATACTCTATTGTGTATTTAAAATTTGCTAAGAGGATAGATCTTATGTTGTGTTCTCACCACTAATAATTATAATAATGGAGTTGAAAGGAAGCTTTGGGAGGTGACAGATATGTATATGGCCTTGATGATGGTGATGCTTTCATGGGTGTATTTTTACCCCCAAGCTCATTGAGTTGTATACATTCAATATGTACCACTTTTTTTAATGTCAACCATACCTCAATAAAGTGGTTTAAAACATAGAGAGTAAATTATTAAAAATAGTAATTTAAAGAAATAAATAATTTACTGAGGCAATAAATTTAAAAATAAATAGATCTTAGGTTTCTCCCACTTTTCTGGTTTTATGTTTATCTCTAAAATGCTTTCCTCAGCAGTAGCTCTTTCTCTTAACAGAATAAAGCAATACTTGTTATGTGGTATCAGCTTTCCAAAAATAATTTCTGCATAGAGTCAGTAGTAAGGATAAAAGCTTCCTAACTAATCAGTGAAAATTAAGATATAGGCTATATACAAGTTCAATGAAATGTATTTTCGGCTTTTAACCAAAAGTCTCTGAAACTCTCTCCCCAGTTATTTTTTAGCTGCCTGCACAAAAATGATTCCTTTGCTCACAATATTTAGTGACATTCATCAAGTTATCTTAGAAGGACTGTTCTGGACATGTGGTTGCCAAGGGGCAGGGGGTGGAGGAGGGATGGATTGGTAGTTTGGGATTAGCAGATGCAAACTATTATATAGAATGGATAAACAACAGGTCCTACTGTATAGCACAGGGAACTATATTCAATATCCTGTGATAAGCCATAATGGAAAAGAATCTGAAAAGGAATGTATCAATATATGTATGTATAACTGAATCAGTTTGCTGTACAGCAGAAATTAACACAACACTGTAAATCAATTATACTTCAATAAAATAATTTTTTTTAAAAAAAAGGACTGTTCTACACAGCAGCATGTCACAAAGATGTTGCAGACCAAGGCCTAAGCACATAGTTATGTTGAATCATGGGTTTGTTTCTTTGTTAAGAGTTCACCTGTTTTGCCTCCTCAGCAAATGATGCGGTCATCCGTCTTCCACATGTTCATCCTGAGCATGGTGACCGTGGACGTGATAGTGGCTGCCAGCAACTATCACAAAGGAGAAACCTTCAGAAGGCAATACGACGAGTTCTATCTTGCGGAGGTAAGCAGCTCACGGGGTGCAGATCACTTTTCAAGGTAGGCGAAAACCTCGGCTAGTCATAGCACCTTTTTTAAATGTGAAAATCAATTGCAGTTTGTTAATTACTTGACTTTGACCAAAGCTGATTCATTGTCCGCTTCGGAGGTGTTTCCCTTGGTCACCGTGTTGCCTGATTTGTTTCCTGTCACCCTGGGCCTGAGTGATCTTTCCTACAGTGTGTCACATTGCCACGGTAACCTTGCCCTGGGTGTTACTCTGGCCATCTTGCTGTTTTCCTATCAACCTCTCATTTTCTCTGCTTTGTCATGTTGTGTTAGTCTGTTTCCTCCTAAGTGTAAGCAAGCAGAGATTCAGAATATTATAAATGAGCAAGTTAGCTCAACAGTACCAAGGAGGGGGCTGGAGAGAAACTGAAAGATTTCTGTTCTAAAAATCTGAGGTGTTGCAACCTGCACTAAAGATGTCCAGTCAGGAACAGGTAGGTTTAGTGATTAAATCAGCATCATCCAGCACCCCGCATCCCATACCAGAGTTTTGTAATAGACTTCTTATTGCTGGGGTAACTTTGTTAATATTTGATTCTTAAATATTTTTTAATGATTTCCAGAGACCACTACTTTTTTTCATTGTAAAAAATCATTTCTAAAATATATCTTAGAATTCAGTGGTTATGTATTTATGTAAAAATTGATTGACAGACAGCTCTTTTGAAACCCATTCATCATATAAGTGAGGAATGCATATCCAGCTGTGCTACACTTCAAGAAATCCAATATGTGAAAAAGACAACTTAAAAAGCAGAAACATCGCAATGTGATTATTTTTATTACAAAACCACTTTGCATATACAAAATCAATTTGCCTTATAGTTGAGTTCTCTTATATATGCAGAATTCTCCCAGTGCATTTAAAAATGGATTTGGTTAATAAAAAGTCAATCCACCAACACATCAACTTTTCAGAAAAAGAATTGATAGTATACAGCCATTGAATATAAACATCTATGTGGGTATCAAGAACCTTTTAAGGAGTCACTTATGAATTCCCCTCTTGTGGAGGTTTGTTTCCTGTAAGAAAATATCATTAGTATTAGACTTTCACTGTAGTAGAGTCTCTGTGATGTGACACTGCCTGATAGCTGTGTCGTATATGGAGCTTACAGTTTAGCAAAAATATAGACAGTGAACAATAACAACTTTTTATGCTGTGGAGAACAAATGACAGGGGCTCATGAAGAAATTATGTCCAGCCCAACACCTGAAAAATGGGTATAATTTTGCTGCAAATCCAGCACAGAAAGCATGGCTTGTCATTGAAAGCAGAGGGAAACATGGACCAAGAGTCATCCTTGCAGGTGAATTTCTAACACAGGGATGGGACTTTAAGGAATCCCAATCAAGTAATTTCCGTCTGTCCTGTGAAGTAGGAAGCAAGGTCTCCATCCAACCTGATGATGAGACGGTAAAGTGGGAAGCTGGTGGAGAAGAGAGATAGGACACGGGTAATGTGGAGAATGCAAAAAAGCTAATGAATGATACATCGAATGCAGCACTGAAGACTGAGACTACAAATTTATAGTGATGCCAATTGAGACAGGCCTGTGACTTTCTTTGGCCTTTCATAAAGGGGAGAAGAAAGGCAACATTCGGATTGGTCCAACTTTAGAGCTTTTTCAGTCTAGTGGAGCTGAGAGACAAGGGATCAGGGAACATGGGTGGTTGGCAAAGGAGTTGAAATGATGACCCTGTGGTCTAGGTTGGATATGAAAAGAGGGAAAATAAGAGGAGAATGAAAGAGTAAAAATGAAGGATCAAGGGTCTCCAATGGTCAATGAACAGGTATAGTTAAAGGGATGGAGTAAGAGAGCTAGAAGGTAAGGTTGTGATCAGAGAGCGGGGTGCAGGATTTATATTTCAGAATAATTCTGGGTAACTAAATACAAAATCTAGGGTGTTCTATGGATGTGGGTGGCTCAAATGTAATGATGGAGTCAAGGCAAAAATGGCAGGGAACTATCGGGGTATGGTGTTGGCTAAATCTTCACAGTGACACACGTCATTGGGCGTGAGGCCAGTTCTTCTGGAAAGGAGTGTAAGTGGCATGGGAGAGTGACTGACAGAGAAATGAATAGAGATCAATAGAGGGCCCTCTATCGAGGGCATGGGGAGAGTGTGGGAGAGGGTGTTTTCACCTGACGGAGTACATCTCAAAGGGGTGTGGAGGAGTCATGGATGGGGCGTCTCTTCCTCCTCCACACATTGTCCTCCATGGGCCACACGGGGCATTGGAGCATGAGTATCCTTTTCTGGACAGGGCAGTGGGGGGAGTCATGCATTTGGGACAGGACCGGTAGAGGCAAGGATGGAAGAAGCGGACTCTGTGCTCAGAGATCGAGAGTGAAGAAGAAATTGTTTAACAGGGAACGAGAAACCCAAAGGTTAGTTAAAGGCTCTGGGTGGAATGAGGAGGGAAGGTAGGTGAGGTGGAAGAATTACACAATAGTATTAGAACCAGAGGCAAAAAGGCTGATGACAGAAATGCCTAGAATAAAAACAGAAATGGCTACACGTGATTGACCTTATGCCTGTCTCACTGGAAGGAGTAAATTATATTTGCTTCTGAGGGAGCCCTGGATACTTAGAGATTCCATTAACATTTCCTTTGTAGCCCAGTGTGCATACTCAGTTGTACTAAATCAATCCTATACAGTAAATACATAAGCCATTCTGGGAACAGAAGAACAGAACAGAATCCTCCGGTAAATTTTACCTAATTTTTTCATAAACAAAATTGATCTCTTTCCTAATGTGTTTATGTGTGTTAGCTGATTTATGATCACACTGTAAGAAATTCCAACAAAATTTCAAATATTTTAATATTGTAGAGTTCACTGATACTATTTAAGTGTATAGGTAGCGTCCAGTGGTAGTTGAAAAATCCTTGTCATTGTTCTTTTTTGTATATAATGCTATTTTTTAATTTAAAAAATCAGAAAGAGGGACTTCCCTGGCTGTCCAGTGGTTAAGACTTCGCCTTCCAATGCAGGGGGTGCGGGTTTGATCCCTGGTCAGGGAGCTAAGGTCCCATATGCCTTACAGCAAAAAAACCAAAACATAAAACAAAAGCAATATTGTAACAAATTCAATAAAGACTTTAAAAATGGTCCACACACACACAAAATCTTTTAAAAAAAGATTATTAAAAAAAAAAATCAGAAAGAGAGGATTGTATAGTAAAATCTGGCACATATGTTTCTATTAATTGTTGCCCACTTCCCAAACCCCTGAAAGTAAATTTGATTTTCATAAACAACGTAGTAGAGCTTTAGTTCACTTAAAAAATGTATAGGCATCACTTTATTCTTGAACTACTGAAACATTCAGAATTTGTTCCGCATCTATTTATCGATTTGGGGTGTCTGAGTTTCCCAAAGCATGTTTGGTCTTTATTCAAATCACATTATCTCTTTTCTTTGTATCAGAAACTTGCACATGGTTTGTTTTAAATGAGTTTGGATAAGTCATTTTAATCACACTTAATTTTTTATAAAATACTCTCTTTTAAAAAAATTGGTAAAGATGGTTTGGGCTTAAGCCAGGAGTCAACAGATTTTTTCTTGAAGAGCCAGATAGTAAACATTTCAGGCTTTTCAGGCCATGTGCCCTCTGTTTCAACTACTCAACTCTACTGCTGTTGTGCAAAAAGTGAATGTGGCCTCGGAAGGGTTGTGTCCCAGTGAAATTTTATTTATGAAAATAAGCATTGAGCTCGATCTTGGTTTAAGCTGTAGAAACACAGAGCATGCCAACTAACATCCGCATGGGTTAAATTCAAATATAGTAAGACTAACAACATAATAGCTACCATTTTTTTAGAGCTTCCATTATGTTGCCAAGTGCTTTAAAGGAATTCATTATCTCATTTAATCCTCAAAATGGCTATAATAACAGCAATTCAAGTTTATGGACTATAATGACATAGTATTTAAGGTAATAGCATTATGTAATATTTTGAAAAGTTTACCTTTAAAATAGATCACAAGAGGCCATGAGCTTTCAGAGAAGTAATTTCTTGAGTTCCCACATATTCCAGAATAAATTATTTTGAAAATCCAAAATAAACCACTCTACCCAATAGGAGTCAACTTGCAGTCTAAAAAACATCCTTTAAGCATAAATTAACCTGCTTAGCTTCTGCTGTGAAGCTGGGGACTTGTTTAGTTACTTTGGACTAACTAACCTAAATTTAGAATTAGTTGAGAAACAGGGAAAACTTTTCTTTGTTTTCTAGGCTCTACATAAACACAAAGAGGTAAAGTTTTACTTTCTTTTGTAAGAGTTTCATTTTTCATTTTGATCTAAGATAATTCATTGTCATTAATATACATAAAATCACATGTTATAATGAACATAATTATATTTTACAATGTATAGTCTCATTTTCTTAATAAAGAATAAAACTTGAACAATACTCTCCTATTATTATATAAAAAATATAAATATATCTGTATATCCACTAGATTTTTAACAGAAGTTTATCAGCACAGCCTTATGCACAGAAGATTCACAATTTTAACAAAATTCCTCTTTTAAGAAACTCATAAATTGGTGGGAGAGAGAGGGGAACAGTGAAGTTATAACAGCATATCCCTGTTGCATTTCTGGTCGAGAGAGAGGTTTACCTCATTTAGAACTCCAGGGTGTCTCTTTGGTTTCCTCTTTTTCTATGATTGTTCTGTGTTTTGAAGCAGAAGGGCTTTCATAAGCATAGAATCATTTTGCCGTCCTACAGGAAGTTATCTTTTCTAGCAAAGTGATTTCTGTGTTCCTCTGAAGACATTTGGCTTTATGATATTTGTTAAAATGAAATTAAGTGAAAGAGCCATTTATTTTAATTCCAACAAAATCTGACAACTGTATTTCATCTCAATCACAAGAAATGACTGAATTATGAAAGTAACTCATCCTGCTCCACCAGCAGTCTTTCATATTGTCATTAAGTTTAATTTCATTTTCTGGGAAACTTTAATTAAATAAGTATCTTTTGGCTGTAGCTTTTTCATGTGTTTCTATAGGATTTGGGCAGTATCTTGCTGGGTGAAAAAATAACACAATAATGACATTCTCGATTATTCAATGATCCATCTCCAAAGTTTGCTCTTTAACTGTCTAGAATATTGAAGTTACACTACAGACTAAGAGCAGGTGATTTACAGACACCTCTGGAATGATGCAGGTCATCATTTATTTGGGTGTTATTTAACCTGAATTTCATTTAGGAGAATAGTGTTACCTGAATTGCATTTGTCCTGTTATCTTTTTCTGTGATAAATATGCATTCATTTTCTCATGAATATCCATTATGTTTCTCTGAAATTATGAAATAGAGTCTGCAACACAAATCTTGGATAATATATTTCAAATATCTTTGCACATATGGGCAGTATCTCTACTATTTTATCTTCTCAGACCTGCATAGTACAATCAGCTCATTTATAATTTGTCACCTATAAATATTCATACATTATTCATTGAATTAAAAGGGCAGAACAATTTCCATTGTTCCATTTATATTAAGCGTGTCATTTTATGTTCAGTTATTTTTCTCCTGAGCTTCAGAAATTTGGCAATCTCTTGTTGTCTTACCTGCTAGCCTCACAAATCCAGTTACAAGTTCTTTTGGAAAACAAGCATTTTAAACTAATTTCTTGCAATTTTCATTCTAAAAAAAAAAAATCTTTTCACAAGTTATGTGCTGTCATCCTAAGAACAGATATAATAATGTTTCTTAGGACAATAACTCCTTTAAATTTGTTAATTTAATTTATTTAATTTTAATTAAACCTGCATTCACTTATTGATAATTTTCTTGAGGACAAGAGGGCTTGTTATAGTAGATATTAAATGACATATGTATTATTATAAGATGAAAATTTGGAAAATAAATAATAAAATGTGGTGTTTAAAGAACTCATACAACCTGCATTCCTGAAAATAACTAATTAAACTCTGCTGTCGTGACATCAAACCTGATTTATCTGTACAGCATGAATTCTCAACGGGAGGTGAAAACACCTCTAAGGGGATGCAAATTATTCTTGGGGAGGCAAAAAAATCTTATTCTTGCCATATATAAAGAAGAGATTGATATGTTTATATTTATAAAATAACTGTGCTAATAAAATTCCATATGGTGTAGTGATTAGAAACTAAATATCTAAACAGACTCCTTGGCCGGGGAGGTGGTTAAAAATAAAAAAAAGATTGCAAAACACTGACTTAGGAAAATTGTAAGAAGAAAGAAATATTTTGGTTTTTTTTCATGTATTGTTTTCAATTTTTTTCAAGTAATGTGACAAAAATATTTATGAAAAGTTTATTATCCTCTTACAAATCTTGCCTTCACTCTTAAAAAGACAAGTTTCAACTTTAAGCACCCACCGATGGTGTAATGTACTCTGAGGGTTTGAGACAGAGGAAAGGTCCCACTGTGACCTTTTCGATGTGGGGACTGAAGAGTTAGGGGCCAAGGTCATGGGTGCTCGCAGGCTAGGAATGACGAGGCTGTACTGCTGACTGGTAAGGACCTAGAGGTGGTCCTGCTGAGTGAAGTACGTCAGACAGAGAAAGGCAAATATCATATGACATTGCTTATATGTGGAATCTAAAAAAATGGTACAAAGGAACTTACTTACAAAACAGAAATAGAGTCACAGATATAGAAAACAAACTTATGGTTGCCAAGGGGGAAGGGGGGGGAGGGATAAATTGGGAGATTGGGATTGACATATACACACTACTATATATAAAATAGGTAACTAATAAGAACCCACTGTATAGCACAGGGAACTCTATTCAATACTCTGTAATGACCTATATGGGGAAAGAATCGAAAAAAGAGTAGATATACGTATATGTATAGCAGATTCACTTTGCCATACAGCAGAAACTAACACAACAAATCAACTCTACTCCAATAAAAATTAAAAAAAAAAAAAAAAAAAAAAGAAGGATTTGCAGATAACCTCTAGATTGGACGCATTCTTAGGGGATGCTTCTGGGGGGCCCTTCCGGGCAACTGGGTTCTGCAGGCAGCCCGCTAGCCTCCTTTCTGTACGGCCGACAGCAGGACCGTTGCAAGTTCCACACTGTCCAGCAGCTGTCAAGGTTGAGTTCATTGAGGCAGGCTGGAGCCACCCATTGAAAAGAGGTTACTAAAGAAACCTCCTCACTGCTTCTACCCTGATTCCTCCCAACTGCTGTCTTCTGCTGAATGGAAATCCTACGCTAAACCCTCTAACCTACACTAAAATAACTGACAACTTAACTTTGCTAAATCCCTTCTGTAATTCCTGACACAGTTCTCCCCTACGCCAGAATAACCCATAATTACAAGTAAGTTAGACATATTTTTATGCATAATAGTTTTCCATGAAATTTCAGCACTTTGGGATTCATACCGGTTTTCAGAGGATGGGAACGTTAGCTTGTGAACAATTAACAAACTATGTTAGAAAAAAGGTATTTGCTCCCAGGAGAATTGGAATCAGGAATTCTAGTAGGCAAATCAGTGGGAATATGGGTATTTATACATAATCACATAATAGTTTGCTAAATCCTTTTTAGTGCCTTTTAATGTCTTTGAAAAGCATATAAGTTTTCCCACCAGGCAAATAATAATGCAAATGGTTCCAGTTGCCTATTTTATTATAAATTATGATCATTTAAACAGGTCACTCCTTCTGTCTTTTGATAACAAATGCAAAGTTAGTAAAGTGATTAATTGTATTTATATGTAATTAGACAATCTATTTGGATATATTTCAGTCATTTATTGGTAGTTCCCTGCTTTAAAAAAAAAAAAAAAAAGCCTACTTTGATATGGATTACATTCCTTCCTTTGGAGTGAAAGTCTAAAAACACAGGTGAGGGAGGTGTGGAGACGTGGGTAGTGGCCGCACCACACCAGGCTGCAGGGGAACCTTCAGGATGGGCGCATCTGAGTTTCAGCTTCTCCTGAACTCTGCCAAGGTGCCTGGGCGAGGGGACAGGTGCTGGACTTCCTCATCGTGCTGCGGGCCCTCGAGTGAGAAGCCGGGGTTAGAGAGGAACTGTCTCTTGTTACGACTTGCAGGGATCTGGGTCCTCTGGTCGCCTCAGGCTGACCCTGCAAAGGAGTTGCATCTGCCCACTGGTTGCTTGTGGTCCCGGGAGGTCTAACAGAATCCTGTTGATCTCAGTGATCCAGGAAGGGAAGCTCCCCAGAAACTGAATTTCTCCCAGGAAGGAAGTTAGGAATGGATTCCACCAGCCTGGGAAGAATCCTGACACGAAGCGGCTTCCTCCTGCTGCCCAGCAAAGCGGCTGTGGGGTTTTAAGTCTTTTACCACAAAAAAACATGATGCCTCATACCATCCCTTGTTTACCACTGCTCAAGAGAGAATTTTTAAAAAAAATTTTTATTGGGGTATAGTTGATTTACAATGTTGTGTTAGTTTCTGCTATACAGCAAAGTGAATCAGTTATGCGTATACATACATCCACTCTTTTTTAGATTCTTTTCCCACATAGGCCATTACAGAGTACTGAGTAGAGTTCCCTGTGCTATACAGTACGTCCCTATTAGTTACCTATTTTATATATAGTACTGTGTATGTGTCAATCCCAATCTTCCAGTTTATCCCTCTACCCCCCTTACCCCCTGGTAACCATAAGTTTATTTTCTACATCTGTAACTCTGTTTCTGTTTTATAGATAAGTTCATTTGTAGCCTTTTTTTAGATTCCACGTATAAGCAGTATTGTATATTTGTCTTTCTCTGTCTGACTCAAGAGACTGTTAAAGACAAACAAACAAACAAAAAGCATATAGCCATGAGCAAGCAAAGAAAAATATTCTTACACAAAGGGATTCAGAAACTGAGGATGGAACTGGGAAATCCAAGATGAACATCTAATACAGGAGTTTCCCAGTAGAGTAGAATTGACGGGAGAGAGAGTAGGGTTTTTTTTTCCCCAATGTCTCAAAGATAGTTAATTAGGGCAAAAAACAAACCTTCTGAACTTTGACTAACATTTTCAAAAAGTGAGCTGAAAAGGGCAGGGTCGTTGATGAGAGCTAATTATTAATATAGGAGAGCAAGTGGAAAAAATAAAAAAACGGTAGAAAACATGAGGGAAAAACAAGAGACTAGCCACTCAGATGTGAATAATAGGAGCCCCTGAAGGACAAAGGGAACAGAAAGAAGAGTAATAATAAATGAGAGAAGAAAATTTTCCTAAACTGAGGTAAAGCATAAATCTGTAGATTGAAAGAGCTCACCAAGTCTCAGAGAGGATAAATGAAAAAAAGGTACATTCCTAGGCATATCCTGGTGACCTTCCTTGGTTGCAAGCATAAAGAAAAAACTTTTTTAAACCTCCGAATGGGCTTAAATAACCTGCAAAATCAAGATAAATATATTGTGCTTTGGATGACTCATCCTCAATATTGGAAAGTAAAGGCAGTGAACCAACATATATATTGACCACTGAGAGAAAAGAACTGCAACTCAAGACTGTATGCAGCCAAAATATTCATGTCAGTGTTAAAAATGCACTTTAGATAGAAAAGGATTGAGACAGTATACAACCCTTGATGTTTATTTGAGGAAACTAACCCAAAGTATGCTAAGCCTAAGACAAATTCTTCAGAGTCCACAGGACTAGATAGATAAGATGAAAAGGAAATAAAATAGTGGGTATTGAATCTAAATGGAAGATGGTAATTAAAATGTCAAGTAAGGGTCCTTGAAAAAAAATAAATAATTACAATTCAAAAAGCTAGAATTGGGACTTCCCTGGCTGTCCAATGGTTAAGACTCTGCGCTTCCACTGCAGGGGGCACAGGTTCAATCCCTGGTCATTGAACTAAGATCTTGTATGCTGTGCGGCACGGCCCAAAAAAAAAAAAAATTGATGGTTGATCTCAGAAAAAGCAGAATTTAGGAAGAGGGGTGATATCACTGGGAGTGTGGGTGAGAGAAGGATACTATGAAGTTTGTAGGTTGGCAGGTGTGTGAGGGAAGAGTGAGCAAGTACATTTGTGCGGGAGAGGAGTTTACAATTACTCAGTTTGGATGCAATAATAAAAAAGTATAGGTTGATGTAGGACAGTTGGGAATTAAACTGGGAGATTAGAAAAGCAGAGTCCAACTAAACAAGGGGGAGAAAAGACATTAACAACAATTTGACCAAGCCAGAAAAGACAAGAAAAGGCTAGAAGATGAATATCAATGACATACAATAAACTAGAAACATAAGACCAGGTATAACTTTGGCACACTACATGTGAGAGGGTTGAATTTTCCTATCAAAAATCATAGAAAATATGCCTTTAAAGGAGAAATGGCTGATTAAATGTTGGGGCAGAGAAGGTCCAAGATTTTTTAAAAATCATAGAAAATATGATTATGTTTAAACACAAAATCAAATAGTATCTTGATTCTAGGAGATGCATACAAAGTGGCCCCAGAAAGGGGCTGAAAATCATCTATGAAAAAACTAAAAGTGACATCTAAAATATTAAAACATTTTAAATGCTTAGCAGACCGTGCAAAAAAAATTAAGGAATATTCTCGAGGCCAAAAATTGTGCTGATGTGAATGAAGAACAGCTAGTGGGCTCTAAGGCCAGTGGCTGCCCTGAGGGTATTTGCATATGCTTGTCACCTAGAACTTGCCATTTTAAGAGCTGTATCCTGGACAGACAGAGGGGCTGTTCAAGGTGAAGAGTCAACACAGAGACACCCCCATGTAACATCAGGACACATGAGGTCTGTACCTCAATGAGAGAAGGAAAATGTCCATCCCTCAGAAGCAAATAGTGGGGAAACCTTCAGTCTTGACCTTGACTCCAAAAGAGTAGAGAAAGAGTACGCTTTGTGAAAATGTGTCAGCACAAGCCTGCCCGCGTGGGATTGGAGTTCAAAATCACATTACTTTCAGGTCTGAGAAATGTCAGCCAAGAAATTGACTTAAAGGGGTACCAAATTTGTAAGACACCTCATGCCCTCTGCTGAACCAGTTCTTTCTGAAAAAAAAAAAAAAAGTACTCTAAATACAGGTCTTGAAAATCTAGAGGAAATTAATGATTTCCTGGCAAAGTACAAACTACCAAGTTGATGGACGAGGTAAAAAAGCTGATCAGAAGAATATTGGAAAGCTTTGATCTACCATTACAAAAAAGATTGGGCCCATGTGGTTTTTCTGCTGGATTTTGATCTACTTTCAAAGATGAGATAATTCTTATTTTATTTAAGAAATTACAGATTGTACAAAAGGTGGAAAACTCCTTAATAAGTTTGATAAAGCTACCACAGGCTTAACCTAAACCTTATAATTATAGTATAAGTAAAATTATAGACCAATTTTATTTATGACAGTAGCTGCAAAAATTATAAATAAAATATTATCCAATAAAATCAGCATAAGCTTCTAGGGTTTATTCTAGGAATATACAAATCAAGGACTCCTGTGATATATTTCATTGCCTCAATGAATTAAAGGCTAAAGCCCTCTAAGTAAAATAAAAGAGAAAGAAAGTCCTTAAACATGGTAGAAATTATTACCCTAAGCTCACTGCAACCATTATATATGAATACTGAGAAACTTTCATTGAAAATAAGGAGCATATTATGGACTCCTGTTATTACCACCGCATTACTTAGTATATATTACTATTTGGCTATACCATTATAGCTAGTGAATTAATACAGTTAACTCCAAAATAAATCTTGAAAAACATCATATCTTCATTGGCACGTGAAATATATATATGTTTATAAACCCCAAGAGATTTTAAAAATGTTAGAATTAATAGAAGAATTTAGTAAGGCGAGTTGAGAAATATCAATATAAATAAATCAGTAGCTTTTCTTTCCACTGGAAATAACTAGGTAGAAATGGTAAAAAAAAAATAAAAATAAAAAAGGTAAAAAAATTCATTTTCATTAGTGACTAGAATATTAAATGCATAGAAATAAATTTCAAAATCAAACAATAACATATCTTTATGGGGAAAATTTTATTAAAGAATATGGGCCAAATAAATAGAAAACATAGTGTGTTTCTAGATAAGAAGACTAGTTATTAATCCTTCTAAAGCTTTATATGTACAAGGTAAAGAAAAAAGTTATAAAGATGGACACATGTGACCATATCAAAATTAAAGTGCTTATAGAACTAATTCCACTAGAGTTAAAAATCTAACTATTGACTAGGGAAAAAATATTTCAGTTTATATAGCAGACAGACAAAGATGAATGTCCTTAATATCAACAACTCCAAAAACTGATAAGAAAGAAACAACACCACTATAGAAAATTGGCAAGGTTATGAACAGAAAATTGTTTTAAAAAAAATAATCTAAGTCATCAATACACATCTGGACAGCTAAGCAAAAGTTTTATTAAGTTTGATTACATCAGGTGATGGTACAGATTTAGGACAAGAAACACTTTCCTACCTTGCTGAAAGGCAAATGACAATGTAACATTTTGAAAGTAATCTCTTAATGCTTTCTAAAATTTAAAGTGGGCAAACATGCCCTTTGCCCCAGAGATGCCAGGTTTGAGACTCTACTTACAGATAGGAAAGCCCAGTAAAAACTGATATTGCATGAGGATGGTCAGTACGGTCTGTTTTTGAAGTAGCAAAATGCTTAACCATTTTTCCTGGTGATTCCTTATCCAAGAAGTACCGCGCTTTAACGAATCAGTAGGGAAAATGTTGAATTAAATAAACATTGAATACCATGCAAAATTATGCAGCTGATAAAAAGAATAAGTAGAACTTATATCTCTTAACCTGAAGGCATGTCCATGATTGTTAGTGAGAAGCTGCAGAATGACACATAAAATGTAAGCCCATTGTGTGATTATGTATGTTTGGATGAGGAGGGAATATAAAACATGGTTACCATGAATCACCTGGGAAAGGTGGGCAGGAATTTTATTAATACTTTATGTATTTAGGATTATTTCACAGTTAAAATGTATTACTCTGTTACACTTTTTTTTTATTGAAGTATAGTTAATTTACAATGTGTTAGTCTCAGGTGTACAACAAAGTGATTCAGTCGAATACATATATATACACATATATATGTGTGTGTGTGTATATATATGTGTGTATATATATATATATATATTCTTTTTCAGATTCTTTTCCATTATAGGCTATTACAAGATATTGAGTCTAGTTCCCTGTGCTATAGAGTAGGTCCTTGTTGTTTATCTATTTTATACATAGTAGTGTGTATATGTTACTCCCAAACTCTTAATTTATCTCCCCCACCCTCACTATCCCCTTTGGTAACCATAAGTTTCTTTTCTGTGTCTGTTACATTTTTTAAAAGGGACATGTCAATTTAAATTAAGAAGCAAGGTGGGTCTAGAGAACTAATGCTAATTTCCTCCTCACACCTAAATTAACCATCTGCAATCCCTTTAATGTTCCAGTCCTAAAAATGTTATTATTAAAACTCCACTTTCCTCACATTTTCCAAATGTGTGTGGAAGAAAATCCCTTCCATGTTGGCCTAGAAAAAGAGAAGCAAGCTATCCTTTATTCCTATCTTCCAGCAAATCATTTGGTATCGTCTGACAGGGATGTGTTATGACTAGCTGTGCTCTTTAATTAGAAGTTAATCTTATGTCACTGACATGTACACACTACTGTATATAAACTAGATAACTAATAAGGACCTGCTGTAGAGCACAGGGAACTCTACTCAGTACTCTGTAATCACTTATATGGGAAAAGAATCTAAAAAACAGTGGTTGTGTGTATAACGGATTCACTTTGCTGCACACCTGAAACTAACACAACATTGTAAATCAACTATCCAATAAAAATTTTTAAAAGTTAATATTATATTGCCATTTTAATTCCAGTTGTAAACTTCTTTATAAAATGAGTGCTCTTATCCATAGGACAAGTAAACGAAAAATAGTATGCTATGTTTGTATATGTACTTTATAATATTGTTATTTGCAATAGCAAATTCCTAGAATTAATGTGATAGATTAAGAGATTGAACAAATTCATTAACACAGTAATGTGGATTGTTAATTTATAAAGTTAATAATGTAGACATATTAACATATTAATTTATGTGTGCATATGCACACACACATAAACTCCTTGTTATATTGGGTTGGCCAAAAAGTTCGTTTGGGTTTTTCCCTAAGATGTGATGGAAAAACCCGAACGAACTTTTTGGCCAACCCAATAAAATCCAAAATTCTCTGCTGTTTATGTGGCCCAAGATATAAATGATATATAAACTTATAAATTGTAGTTTAATTACACTTAGTAATATGTAAGTGTAATTATATTATACCATGTGCATTGTAGAAACTTTTTTTAGAAAATACAAATTATAGAAAAATGCAGCCTTTCTGTATATAGTACTGTAATTCTATAAATGGCGATGACTTTTAATTAATATCAAATGATGAATAATGAGGAAATAATACCACTCACAACCATTTAACATTTTAACATATTTTTCTCTGATTGCTTAAGATATATTTGGTCTGTGATGTTCTAGTTGGTGTGTTTCAAAACCGTATTTTTAACAATATTGTTCTAGATTTTTATATGATATGGCTCCTCATTTTATATGATAGTGGCTAAAATTCATGCACTAACAAACATATGAAATATTTTGAAATAAATTATAGTTTTAGATTACAGTTTCACTGTCCCTTTGTTCCTCTAGGTGGCTTTTACGGTACTTTTTGATTTGGAAGCGCTTCTGAAGATATGGTGTTTGGGATTTACTGGATATATTAGCTCATCTCTCCACAAATTCGAACTGCTGCTCGTAATCGGAACCACTCTTCATGTATATCCAGATCTTTATCATTCTCAATTCACATACTTTCAGGTAATACGAATAATGCCTATTGATCTTTAGAATTTTTTTCTTTCCAGGGAAAATACCAACAACTGTAGTAAATACAAACTTCAAATAGGCCCTATGACATTTTAAATACCAAAAATAGTGCATTCATTTCATTGTTTTAAAAACTCTGAAAATTCAGAGTAATAAATGGAG
Organism: Balaenoptera ricei; assembly: GCF_028023285.1. Taxonomy (NCBI): domain Eukaryota; kingdom Metazoa; phylum Chordata; class Mammalia; order Artiodactyla; family Balaenopteridae; genus Balaenoptera; species Balaenoptera ricei. The sequence continues at coordinate 74,276,890 of NC_082656.1, read as the reverse complement.
ATGTTTTACATACAGTTCATAAACAGCACAGTGTGTAGAAGTACATATTTTATATATATACATGGATATTATGCATCTGTGCATACATGTAAAATTTTCAACTACATCAGATGTTGACACACACTTTAAAGAGCAGGAAATATGAATTTAATTCCAAGTGTAGTTCTCCCTTCTCAATAAGTCTAAATATGTTTGCTCAACACTAACTTACAGTTGAAATAATAAGAAATAAAACTTACCTTTACAGATTGTAATTAGTCATACTTCATTATTTATGAATTCCTATTATTTTCTTTGTGATGATTAAATAACAATACCTATAATTTTTTACTTTGTTTATAATAACTGGATATCTGTTTTTATAAATGTGATATATTCAATCACATTACTTTATAATTATTCAGTAAACAAAAGTAATTATTACTTATGTTCTTTGTAATTGTTGAATAATAGCAATGTGCTGAGCGTTCTTTTAACAACTTGGTCAAAATATAATATATGTATATGGGATATCTTAATTTTTAAAATCTCAAGTATAGTCATTTTTCTGACTCGAAATTGGTCATTTGTATAATTTATCATGTAAATATCAGAAGTTGCATTGTTTTCTTCATAGATATTTTAAAATAGTTGGAGAATAAAATGGCAGTAGAATTTTTAAAGAAACAAGATTCTAACTCCTTAGATGAAAGAAAATGCATTCCAACTTCACTGAACTTACTTATTGATGATACCAAAGCCATCATTTTCAGAGCAGTATTAACTTCAAGTGCCCGATCGTGACCTGAAACTCAGCACTCCTGACGCCTGGGAGAAAGGACATGAAAATACAATTCACAAAAATGAAAAACATACCCCACAAACACACATGAAAAGCTGAGCCTCTCGTAATCACAGCCAAGCACACTGAACTCACAGAGGGTATCATGGTTCAAGCTTTCAGTACTGTCAACATCTTTGAACAAAAATCCCTTGCCACTGGTTGGGTTATATCCTCAGCCTTAGTTATCATAGGTGAGATGCCTGGGGCAAGAGACATACACATGTTTGAAACTCTTGATACAAAATATGCTTTCCAAACATTTGTTTCATTATATGCTCTTGGGCACTGCTGTCTAGATTCACAAGATCAACATGAGCATTTAGTACCTACATTAGAGAATCATTGTACATAATTACAGAAAATATGCCTCATAGTCAAAACTACAACATATCTTTTTTCCAAACCTATTACATTAAGAAAGACATCAAAGCCTATTTCAGCAAGGGTACCGTATAAGATATATTCAGGGCTTTAAAATTCTTATCATTTCTCATAGATAATTTTTCAGTGAAAAGTTACAAATAGGTCAGAATTTTGCACACAAAGATATTCATTCTAGAATTGTTTATGAGAGAAAAAAATGGGAACTGTTTAAGTGGTAAGCATATGAGGAATAGCTTAGTAACTCATATGCAAATTTGACCATAAAAATAATTATGATGAATTTGTAGTAACTTAGAGATATGATTGTTCTATTTAAATGCAAAACAGTATAAAATTATAGAACAAGTATAGCTACATATCCATGCTATATATAACATATATAGCTCTATATATGTATGTAAAATACCTATAAATGAAAAAATGACTGGAGAGAAATAAACCAAATTATTACAAATGATTAAAAGTCACCACCTCTGGGTTGTTTTTTTTTCGGCTGCGTGGCTTATGGGGTTTTTAGTTCCCTAACCAGGGATCGAATTGGGACCCTCAGCAGTGAGAGCACGGAGTCCTAACCACTAGGTTTTTTCTTCTACTCTGTTTTTCACAAAATATCTAAAATCAGTGTGCATGGCTCCAATCGTTTTATATAGAGACATATAGCTATAAATACAGTCACAATACAAGGTCAGTGAAGTTTGCAATTTTAATGTCTGTATAATTTGTAATAGTTTATGTTAATAGTTGAGTGATTTTCCTTTGTATCTCTCTATACATGGCCAAGTTTATATTTGTCTAATGAGATAAACACTGTCTCAGTTATTTTGTGCCTAAAAGCTAAATCTCTCAAGAAACTTAGATGTCACAAGGATTTTTGCAAATTCACATCTGGAGAACCCACTGTACTGAACAGATTGGCTCTTTATGGGCTGACTTTGATCTCCCCTGTTGGTCCTCACGCTTGCTTCTCATTTCACTTGACTTTCCTTCATTGTGCTGGCAGCAGTTCTTCCTGTAGTGAATGTCACATTTTTCATATCTAAATGAAGTCAACAATTTAGTACAAAATGTCTCCCTTTATATCAGTTATCTCTGAGAATTGGGTGTTATCCATCTCTTTATTCAGATGAGATTTCCTGAGCACCTACTATGTGCCAGGGACTCTTCCAGATCCTGAGGGCAGAGAAGTGAACAAGGCAGAGAAGATGCCCACCTTGGGAAGCTTGCATTCTAGAGGGCAAACAGTTCATACACAAGTACACACAAGTACACAAGTACGAGTGCATGAAAGGAATGCGAGTACAGGAAATGCCGTCCAGGAGAAACAAGCTGAGTGAAAAGGATAGAAGTTGTGCGGTGAGGGTGCTATTTTAGATAAGTTTGTTCAGGGAAGCCCTCTTTGAAGAGGGGGCATTTGGGCAGAGAAGGAGCGAACCTTGAGAAGGTCTGGGTAGACACATTCCAGGTAGAGAGAACTACATGGCACCTGTCCTAAGGAGAACACATGCTTGATGGAGTGAACATAGGGCATAGTACAGGGAGTAATAAAGTCTTCACAAAATGCTCTGGTTCTGACATAGCAGGGTGATGACACCAGTTGGTATTTATTGTGCACCTACTATGTGCCAGGCACTCTGCCAAGTGCATGGCTTCATTTGTTTCTCGTTAGAGAATAAACTGTTTTGATAGAATGTAAACTGTGATCCCTAGAGACTGAATAACTCACCCAAGACCACATAACTAGCAAATGGTGGAAACTCATTCCCAAGAAGTTTAATCTTATATTCATATTCTTAACCACACAATTGCTACAGTATCTCACTATTAATCAGCAGAGTGACCTTTAGCAACAGGCTTAGAAATGTGACCAGGAAAATGTGCTTTGGAAGCAACCACAAAATGTCCTGCAGTGCTTATCTTTGAATGTATGGTTTACTTTGTTTCGTATCTGTAGGAACACAGAATCAAAAGGCTTTATTGGGTAGACAGAGCGAAAAGCATACTTATCCCCAAATAAATGAAAAGGCATAATTAGAGTCACCGATAAGGATTTTGCCTTTCCATGGATGCAGGCCTACCCCTTTGAAAATGCTGATCAAATCACCAATGTGGGAATTGTGTTAAGTTATGTTTCTTCCAGCTAATGAAATATTAATTTATCAAAATTGCACAGATGTGCATAGACTGTTTTTATTAGAATTTGGGACAGGATTCAAGATTACTTAGGCAATCTTTTAAATATGATTTTAATGCAAGTGGAGAAAACACAAGGTACTGAAATTTGAGCAATAAACCAGTTGAATTGTTCCTGTAAACTTTCCTGGACTCAGCTGTTTAACGATTAGATACTGAATCATTTATGTCTAAGAATAAATAAAAGTGTAAAATCTTTTCATATTATTATTCTGGATGTTACTATTTTAATAGTTCTTATGATAAAGCTGTTTGCTTGTTATTTGGGAAGATGACCCAAGTGTAATATGTTCTGATTTGGAAATGTATGTTAAGAATTATAGCGGGAAAAACTAGTAGCTTAACCATGCCTGTGGTATAATGTTTAATTTGAACAATATAATTTCTCACATAAATTTTCTTCTTTAAGTATTGTGTTAAGTATTTTAAATGAGCATGAAGGAAATCTGCATTTTCTCAACTTCTTTAAACATTTGTCCATTAGTTTATTAGACGTGCAGCTACAACTCATACTATTGATATTTGTGTTCTGCAGACAATAAGAATACGGTTCACCATTAGTAGTTCCTGTTAATTCAGAGTCTGGGGGTAGCAGGTAAATGTGGCTTCAGGGATGGCCAAATTCAGAGGCTAACGTGGTATTATTGGGACCCCGTCCCTTTCTCCACTCACCTTGCTTCTGTGTTGGTATCATTTTTAAGCTCTCTTTGTCCCTGTGGTGGCTAAGATGGCTCCCAGAAGCTCAGGGCTTATGTGGCTCTTAACAGTAATTCCAATTGGGGCTAAAAAATAGGACACCTCTCACAGGTCCCACAAAAGTTCTGATGACTGAGGTCATTGTGAATACCCTGGCCAGGCCTGGATCATGGGGGTCAGGGAGTCCCTTCTGGACCTCATAGACCAAAAGCAGAGTGGGAATGATTTGCCAAAGGAAAATCAGGAGGATTAGGAAGCTAGGGTTGCTAGAAAAATCCAAACGCATGTTATTCTGTGTAAAAATTTAAATCTAGGTTTTTGAAGCATTTCCTCTTCCTTACTGTATTCTTTCTTCTCCTGAGAAGCCTTTACAGACACCTTAAGCTCTTATTGATATCGAACCATCTTGGACTACCATTCTACTTAATCATCTTTCATTTATACCAAGACCACAATTTTCCTATTTTAATATCTCTAAACTGGGATCTGTCTTATAATCAGTGGTGTGTTATACTTTAATTGGCGGCATTTTTCAATTTCTCAGTGGTATATAAAAAAATCGATGGCATCTTAGACTTGTTGAAAAATGCTACTTTTCCATACTTTATACTTCAACTTTTAATTATATTCTACTTTATATTTTTAATGGATATGCCCTTAAGAGCTGTGCCTTTGTATTATACTCCCTTTGTAACACTAATAGCCATTGAATCTTATTTGTCCAACACAGTGTTTGGCACATAATAATATTCGTTAAGTGAATAAGAAAATTAATTAGTTATGGGTGGGAGTTTTTGCATATATATATATATATATATATATATATATATATATATATATGCAAAACATTTAAACATGTGTGTGTTTAGATAACCAGCTGAGCACGTATAACAAAGTTCTAAAAAATACAGGGCTTGCGTAAGATAGAAGTGTGTTTCTCTCCAGTTGGTGGGAGCCCAGGGCAAGTAGGTGGCTCTGCTCCCCAGGGCCATCCAGAAAGCAGGCCTGTTGGGTTGGACCGAATCTATCATCTTCTATACGAGGCTTCTATTTTTGTTCCAAAGGGACAGTTACAGTTGTTTTAATTTCCCAGCCAGAGGAAGGTATAAAAAGAGTGTCCAGGGCAAATTTATTTAATTTAAAGTGCAAAAATCACTTCTTTTCTCATTCCATAGGTCTGAACCTAGTCCGGCCACAACTAGATAAAAGTGGGGCTGGAAAATGCAGTCTGTAGCCTTGCTAGGCTAAAATTCAGCAAGTTCTATTAATTAAAGGAAGGATAGCATGGATCTTAGAGTAGCAGTCTCAGCCATGAGTAAAGACTCCTTGATAGATGGATTTTTTAAATTTCCTTTTGAATGTACAGTAATCCCTAGGAAAGTTTGTTTTATGAGACAATGAATATGCCTAATATTGAACTAATGTTTTCTTTAATATTTGAACATTAGAACAAATGTCAATTTTATTTCAACAATATGTGTTAATTAATGCCACTTTGAATTATCACATCATATATTAAAACACTGAGTTGTCACCATTTTCCTTCCTTCATTCCTTTGGGATTTATTGAGTTCTTGCTATATGGCAGTCACTGAGCTACTGATAGCTTAGTTATTAAATTGTTTTATCGCTAAATGGGATTTTATAGAGTGCTATGAAAAATGAGATTTTAGTATGAACTTATTTTAGATTCAGTATAAATAAACGATCGAGTGTGTGTGTTTTTCTCTCCCACATAGGTTCTTCGGGTAGTTCGGCTTATTAAAATTTCACCTGCATTAGAAGACTTCGTGTACAAGATATTTGGTCCTGGAAAAAAGCTCGGAAGTTTGGTTGTATTTACTGCCAGCCTCTTGATTGTTATGTCAGCAATTAGTTTGCAGATGTTCTGCTTTGTCGAAGAGCTGGATAGATTTACAACGTTTCCAAGGGTAAGAACAAAAAATGCAGTCAGTTTAATTCAGTTATTCTGAATTAATATCAAAGTAATTTCACTTTAACAGTGGTTTTAAAATATTGTCTTTTTTTATAACTTGGAGTAATTCAGTTTTAATATTCACAGTGGTCTTTTCTGCAGAATACAGGTGTTTGAGCACATTTTCAGCATTGTCAGATTATGTGTCAATTCTAAAATTCTGGAAATAATCTAATAGAATGAGATGCAGAAACCAGTAAAGATGGAAGATAGGGTTCTTAGTACCTATAAATGAAAATATAGTAGAACTTTAAAATTATTAATTTAAAAATGTTTAAAGTTTGCTTTTATGTGTTTGTGAGAGTTAACATTTTAAATCTGTTTTACAGTTCATATATATTTTTATGTCAGGCATGATCTAGAAAGAAATTTTGATTTTCAATACATAAATTTCATAAACTCTTCAGATTTGAAGTGTCTTTAAAAGATCATCTAGTTCATAACTCTATTCTTGTTAGAATTCACTTAGGCTAAAAAGAAAGTTAAAAACCAATCAATCCATAAAGAACTTGTGTAGAAGATACAACACCTAATCAGAAGGATCCTGAAATTTAACTCCATATGGATTTAGAAATATGAAAAAATATAATGACCAAGGCAAAGAATATATATAGATATTTTTATAGCCTTGGGGTAAAAACAACATATATGTTTTTAAAAAATAAGCTTTGAGGGCAAACGTGTCTGTAACATAACAGATAGACTAATATAGCCTGGGTTATTTTTTTTAATTTTAACAGATAGACTAATATACTCTGGGTTATTACTTTTTTTTTATCTTGTACTAAATGTGTTACTCATTGCCAAGCATTTGTTGAGTGCCTATCAAGAGCCAGGCCGTGTTGGCCATCCTGAGACATAAACAATTAAGTTCCTAGTCTTCAAGTATTCTCAGTTGATGGTGGGTAACCAGTAAGTAGACATAAAACATGACGGACTTTGATAAAGGCAAACACAAGGTGCTCTGGGAACCCAGAGGTGAGGTCCATAACCAGGAATGGAAGAATCCAGGAGGACTCCCTGGAAGAGGAAGTTAGTGAGGAACAGCTGGATGGAGCCAGATGAAGTGCACAGAGAACAGTGTTCTGGGTCATGGGGACAGCCTGTGCTGAAGGTTGAACTGAGCTGTGTCTTGTTCCAGAACTTAAAGGAGAAAGGACAGTTGCTGACAAGAGGAGGACATAAAGCCAAGGAACTTTTAAGTTGGTGAAAGCATGATCACGATTAAACGCCAGTGAGAGAGCGCAAGGAGAGGGCAATAAAGATGTGTGAGCTAAAGAGGACGCTGGCAGAAGGTTCCCGAAGGCAGCCTGCAGGGCACTGGCACAGGGCAGGTGTCGAGGTGGTCTTGTAGGACAGCAAGCCGAGCCGAAAGTCACAGCGAGCCTTGTTTCACTTTCAGCCGCAGTGCAGGCAACAGGCAGGAACCGGCACCGCTGCCCAGGTCCCGTTCTGCCCACTGGGCAGCGCTGGGTGAGGGGCAGGTGGGCCAGCCCTGGCACGGTGACGAGGGAGGGATCTTTGCCCAGGAGCCCTGAACAAAGCTCCTGCCCTTTTAGGAAGCGGGGAGGGGGTAGGGGTATGACTAGAGGAAGGGCTAGAAGTGAAAATGTTCCGAGTCAGGATGGAGAGAAGTGCCTCAGCTGAGGCCCCCGCGTGGGGAGATTTCCGAGCAGAGGCACGCGGGCCGGGAATGCCGCTGTGCACGGGAGCGGGGCAGCCTGGGGGCCGAGTCCTTGCCTGAGACTCCCTGCAGACAATGCAGTGCCCAGCTGCGCCCCAAGACTGTGGGGGGGTGGGCAGCTTCCCTCCCCTCCCCGTGAGCCTGCCGGGCAAAGCCTGCTCCCTGGCCGTGGTCGGGTCACTTAGGATCGGCCTGGAGCCAGACTCCTCTACAGTGGGACCAGCTCTTCCTCCAGGGATAGAGAGATGTAAGCAAAGATGACAGTGCTGTCGTCAAGGCCACCTTCCCTTAGGCTGCCCCTTCACTGCCCCCTCACTGGGTAAACACAGAGGGCAGACTGCCATCCTCATTATCATGACCGTCCAGCCCGCAGGCCAGTTTAGTTCAGCTCCCTCTAAGGGTCAGCCACTGTTCCAGGCCCGGGGTGGGGAAGGGGTACTAGATGGTAGCAACCCTTTCTTTATTACACAGACCTATCTGAATTTCATACCTTATCTTCATTTTTTTGCCCTTTCCTCTCATTTCACCCCACTAACTTTATATCCTTTACCCAAAACCTCTTTGAGCCAGATGATTTTTGGAGTGCAGAATATTCTAGATATTGTAAGGGTGATATCACCCTCCACAGCTGTCTGAATCAGCACCCTATAACCAACACATTAATATTTCTCTAGCAAAACATCAACGTTCAAAGAAGGGTAAATAAAGACAATAAATAAGACTTAGGTCAGATCAGACTTTTGCCACTAAATGAGCTACCAACAAAACCAAACAAAACACCTTTGGGTATTTTCAAAATGTTTTGAGTACTGAAGCTGTGAATAAGGGCTGTGGGCCTGCATATGAAAGCATCGCGGATAAGAGTCTGTACTTCCTGCTCCATCGCTTTTTAGTTATATGACACCAAATGAATTATTCTTTAAGCTTTTATTTTTTCACACCTAAAATACAGGCAAAAATGGTATTTTCCTCATAGCATTGTGTGTGTTGAATGATAAACAAAAACGACCCAACTCTGGGTTTAGAAAGCATTAAAAAAAGTGATATCCTATATAATATATTTGAAATCAGCATAATACAGAGGCTACTCTGTATTAAAGACAAGGCTGCTTTAGATCCAGGCCTGCCTTAGCCCCTTGGGATTTGCTCTAATTTTTCCAGCCATAATTGTAATCAAGTAGCATTGCATTTTCAGATCTCCAATTACTCAATTGTGCTTTTCCGCCTGATTACTGTGACCACCTTAATGAAAGCAGCCAGCGACTATGGGGCCCCTAATCAGTTATACAGCAGCTGACAGCGTTGACACGGGAAGTGACTAGATTTCTCCTTGCATATGAACGCAATTAAGAGTTAAATTCCTGAAACATAATCAAATCTTGCAAGAAATGTTAAAAAGGTTACAGTTACAAAAAGCCATCATTATCATTCCCAGCCAAATAAAGCATCATCCGTTGGTGGCACTTGCCTGATATGAAATGATCAGGAAAGGTGATTAGAAACACAGGGCAGGGGCTTCCCTGGTGGCGCAGTGGTTGAGAATCTGCCTGCCAATGCAGGGTACACGGGTTCGAGCCCTGGTCTGGGAAGATCCCACATGCCACGGAGCAACTGGGCCCGTGAGCCACAATTGCTGAGCCTGCGCGTCTGGAGCCTGTGCTCCGCAACAGGAGAGGCCGCGATGGTGAGAGGCCCGCGCACCGCGATGAAGAGTGGCCCCCGCTTGCCACAACTAGAGAAAGCCCTCGCACAGAAACGAAGACCCAACACAGCCATAAATAAATAAATTAATTAATTTAAAAAAAAAAAAAAAAAGAAAGAAAGGGCAGACGATGCTAGGTTTTTGCGGGTCTTGCCCCCTTCCATCCTCATGGGACATCTCCCTCATTACTCAGTGGCTGGGTGTTGAGGTAGGTTGGTTAATTATATTATTAGCCAAAGCACAGCACATTAGGAGAACAGATTTTCTGTAAGAAAAATCACGTGATCCATCCCAATGCAAAATCGGAACTTTTAAAATCAGCAGTTGTTTGTATTATCTTTACTTGGATGCACTCCGTCTTGGAGGCTAGCAACCCCCATCACACACAAGGCCATGGGATGCAGGAAGTAACTGTGGGAAGGTGTGAGAGGCTCAAGAGAGGACCGCTTATGAAGAGAGGAGCGTTCTTGGCGAAGGGGACCCAGCATCTGTGCCCGGGAGGTCATTCCTCTGGCTGTTTCTGGAACCTGACCTTGACCCAGCCATCCGGGGGGGGGGGGTATAGTCTCTCTAGAGAAATAGGACTAGATGTAAAACCGAACACTGGTTTGATTGGACCTGATTCTATCCTGGGCTCCAGCAACCTGCTGCGAGACCCCTCTAAGAGGAGCTGACATGGACCTGGGAAGCTGGTTTCCCTTCCAAATCCCAAGAAGAGAACCCTGGAGGGGCAGAGGGGCATAGGAGACAACAGCGACCCGGGCACAGTAAGTAACCGCTCAGTGCGGTGACCCTCTGGTGCAGCTCCACCCACACTAGAAGACCCCGGGTGCTTCTGGAGATACTCAAAGGTGGAAGGATGCTAAAGGGATTAGGATTAATCCACCGGTTCTCCAGCGACCACACTGCAGCCTGTGCTCCATTGGCAGTAAAACTGATCCTTCTTCGATGTAAATTGTCTCACGACACTCTCCTATTTAAACTGCTTCAAGATTCTCCTTTCCCTCAAGATAACAAACATTTTAATAGGGTTTTCAGTATCTTTTCCTCTCTGGCCCCATTTACCTCTTTGGGCTCATATTTCAGGATTTCCCCCAACACACCTTTCAAAGGCAGAGATGGTATCTACCTTTTTTTTTTTTTAATTTTTTAGCCACGCAGCATGTGGGATCTTAGTTCCCAGACCAGGGATCGAATCTGTACCCCCTGCAGTGGAAGCTTGGAGTCTTAACCACTGTACCACCAGGGAAGTCCTAACGGCGTCTATCTTGCTCATTTAAATCCTCCATGTTTAGCACAGTCCTTGCCACAGGGTAGCTGGTGAATAGGTGTTTGGATGAAGAATGAATAATTGTCCTGGACCAAAACAAACCTCTCCGATCCTTCCACACTGTATCAGGCTCAACAGGACAGATGCCTTCTTCTGCTGTTGTCTATAGCTCCGAGACCCCTGTCAGCCTCCGTCACTGCCCTTACCCTCATCCCATCAGCAATGTCTGCATAATTCTGTCTGAATGCTTTGGCTGCAAGTAGCAGAAAATTGACTCCAACTAACTTAAACAATTAGTAAATTTATCTCACAAAATTCAAGGGATTAGGTAGACTTCAGGAAGCCAGGACTCTGGGTCTTTCACTGAAATTCTCTCAGTTGTTGTCATGGGTTAACTTATGTGCCCCCAAAAGATGTGTCGAAATCCTAACCCTCAGTACTCCCAAAATGTGACCTTATTTGGAAATAGAGATAATCAAGTTAAAATGAGGTCATTAGGGTGAACCCTAATCCAATATGACTGATATTCTATAAAAAGGGGAGATTTTGACACCGAGACAGACATACACAGAGAGAAGACAATGTGACACACATGGGGAGGACGGCCATGTGATTGTCATGACATCTAGAAGCCAAGGACCTCCAAGGATTGTCAGCAAGCACCCAAAGCAGAAGAGGCAAGGAGAATCCTTCAGAGGGAGCGAGGTGCTGCCGACACCTTGATTTCTGATTGCTAGCCTCCAGAGCTGTGAGATAATACATTCCCACTGCTTGAAGCCACCCAGCTTTGGGTACCAGCAGCCCTAGCAAAGCAAAGCAGTTTCCTTGTCCATGTGTTGTCTTCATGTGTTAACAAAACGGATGCAACATTTTCAGGTTTCGTGATAAAATCTAGAAGAAGGAGGGTCACCTCCGCCCAGACCTCCTTCTTAGAATCAAGGACACCTTTCCCAGTCCCTTCTCCCTCCCCCTGCCCCCCAGCAAACCAGCTTTCATCTCTCATCCGGCAGGATTGGGTCACTTGGTCACTACTAAATGAATTGCTGGCAAGATGGCTAGAGTCAAGGTGATTGGCTTGGATTCATCATAGGCGAAGAAATGGATATTGGGGAGACAACCACAGAAGCCACTACAATGGTCAGACCCAAAACCTGGACGAGATTTCTCTCACTCATTTCTGCCTCTGAAGCTCCCATATGCCCTGTGCAAACAGGCTGTGTAGATAGACACGGAGTAGGAGGAGGGCTGGTGTTTAATTTCTCTCCCGGAAGCATCTGGGTCCCAGCTCCTTTCCAAGATGCCCAAATAGGACCTGCCAAGCAGCCAGCATAGGGCCTGGCACATAGTGGGTTCCTGCTTCCCATCTTTATGGTTACTTCTGTCGCACACCATCGACACGTATGCAAGGTCTCATCTTCTTTACTAGACTGCAAGTAGCTTGACGTTGGCAGCGCTGCGCTCTTCTCTCCTGACACCTCTCAGAGCACTTATTAACACTGTGTCATGGGATCTGCAGCTTCAGGATGCAGAGACAGAGAGGAAACAGCCAGAGGAACCTCAGCATAAACCCGGTGAGAGGGAGCAAAGGAGCCTGAATGTTTTCAGTGGGAAAAAAAGGAATGACATATGGACACAGTTTAATAAAACAACTTTGTCATCTCAAGCCAATAACTTTCTCTTCTAATTTGGACAAAACAGACACACTGCTAAGTAGAAATAAGATGAAGTCCTGCTCTGAGGCAGTATCCTGCCGTTCCTGTTTTGTTGGGACTAATAGGTTGTATTATAAGGAGAACAATTAGATTAGCTTTTCATGAAGGAAAAGCCCATACAGGTCATGAGACAGGTTGCTATAGGCAAGAGCCACATCTCTCTGTAACAAAGACAAAAACAGTTTGCATTTTCTCCTGGTTGCCCGACAAAAGCTCATGTGCGCAATTTCACCACTGTTTTTGTTCTGTTTATCCCTCTACTTAGTATATGAAGAAACTTTCTTCTATGTTGCTAAAATACTTGCAATAAACATCCCCTGTAGATCTTTAAATAGCTCAATATCTTTATTCCTTTTAATTTCCTACTAAAATAACAATAAGCAGACCTCATTTGTTTTGCATTCCTACAAATGGGGATAGTTTTTATTCATAAAGAATACACTACCCTCCATAATACAGGTTACTTGAATTTTAATACTGTTTATTTGATATGTTTTCTTAATTTGCATTCTCTAAATGCTAATTACTTGCTCTGTTGAATTTTCACTTATAAAACCATGTCCAAAGCAGTTAAAGAATATAAGCAGTCAATACTATAAAACACTTAATTACAAATTAACTTCCCTGTTTCCTCTCACAACCAGAATGGCTAATCATGCTTTCAGTTGCATTGAAAGAATTACTGAGAAATTTGAAGAAACAACTTGCCCCTTAATTTTTTTCAGCATTTGCCAGATGAAGAGAGTTTGACTACATTTTTAATCAATTCAGGGTTTACCTTATCTTCAAAAGGATAATTAGTTCAATCTATATTGCCGAAATCTTTATTAATTTTTGTTTTTTATTGTTTGGTCTTCCATGTATTTTTAATTGTTCATGATATATTTCAGGCATGCAAAGGTATATAAAGAATAATAAAATGTATTCTTCCGTGGCCATATGCGGTTCAAAAAGCAGATTAGCAATGGATCTGAAGTCCCTGAGCACATGCCCCTCATCCCTCCCCTCCCTTTCCCATAGAGAACCACTCTTCTGAACTTGATGTTTGTCCTTAGTACATCCCTTTATGCCCTGAGTGCATATATAGGCATCAGCTGAGAATCACATATCTTTTTGCGTAATTTAAACCCGCCTCATGTGGTCTCATACTGCACTGTTTCTTCTGCTAATTGCGTTTTTTGCTCCACACTGTTTGTGAGATTTACCAATATGAGTACTTGTAGCTATATTTTATTTATTTCCCTTGGGGTATAATATACAACTATACATTGCACCATATTATATATATATATACAGAGAGAGAGCACTATTCAGAGAAACACTGCCCAATTTATTTTCCCGTTCTCCCGTGTGGTAGGTGAATTCTAAAATGGGTTTCCAGGACATCTGACCCTCTGCATAATCTTTTCCCTTTGGGTTTGGGCAGGACTTGTGAATATGATGGGATTTCACTCCTGGGAATAGGTTGCTAATGATAGAACTGGAGTGAATCAAAAAGGAGGTTATCTTTGGTGGGCCTGACCTAATCAGAGGAGCTGGGCCCTTTCTGAAGAGAATGATTCAGAACAAGAGAGGGTCTCCAGTTGGCCTTGGACAAGTAAGCTGCCATGTTGTGAAGGGCCATGTGGCTAGGACCTGAGGGTGGCTTCTGGGGGCTGTGAGCAGGAAACCAGGACCCTCAGGCCTACAACCACAGGAAGAGAATTCTGATAACAACCCGAATGAGGGTAGGAGACCCCAAGTTCCAGATGAGACCGCAGCCCAACCTACACCCTGATTTCAGCATCTGAGACCCTGAGCAGGCAACCCAATTACACCCCGCCCACACCTCTGACCTACAGAAACTGTGAGATAATCAGTGAGTGTTGTTTTAAGCCATTACATTTGTGGTTTGTTACACAGAAATAGAAAGCTAATACATGCAGGTTTGAGAGGTGTGTTTCTAATATTTTGTGACTCCAAATAGCGCTGCTCTGAACATTGCATGTTAACTTGCACAGATCTGAACTCTGCACTTGAGAAATTCTGCACATGTGAAAATACTGTTAGGGTGTGCAGCTAAGACTGGAATTGCTGGGTCTTAGAATAAAGATATCTTCAACTTTAATAGATAGTGATCAACTTGCATTCCAAAGTACTTTTACCAGTTTATCTGGCATCTGTAATATATGAGAATGTTCTCAGCTTCAACTCAGCAATATTTGGTCTTGTCAGGCTTTGTTTGGCTTTTAAACATTTAGCTCTTCGTTTAACCTGAATTGATTTTTGTGGCTGCTGTAATAAGATAGGGAACAATCTTATTCCTGTTTGTCTAACCCATTGTCACAGTACCATTTATTGACTGGTCTATCCATTCCCCACGGTTCTGTGGGCCAGCTGTGTCATCATACGATTCCACATGTGTGTGCCCAAGTCAAGTCACACATGCTCCCTTTTCATCTCCTTTTGCCATTGAATTTTTTTCTGGTCAGCCTCCAGTGAAGCCCAGTAAATATCCAGCTTAGCAATCTCCACCTTTCAAGGGTCCATGACTTTGCCCCTTGTGTGACGTGACATTAAAAACCAAAGTCTAGAAGAGCTCATAAATCCCCTAGGGAAGGTGCCTTTTCTTGACTCAAGCTGCCCGTTAGTTTTTGTTCCTGGAGTTTCCATTATATTCCTGCATCTTAACTAGGCCTTTTAAAGGATGTCTGTTGCATGTTGTCCAGAATTTCCTATGGTTTTTAAATCATTTTTTCTCATGTACGATCAGACACTGAGGTTCTGTTATAAATTTTTGAGACAAAAAAGGAAAAAAGAAAACCACTCTGTTGACTATCTTTCAGATAGATAGCTTTATGTTTTTTTCTATAGGCATAACCCAAGGCCAGGCATCCTAGCGTCTGCTTTCCCCATTTGCAGCCTCACATCTCTCTGCATTTGTTTGCATTACAGATATTATCTCCACTTTGATTCTTTTTTTTAATTGAGATTTTATTTTTATTTATTTATTTATTTAAATTTTATTTTTTGGCCGCGCTGCACAACACGTGAGATCTTAGATCCCCGACCAGGGGTCGAACCCACGCCCCCTGCATTGGAAGCGCAGAGTCTTAACCACTGGATCGCCAGGGAAGTCCCTCCACTTTCATTCTTATATCCTCATGTTTATACATCTCTTTGTATTTGCTTGCATTACAGATATTATCTCCACTTTGATTATTATATCCTCATGTTTATACTCCCCTCATCTGCTACACCCCTGGAAGTTTTCCACAAATACTGCATACATCCATTCACAGTGAAGACTAAATAGATTGTGTGCCTATTTTGTTGTTGTTTATAATTCAGACAGCATTCTCCATGTGATGGAGCTATGCGGTGGCCCCACATGAACCAACGTACTAACTTTCACTTACAGCAGAGTTGAGCACATAAGGCCGAACTCAACTTATCCCCTAGTAGAAACATAAGAAGGAGCTCAAGCCAGAAAGTGAAATGTGCTCCAACAGATGTAGTCAGTTGTAAAGTAATATCAAAGATATCCTAGAGTGTATTTAAAAATTTCTGGGAACCTATTATGTGCTATGTATTGTGCTTCCAACTATCGTTTCATTTTAATAAGAGAGGAAGAGATTGCTTCCAGGGAAGGAAGTCTGCAGAGCTTTATGAAGAGTTGTCGTCAGGGGTAAATATGATTCCCCAGGAGGATTTGGGTAATGGCATTAAATGAGAGTGTTCTATGTAAGGAAAACAGAGTGAGTAAATCAGAGACATGGAGAATCACAGTGTGAAAGGAACTGCAGTGTCGGGCTGGAGCCTGACCATTGGGTGTCTTCCGAGGTTGGGATTGTGACACGGGGGAGCCATTGCAGATTTTTACTTTCTTTGTTATTTTTCCTGGAAAATAGTGGAAGAGCTATTTTGAGGAAGTTTACACTGAAAAAAAAATGTTATTTCTCTGAGGAGGTTTTTCATTGAACAAAACTCACCTTTATTGACCAAAGACAAAAATTTACAATCAGTTGCGGAACTTCTGGCATCTTCAGGGCAGTAGGGGAGGTAATTTTTTATTTTATCTGTGTGACCACTATTGTGTCAAATCTTCCACAGTCTCATAAAGTCAGTCCCATCTGAGGCTTTAATCCAAATTGTCATCCATGCCTGGACATGGTCCTGCAATAGAAACTAGCAATTTGGTTTAAATTTTAAAGTAATGCAATATATAGCTTAATGTAACCACTTCCCTCTTAAAACCTGAAAAATTAACTCTATTTCCTTTCTGCTATAGCATCTGAGGTTCTTTGGCTTCTATTTGAATTTATATTTGTGGTGATTCATCAGTGGCGTAGTGATAAAATACTATCCTGTGCTCTTCCTCTTGGAGGATGATTTTAACGCAGCATGAATCACACAGATATGGCCATGTCTTTTCCTGTGGCTGTGTGTTGATATCATTTACCACTGAGCTTCAGTATTCAAGGAATTATTACATTTCTTGAATAAAACATCCTTCTATTCCTACCCCTGATTCCAGAAGCATATTCTTTGGGGGAGAACCTTTTTTTGCACCTTGTCATATTCTGGTAGTTTTCTACCAGTTATCTTGTAACTGAAAGTGGGGTCCGGCTGTTTGCAGCTCAGAAGCCATTAAAGAGGCACGGTTGGTGGAAAGGAAAGTTTTCTTTATTTCGGATGCTGGCAGCGGGGGGTGAAGGCGGACTCCTGTGCAAAGGCCGACTCCCCCCACTGGCAATCAAGGGGCAAGAACTTTGATAGGCGGAAGGAGGGGCTCCACGCAGAAACAGCACAGGCAGCTCTGACCGTCATCTTGACATTGGTCATCGGCGGTCTGACCAGTGTCATCTTGATTGTTTTAGGTACAGTTAATCTTCGGTTCCAGGGTCGGTTTGTTCCCATTTCTTTGAGGCCTGTTCTCGGAATTGTAGCAGCTTATGTCATGGCTACAGTCTGGTCATCATGTAGTTAACCTCTTCCACCTGGCGGGGGTTTCAGTCTCTATTAGACAGCTCACAGGATATGGCTCAGAATATTATCTGCAGCCCTTAAGGAGGAACTAAATGTCCTTGACTATGCTTGATGACTAAACTATCATTATTTGGTCTCCTTGGACTGTTTTCCTTTGTTTCTGCATTTTCTCACTTCTCTGATTAAACTTATTCTTTGGCTAAAGTTTTTCCACAAACAAAAGGCAGGCAGAGGACATGGAGGGGCAAGGACCATAGGGTCCTGCTCCATTTCAATCTTATTTGTAGTTTTCCAACTAGTAGTTACCATATTACATAAATATTATTTTAATAATCAGTCTACTCCATTGCACCAACTTCAAAAACCAGTGAGAGTTGTTAATGAGGAATATGTGTGTCTCCTTCAGTTAAGATGAGTTTCTGTACCTCAACATAATAAAGGCCATATATGACAAACCCACAGCAAACATCATTCTCAATGGTGAAAAACTGAAAGCATTTCCTCTAAGATCAGGAACGAGACAAGGATGTCCACTCTCACCACTATTATTCAACATAGTTTTGGAAGTCCTAGCCACGGCAATCAGAGAAGAAAAAGAAATAAAAGGAATACCAATTGGAAAAGAAGAAGTAAAACTGTCACTGTTTGCGGATGACATGATACTATACATAGAGAATCCTAAAACTGCCACCAGAAAACTGCTAGAGCTAATTAATGAATATGGTAAAGTTGCAGGATACAAAATTAATGCACAGAAATCTCTTGCATTCCTATACACTAATGATGAAAAATCTGAAAGAGAAATTATGGAAACACTCCCATTTACCATTGCAACAAAAAGAATAAAATACCTAGGAATAAACCTACCTAGGGAGACAAAAGACCTGTATGCAGAAAACTATAAGACACTGATGAAAGAAATTAAAGATGATACCAACAGATGGAGAGATATACCATGTTCTTGGATTGGAAGAATCAACATTGTGAAAATGAGTATACTACCCAAAGCAATCTACAGATTCAATGCAATCCCTATCAAATTACCAATGGCATTTTTTACGGAGCTAGAACAAATCATCTTAAAATTTGTATGGAGACACAAAAGACCCCGAATAGGCAAAGCAGTCTTGAGGCAAAAAAATGGAGCTGGAGGAATCAGACTCCCTGACTTCAGACTATACTACAAAGCTACAGTAATCAAGACAATATGGTACTGGCACAAAAACAGAAACATAGATCAATGGAACAAGATAGAAAGCCCAGAGATAAACCCACGCACCTATGGTCAACTAATCTATGACAAAGGAGGCAAAGATATACAATGGAGAAAAGACAGTCTCTTCAATAAGTTGTGCTGGGAAAACTGGACAGCTACATGTAAAAGAATGAAATTAGAATACTCCCTAACACCATACACAAAAATAAACTCAAAATGGATTAGAGACCTAAATATAAGACTGGACACTATAAAACTCTTAGAGGAAAACATAGGAAGAACACTCTTTGACATAAATCACAGCAAGATCTTTTTTGATCCACCTCCTAGAGTAATGGAAATAAAAACAAAAATAAACAAGTGGGACCTAATGAAACTTCAAAGCTTTTGCACAGCAAAGGAAACCATAAACAAGACGAAAAGACAACCCTCAGAATGGGAGAAAATATTTGCAAATGAATCAACGGACAAAGGATTAATCTCCAAAATATATAAACAGCTCATTCAGCTCAATATCAAAGAAACAAACACCCCAATCCAAAAATGGGCAGAAGACCTAAATAGACATTTCTCCAAAGAAGACATACAGACGGCCACAAAGCACATGAAAAGATGCTCAACATCACTAATTATTAGAGAAATGCAAATCAAAACTACAATGAGGTATCACCTCACTCCTGTTAGAATGGGCATCATCAGAAAATCTACAAACAACAAATGCTGGAGAGGGTGTGGTGAAAAGGGAACCCTCTTGCACTGTTGGTGGGAATGTAAATTGATACAGCCACTATGGAGAACAATATGGAGGTTCCTTAAAAAACTAAAAATAGAATTACCATATGACCCAGCAATCCCACTACTGGGCATATACCCAGAGAAAACCGTAATTCAAAAAGACACATGCACCCGAATGTTCATTGCAGCACTATTTACAATAGCCAGGTCATGGAAGCAACCTAAATGCCCATCAACAGACAAATGGATAAAGAAGATGTGGTACATATATACAATGGAATATTACTCGGCCATAAAAAGGAACGAAATTGAGTCATTTGTTGAGACGTGGATGGATCTAGAGACTGTCATACAGAGTGAAGTAAGTCAGAAAGAGAAAAACAAATATCGTATATTAATGCATGTATGCGGAACCTAGAAAAATGGTACAGATGAGCCAGTTTGCAGGGCAGAAGTTGAGACACAGATGTGGAGAATGGACTTGTGGACACCAAGGGGGGAAAACTGCGGTGGGGTGGGGATGGTGGTGTGCTGAGTTGGGCGATTGGGATTGACATGTATACACTGATGTGTATAAAACTGATGCCTAATAAGAACCTGCAGTATAAAAAAACAAACAAAACAAAAAAAAAAAAAAAAAAAAGATGAGTTTCTGTGAGCATATTTTCACTGATGAAAAGCTAACTATATTTTAAATACTTTGTTGAGTCTTGCCTACAAAAAAATACAATCTATAGTCAGACATTTCGACTATTCTCTCGTGGTTACATATAATAAAAACAGAACAACAGTAAATATCTTAGAGGATTATTAGAAAGTTTAAAGGATATAATATATTCAGACTAGTTAACATTGTGCTGACAATGTAACAGGGAATCAACAAGCAGTAGCAGCTAGTGTTTTTCTTAAATAGCGCAGAAATCCAACTTCTTAGCTTGAAACACTAAATTCCTAGCAATAATCACATAGCCCAACATAAAAGGATCCCTCAGTAAATCATTGGGCATTAACTGTACAGAAAGCATTCAGTTTTCTGTATTGCACTGAAAGTTTAAAAATCCACCCCCATTCTGGTTTGGACTATTCTTTTTACTCACCCTTTGCAACTTTCAACAAAAATGCAAAAAGTAAAAAATTATAAATAAGATTACTGCTGGAATCTGAAATAGCTTATCATTCACTATTTCACATCTGGGACTAAATGCAGAACCATTTAATGACTGATGTATAGATTCATTCTTTCCCCACTGCCCACCCCTTGGGTACAACTGCCTACCTCTACGGAGGATTCTCTCCAGCCTTCTCAAACATCTTCTCTATGAATCAATGTTAAAACCTTAATGTCCAGGAAACAAGACGGGATAAAAATATACATGTGCATGCGAGTGAGCATGCCTGTAGCTGAGTACCTGTGTGTGCAGATGGGGGGGGGGGTGGGGTGTGAGGGGGCGAAGGGAGCTGTACTAGGCAAGTGGAAGTGGATGGGTTGCATTCTGTAGTCTTAACATTGTGCAATACAAAAGGGGAAAAACAGTACAGGCAGGGACTAGCTATAGAAAGAACCCTGGTAGCTAGTTCAGACTTAAGTCTGTAGTATTGTTTTTGTTGTTATTTTAGTTTTCCATGTGCCATTAATTCAATTCAGAATCTCAGGAATGAGGCAGTGGGGAAAGGTCAAAAATCTCACCTCAATCCAACAGAAATGTACTGGATACATTTCTGAAAGAAAAACTCTAGAAATTTGACAATAAAGCATGTATAGTTACGTGAATGACCAAAAAGAGAATTCCACTAACAATGTAGGCAAATGTCACACTTCGTGTCTCTTTGGATAAGCCATGTCGTTTCAGGTTGATTGAAAAAAAGGAAGTAAAACCAATTGGAGGATTATGGAAAGGTACAACAAAATAAAGGAAAGGGAATACTATCTTGGAGCATGAGGAAGAATGCAAATTTCTGCATTATTCAACTAAATAAATAATAATAGACTTAAATTGCAGGCAATTGAGCAATACACGGAAAGAAATGTTTATTCTGTTTTGCCTTAATCCAAAAAGGCTATAATGTATCCAACAAGAATTATACCTAGGTCCAATAAATTTAAGCAGAACTTAAAAGAATTAATCTAAAGGGAAAACAAAATCAAAATTACAGTGGAAGCAAAAACGAAACCTAAAGTTCATCATGAGGACGTCCATGTTTCCTAGAGCAAATATACACCGAAGTGGATTAAACAATGATTATGAGGTAAAAACAAGCTAGTTTCTAGAGAAGCATAATTATCTCTGATTAAGTCTAGAGAAACATTTCACCAGAGGTCATTATTATTAATAGTAATAATTACTGGATTTAAGTATTTTTTACATGTGAGGTCCTTATAGCAAGAACTTTTCATAGATAGATATTTATAGAAAGAAAGAGATACACATATACATACATAGATATCTACATATATGTAATGGAATCCCCAAAACTACCCTGTTAAGGAAGTATTTTCCCCACATTATAGATGCTATTAAAAAAAAAAGCAGTGAGGAGCGTCATCAAAAATCAGTGAGAACCGACAAGAAACTGTATACGGCTACGATAATTAAAAGAGTATGATTTAGGGTTAACATACAGATGAATGGGCAAAGATATATGTCCATTGACAAAACATATGACAAAGAAAGGATCACAATGAATGATTAAAAGACTAATTATTAGTAGTAATGTTGGGGATACCAAAGCCCTCTCATACTATGTACCAAAATAACTCCCTGATAAATTAGAACAAGTAAAAATGTAGAAAGCAAAGAAAATACCATCTCTCATCTTAGATGGTCAGGGACTTTTTAGGCCTAGAAGAAGGATACATTTGAATTTTCAAACAAGTCAAAAATAATCACCATAGGTAGTTTTTAAAAACAAAGGAAAATGTGACAGTACAACCATAATTTGTAATACATGTTAGTAAGAACATGTCAAATGGACAAGGTTTGTTCGTTATTTTGGTTTTTGGTTAATGATAATGCTCATTGCCAACAGAAAAGCCTCTCACACATTGCAATTTGTGTAACTTTTCTGAATATCAGTTTTTCATTATGTATCAAGACACTAAAAAGCATTTTTACTCTTTGATCTAGTAACTGCATTTCTAGAAGTCTACCCCAAGAAAATATCCACAGTGCACACAAAGATCGATCTTCAAAAAAATTGCTCTTTGTAGCATTATTTATCAGTGTGAAAATTTTAAAACAACTTGAATGCCCAATCATAATAGAATGTCTAAGTAAACTTTGAATATGGTGGCATATTATACAGTTACCAAAACTGTAGTTTTACAGAATGATTAATGAGGTTAGTCATGAGTGACATGAGTGGTGATGACCAAAAATCAAGCAAAGAACCCTAATACAGCACTATATTTGCAGCTGGATTCAGTTTTGTTTCCAGTACATGTATATCCCTAGGGAAAAATAAACTGGTAGAATTTTCAAATTCTACAACAAATTCTAAAAAATATATACAACCTCGTTTGAATTATAAGTAACTTATTTTATTCTTTATGCCTTTTTGTACTTCCAAATTTTGTACAATGAATGGCTTCTTGGTTTAAAAAAATGTAGATAGGTAGGTAAGTTGGTAGGCAGATAGATAGATATAAAAGCTTAATTTATAATTACACATCAGTAAGAAAAATAATTGTCTCATTTTTTAAAATAATAAGAACATTAGCTGATAAAATTTTAAATGAAGGAAAGTATAGATATAGATATAACAGGGATATGCAAATTGTATAAGACTAATTTCAGTTGTATAGTAAGACAAATTTTAGTTTATGACTAATAAAATCAACTTTATTAAATTCAAGTCATTTCAATTAAATATTTATTGGTAAACAACTATCAACTTTATTTTCAAGGCGTTAGAGTACTAAATAAGCACTATCAAGATAGAAGCAAGGTTTTGAAATTTATGTTTGCAATAGAAAAGAGCAGACAATATAATTTGCAGTGAAGCTTCTTATTTGTGAACTTAGATTGAAGAGAAATGAGAAATCAAAGCCCATTAAAAGAGAGCAAAAAATAGGCAAACTATTTCCAAAGTGTGGGGATTTTTAGTATGCAAAAATATAAGCATTTTCTGACTGATGCTGCTTTCTATTTGAAGCCAAATAGGAAAACCTTGTTCTTGGGCATAGTTCTACAAATGGATAGTAAAAAAACACTGGGAACTTTCCTGTGTAGACTCGGTGGTATTTTAGTTACAAAAGTTTTCTGAATAAATCCTCAGTTTTATTTCACAGTAAGACGTACATCTATGTTCTTAGGAGCACTGTCTCTTTTGTATACGTTACTAGATCTCTATTGCACCCAAAGTAAAATATTAACTTTCATCTGCAATTTTATAGCACATATTTGCCAGTGGAATGCATCATTTACATTATGAAAATTTAATATGACTGACATTAGCAAAATCGCTAATTAAGAAATAGGGCATAAATACTTCAAGAAACTTGACAGTCTGTTCTATGAGGAAAATTAATTCAGAAGTCTCCTATTTGCATAAATCTCCAGGTCTCATTTTCACAGCTGTTTGTTCTGTCAGCTAGATGGTTGCATTTCAAAATTATTTTAACATAATCGGTGGGAAGTATACCTTTCAACTAAAAATATCATGCTCTGCAAGAAAGATTGTTAGGGGGAAAATATAAGTTCATTCATTTTACCTCGATCTTGTTTCCTTAAGATAAATGTTTCTAATATAGGAACTTTAACATTTAAGTCTTAAATTATTAAAATACTTTATTATTAAAAGACAGTTTGTAATTTTAGATTCTCATAAAATTGAAAAGGTTGTGTCTTTTTCATTTGGAAAAATGGTAACAAGTGAAGCTTATTTTAGCAAAGCATAAAAAATACTGGAGATATCTAATTTTTATTAACCAGTTGAGCATAATACAGAGTTTCAGATATGTACTCAGTACCGTGCTAGACAAAGGAGGTAACAATTTTAAATATGATTTAGACTAGAGCATTGTTTGTTTTAGTAATTTAGATAAGGAAAGGAGATCAGCAATGACTATATCTTAAGATGTCTTGTTACCTGTAATATCCAAAAGGACAGCAGGAATTTGAAATCAACAGATTCCAGCCTAGAGACCCAGAAACATCGCTTGCTACCTGCAAACTTGGATCAGTCATTTAAGGCTTCTGTACTTCAGTTACCCATCTGCAAAATGTACAGTAACTAACACAAGATTATTGCTGAAATTACTCTAAATAATGGACAATGAACTGCTTTGGGGGCTGCAAAGCACTGTATAAATGCTAGTCATGGCTCAGTGTCTCTTCTCATGTTCTTAAATCTTACCCTGAAAGAATCCTAGGAGACTGTACAAATCTATGATTTGGTCTACATGGTCATTTATGGTGTTATATGTAGAAGTTAACCCAAGCACGCCATTTATAAGAAAAGAGATGATCAGATATACCTACATTCACTTTCATAACTAGAAAAAGATTCACTAGTTTTTGCAAATGAGCTTCTGCCATCTTTCCTTTTACTCTTGAAATTATATTTAAGTGTAGACTCTACTTAAAGTAATTTGCTGCTGGAATAGGCATAACATTTTGATTTCTGCTTTGCTTCTAATTACATTCAAGCTCATTTTGACATTTAAGGCCAATTACATTAGTCTAGATTCAGCAAGACTTTTCCATAGTAGTCTAAAATTTGACCAATAAACAGGCTTTTCTCCCCCTCTCTCTCTTTTTACTCATTTAAATGGAATGCTTGGCAACAAGCATATTTTAGGAATTATAAAAGCAAAATAAATAATGTGGGTTCATTTTGGAAAAAAAATAAAGGCAAAGAACTGCTCGGTCTTTCTTGCCAACATAAAAGGCAGTCACAGAATTAATTGAAACCACCAGTTTCAACTTTATTTCTTTCTAAATCACAAGGAATAAGGCACAATCATTTTACAGAGAAATTAATATTTTAATGTTTCACTTCTGTTAAAAATAAGGGTAGTTGATTTCAACAGCTCTCAAATTTCAAGAGTTCATATATGGAGAGAGATAGCTCCAAAAACTTTGTCATGTAGAAGTCACTAGTAACTAAACTCTTCAGAACTCTCCAGGCCCTACAACACGTTTCAGTCAGTCTTCCATTGCGTTTTAAGATTCCAGTATATGTGATGGCTTAGAACACATACAGCTAGTATTTTATTAAGCCCCTACTTTCAGTCCACTTGCTAACACCACGATTTTTACTGTTTATTCAGTAAATTCTCTTATCCTTGACAGCACTCACTAAAAGTCAATTTATAGTATCTATTAGTATCAAAACATTTAGTGTAACCTTATTCTATAGTTTTTATAGTGAAAGTATAGTCGAGGAAAATAGACCAGAAAGTATATTGTATAAAAACAAAGTTTTCCAATTGACTGCCAGTACCAATTGAGAGCATAGAACAGTAGATACCTATAGCTAGAAGATATCTTAGGAATCACTTAGTTCAAAGATGAAATAAAATGATGCCATAAAAAGCACTGTCACACTTTCATGTATCTAAAGGAAATATCTTCTTAAAAATATAATTTATCATATATTATTTTGGGCTTTACAAAAATGGAATCACACTGTATATGATGTAAAAAGTTCAAGTCGTAAGAACTATACAAGAATTCTGAAATTTTAACTAGTGTAATTGAAGTTGTTTTTCCTTGGGACAGATTTTTAAATCACTATTTAAAATATTATTTGGGAATTCCCTGGTGGTCCAGTGGTTAGGGCTCCACACTTCCACTACAGGGGGCATGGGTTCTATTCCTGGTCAGGGAACTAGATCCCACAAGCCACACAGCGCAGCCAAAAAACCAACAAAAAACCAACTATTATCTGTATAGCCCTTTAATGTTTATAATAAAGTATTCACACATGCTTTATTTTGATTCTTAAAACAGTCTTCAGAGAGTGATAATGTGATGGCACATTTGAGGAAGATTGGTGTCAGGCTGGCCGCGTGCCAGAGCCGCTAAGCCAGTCAGTGATTTAACCCCAAACTCAGGCCCTGTGACAGCAGAGCTGAACACTTGGTTCTTTACGTCCCTGCCCTACAACTCACAGAGGGCCAGGGTCTTTATGCTCAGCTCATTCAACCTCTATTTTAAACTGCTCTCCTTTGGCTCTGCCTTCTGGGAAGGGCACCTCTTGAGAGTGAAGGCAGAGATGAGGTGGGTGAGGTTAGATTAGGTGAGAAGTTTTGTTTTGGTTTTTTTTAAAATTAATTATTTATTTATTTTTATTTTTTTATGGCTGTGTTGGGTCTTTGTTTCTGTGCGAGGGCTTTCTCTAGTTGCGGCGAGCGGGGGCCACTCTTCATCGCGGTGCGCGGGCCTCTCACTGTCGCGGTCTCTCTTGTTGCGGAGCACAGGCTCCAGACGCGCAGGCTCAGTAGTTGTGGCTCACAGGCCTAGTTGCTCCGCGGCATGTGGGATCTTCCTGGACCAGGGCTCGAACCCGTGTCCCCTGCATTGGCAGGCAGACTCTCAACCACTGCGCCACCAGGGAAGCCCCCGATGAGAAGTTTTGAAAAGCTCATGGCTGAGGCTTGCTGGGCAGTGTTGAGGTCTGGTTGGAGGCCAGGGTGGAAGGGAGCCCGTCTCCATATGGAACCAGTGGAGGGGCTGGAGAGGTGCAGACATGAAGAGTTAGATTCACCTAGGAGTTGGCATGTTTCCTGAGAGTTTGGCAAAAAAGGAAGATGGAGTTTGGAGAACTGAGAAGAGTGTATTTGAATTGATAGGCCATGAAATTCCATCTAAACCAGACAAGGAGAAATTTGAAGTAAAGAAGTGGCTATTGCCAATGGCTTTAACATTACAGCACTATGGTTTTACTCCAGATTTCAAATTCACAGTATTTGTATTTATGGACACCTTAGTTTAGCCACGGTAAGTGGTGCCTCTTAGAGTTTTTATTTACTGTAGGTTTTTAAATGCATATAGTGTCATTTTTATTGGTTTTTCCCAACCCCTAATTCTCCATAAGGCCTTGATCTTGTTGATCATGATTTTGCCAACCAGTGTACTTTTTAGAAATTTAACTCCAACATTAGGTAGGTCCAAAATTTGCTGTGTATTGATGTCATTTTAAATATTGTTAGAACTTTGAATAGTTGAATAAGTTTTAAATGAAACTATACAGCGAAATGCTAAAGGATTGTGAGATCAGTGGGTTTTTCAGAAGATAAAACTCCTCTACATTTTATTCCTATTTGAATGGGGAAAAAAGAAGTAAGGAGATTGAGTAGGTGAATAATTAAGGCAATTAAAACTGAAGGAGGTGTCACTTTTGTACTCAGTGAATACTGTCAAGGCAAATCTTCTATTTTACGGCTGACTGGTAGTAAGACACAGCAGGGACACCCTCAATAAAAAGGTTGAGCTACTATATAAGTTATCAAATACATTTCATTTTGAAGGCAAATCTTTTGTAGAGAAAGAGTCCTGGAAACCAGCTAAAGATAGATAAGATAGATGCAAATTATATTGTAAAATGCAAGTTGTATGTCAATGACCTGAGTTGTATTCTTCACCACATTTAAAAAATTTTAATGTCTATATTTTTAAAGTAAATATATGTTTTTACATGTGTTTTAATACACAGTAAAAAACATACATTAAGTATAAGGTAATTTTTATGTCCACCAAAAACCCGTACACGAATGTTCATAGGAGCATTCTTTATAATAGCCAAAAAGTGGAAACAACCCAAATATCCATCAACTGATGAGTAGATAAAATGTGGTATATCCATCTAATGAAACATAATTTGGCAATAAAAGGGAACGAAGTGCTGATACAGACTACAGCATGGATGAACCCTGACCTCATATTATATGATTCCATTTATAGAACATGTTCACAGTAGACAGAGCCATGGGGACGGAAAGCGTATTATTGGTTGCTGAAGGCTGGCGGATGGAAGGATGGGGAGTGACCGCTATGGGTACATAGTTTTGGGGGGATGATGAAAAAGTTCGTAGGTAGTAGTGATGTTGCACAACTGTGAAACAACAAAACCACTAAACTGTCTACTTCAAAAGGTGAATTTTATGGTATATAAACCATATCTCAACAAAGCTGTTACTTTAAAAAGTTCAAAAAAAAGAATATTTACCCCCTTCCCTAGTTCCTCAGTCCTTGCCATGCCAGTCCTCAGAGTTCCAAGTTTATTGTGTAGGCTTTCAAGCATTTTTATGCACACAAAGCGTATCTAGATACGTATATTACAAATAGAATCTTACTGCATTTTCTGCTCTCTCTCTGTTAACGAAAACCTAGATGTTTACTCACCTACTTTTTAAAATATGTAATTTTCTTAACCTAAATTGATATCCACACATACTAAAAACCAAAACATGCTTTGGGTCATCAAGTTATCAAAGAGCATCCATGATATATATATTTTTAGAGGCTAAGAACTACTTTACAAGGTCTAGACAAGAACTTTCAGCCTGTTATTTCAACATAGGAGAATACCCTTGCTTTGCTTTCACCTAACTCTAAGAAGATCTATCAGAAAGAGATTTGGGGTCCGAAATGGGGCCTTGAGAGAGAGAGAAGGACGTCCTGTCATTGAGGAACCAGCCAACTCTATGGTGTGGGCCCTCGGCGGCCCTGGTGGAAGCGTGGTCCCAGGGATGCTGTTCACCCCACCTGGGATCAGTGTGTAAGGGGTGCTAACTGAACAAAAGAGAAGATGTAAAAATACTTGTTTATTCCCCTTCCTCCCCGTTTTGATGATCTTATTTTTATTCAAGTCTCCCAATCTCAGTTTATGGCAAGAAAGTACAGCACCAAAATGTAAGGCCACTAAGAGGGAAACTACAGTATTAGATGCTTTGGTAGGAATATTAAGGAATATTGGGGATAAATGTGGAACTGAGACCTGAACCAAGGGTGGCTTTAGCAGGGTTTTCTGGCAGATTGGACATAGGATATGAGGAAATGAGAAGGACCAGAGAGATGTCTGTGAGGTCATTGGCCTGAGTAACTTGAAGAATGGATTTGTCATTTTCCAAGACGGGAAGAAGTGTAGGAAGAACAGATTTAGGGAGCAGGACCTGAAGAGTTTGATTTGGGACATCTAATGTTTGAGATCCCTGTTAGATAGACACCCAAGTGGAGATATGGAGTTGATTCTGGATGTAGGGCTGGATATACAGATGTGGGTGTCATCAGTACATAGACCGTATTTAAAGGCATTATAATGGATGAGATCAACCAGTTAGTGAGTGTTGAGAGACAAGAAAGAGATCTGAGGACCAAGCCCCGAGGCTCTGCAACATTTAGAGATTCGGAAATTGAGGAGAAACCAGCAAAAGATCCTGAGAAGGGCTGGTGGTGAATTGAGTGGCCCTGCAGTGAGGTGCTTAGACTCTTCAGTGATCCAAGACCTTGTTCTCTGCTCTTAGATGTGTTTTCTCCTGTGTCATCCCTGGAACAGCTCACTTCCTCACACTCTGGTCTTATGGCTTTCACCCTCTACCCTGGTTCGCGCCCTTCGCTTAGCTCCCACATACTCAAGGAATACATCATGCTACGATTAGAAAGAGGTACTCATCAGGCTAATGATTTTCAAAACCTTCCTTCTCCATTCAGTGAACATCATTGCAGTCTCTTTAGTCAGTGCATTTCTTTCCCACTTTACTTCTGTTCATTCAGAGATGTTCCTTCCTTGGAATATCAATGTGCTTATAATTACAACTCTGACTTTGTCGTGACCCCTTCTTGCTCCTACCAGACTGCATAACCAGTCTCCATTTAGTCGTTCACGTCCAGATCCTACTGCTAACAGTGTGATTTTTCACTGTAGCGTCCACTTGAAATCATTAGAGATTTCTTTTTAACATCTTTATTGGAGTATAATAGCTTTACAATGGTGTGTTAGTTTCTGCTATATAACAAAGTGAATCAGCTATACGTATACACACATCCCCATCTCCCCTCCCTCTTGCGTCTCCCTCCCACCCTCCCTATCCCACCCCTCTAGGTGGTCACAAAGCACCGAGCTGATCTCCCTGTGCTATGCGGCTGCTTCCCACTAGCTATCTATTTTACATTTGGTAGTGTATATATGTCCATGCCACTCTCTCACTTCGTCCCAGCTTACCCTTCCCCCTCCTCGTGTCCTCAAGTCCATTCTCTACATCTGCTGCATCTTTATTCCTGTCCTGCCCCTAGATTCTTCAGAACCTTTTTTTTTTTTTTAGATTCCATATATGTGTGTTAGCATATGGCATTTGTTTTTCTCTTTCTGACTTCCTTCACTCTGTATGACAGTCCATTAGAGATGTTTTTGATTGCTTTTGTTCTTCCCTGATGGGGCAGAGTTGTTTGCTCCCGATCCCTTCCTCTGCAGCTGGGCTGTTCTCGGGTTAGCTGCTTATCCCTGATTCAGTTAGCTGCCGCCAGGCACCTGCAGTGTGAACAGAGCCTGACCTGCACAGCGGCGTTTAATATGTGATTATGTCATTAGACACAAAAAAGAAAAAGCACTTGTAAATGAAGTCTTTACCCCTATTTACATCTGTAGGATTGGACTTGGGGGGTAAAATAGCAAAAAGCACAGACCTTCTGTCCCGAAAACCTACAGAAACGAATAAAACAATTAATTATCAGCCTGGAAAAAATTATACCAGCAGTAACCACACAAAGAAAAGGCCACAATTTCATACCATTATCTTTGAATAGCAGCTACTAGGAAAGATGGAGGGAGGAAGAGAGAGAGAGAGAATCAGAGAGAGAGGATGAACACTCTAGGCTCGTACCTGAAGCCTGTTTTCCAGAAGTTGAGAAGAAATTACATTGGAAAAGCAAATCGTAAAATATGTTCTCATCTCCCTCAGTTTGAGAGCCTCAGGCTGTGGGGATGTGCAGAGCCCTGGAAAAGACATCAAGAATCTCCCACAGGTGTAGACGTGATTGATGCACCCCATTTTACCAGAGGCAACATAAACTTCTAGGTTGCACCATTTTTATTTTCCCAGCTGGGAAGAAGGCTTGAGAGTGAAAGCAAAATGATCATAATTTCTGAAAACTAGGAATCTCCCATAATAAATAAAAATTCAGCATAGTGAAAGGATGAAGAGAAAAGAAGAAAACAGAAACCAGGAGGGAACAGGAGCCCCAAGGAGAGAGTGATGGGAGAGACCCAGCTGTCCTCTCCTGGTACCCAGAGGACCAAGACCAACAGAATCAACCTGTCTTTGCCCTCACCTGGAGTCAACGGAGTGCTAGTGATGCTGGAAGGAAGCCGGTGAATTAGAGGAAGTGAACACCTGGGACTGATGGGCTGGCAGCAATAAAGATTTCCAGAATCTACCCACAGTGGGGAAATATCTGAAGCCTGATATTTCAAGCATAGCTGCCCATGGCCTCAGCTAATACTTCTATCCCTGCAAACCCCTCTCCTCATACTGAGACAGCAAAACATAGAGAAGAAAATCTAGCTGACAAATTGAAACAGGACTCTGATAATGGGCATGAGATTCTGGGATCACTTTCTGACACTATATTAGAGGGAATAAAAGATCTAGATGAGAAAGTTGAAAATGAAGGCTTTGCATTTGCAGCAGCATGGATGGACCTAGAGATGATCATACTAAGCAAAGTAAATAAGCGAAAGACAAATACCATATGATATCATTTATATGTGGAATCTAAGGCAGACATAGGGAACAGATGTGTGGACACAGTGGGGGAAGGGGAGGGTGGGATGAACTGGGAGATTAGGTTTGACATAAATACACTACCATGAGTAAAATAGATAGCTAGTGGGAACCTGCTGTACAGCACAGGGAGCTCAGCCCGGTGGTCTGTGATGGCCTAGTTGGGTGGGATGGTGGCGGAGGGGAGGGGGGTCCAAGAGGGAGGGGATGTGTGTACGCGTATGGCTGATTCACTTCTCTGTGTGGCAGAAACTAACACAACATTGTAAAGCAATTATACTCCAATTAAAGATAAACAAATAAATTAAATAAATAAAATACAACACAAATAAACATATCTATGAAACAAAGACAGACTCACAAATATAGAGAACAAACTTGTGGTTGCCAAGAGGGAGAGGGGTGGGGGAGGGATGGATTGGGAGTTTGGAGTTAGCAGATGTAAACTATCATATATAGAATGGATAATAAACAACAAGGTCCTACTGTATAGCACATGGAACTATATTCACTGCAGCAGAAATTAAATACAACATTGTAAATCAACCATACTTCAATAAAATTTTTTAAAAAAAGGCTTTGACAATTGTGGAGTAGGTCTAGAAGGTAATTAGTCCAAATTAAAACAGCAGTAAGAGGACTCCAACAAAAATGTCTGAGAGTAAGAATCAAATGGTTTCTGGGTAATTGAATGCTCCAAGAAGAACCTGTGTAGGAGAGGAAAAGTGGAATTTATTCCAAACAATAAGTAAAATGTTTGATAATCTGGAAGCTATTTAAGGTAGAAGGAGGAAAGCATATATTTCTTTTCCCAAGGAAACATGTCAAAAAACAATCAAACTCTCAACCAAAACAAAACTAAACTAAAAATTGTATAAGAACACTGTGATTCAAATAAAGTAAATTAAACTGGGCCAGATTCTGAGAAATTAGGGGAAAGTAAGAAAACGGTCTCCACTTAACCTTGAACATTTACCTTCTAGTACCAAGCATATCATAATATTGAGGCCTGAAGGAGGAAGTATTATCCTAGAACATTACCAGGATAACAGTATTACATAGCAATATTTTCATAGTCAACATATTGACTGTCAATCTATTGATTATCAATGTACTGACAAGCATGGAAGACCCAATCATGACTAAAAAACAAAATGTAAATACTGTTGAACAGAAGTCTCTGTCTAAGGTAGATAAATCAAGAAATACTGAATGAGGATGTGGGTAGCACCACCAGAAGTAAAAACAAAAGTGGTTAAAAGCAGTGGCTTCTGGGAAGTGGGACTGAGATACTGAAGCATATGGCCATTGCTTATTATCTGTTAAGAAAGCCATCATCAGGCTTCTTTACTATGTAACATTTTTAATCATATAGTATCACCTTGATTAAATTTTTGAAAAGTAATATTAAGAATGAGCTTAACAAGAAATGGACAGAAACTATATAAAATGAAATCTTTGTCCAGAATCTTGAGTAAAGACTTGATAAATGGATAAATGGAAAGATATGCCTTTCTTTGAGACTGGAAGATAATATCAATTTTTCTTAGATTCATGTGATTCCAGTGAATAAAACAAGAGGATATTTTGGGGCAATTAACATATAAAAATAAATTTTAAAATTCTGAAAACAAAAGCTTATGAGGAGGGGCTAGTAACTACCACTTATTAAAATGTACAAAGATTAGGCAATTTGGAGATGAAATAAATAGATGGAAAAGAATAGAAAGTTTAGAAATAGAGCTGAAAGTGTATGAGTATTCAATGTATGATGCAAGGGATTTTTCAAATTAGTGAAGAAAAGACAGATTTTTAAAATTATATTGTGCTGAATCAACTGATCACCTATTGAAAAGAAAAATAAGATTGATTTCTGTCTCATTTCTTATACCAAAATAAATTCCAGATTTAAACTGATTTAAACAGTGATTTCTGGTTCAAATGTTAAGCATAATAAAATAAGGAAACATATGGGTACATTTATATCTAATCTTGCAGTGAGAGAAGTCTTTTTAAGCAAAATATAAACACCTTAAATAAAAGGAATGGCAAATTAAACCACATAGAAATTTAAAATTTATTTTTGTAAAAAAATACCGTTAAAAGATAGGGGAAAATATATGGCAGATATAAGATTAATTTTCTTAATTTATAAAGAGCTGGTTGAAATCAATACGGGGAACATAAAGGTCAACAGGATAGGAAATGGCATAACACATGAACAGGGAGCTTGGAGAAAAGAAACAACTTCCTCCAGGCCTTTGTTCATGACCCCCTTCTCCACCATTTAAATCCTACTCGTCTTCCTCATGAAAGTCAGTTGCTATCATTTTCTCCAAGCTATTTTTGACTCATCCAAGAGGAGTACATCTGTCCTTCCATCTTGCTTCTTATAGCTTTGCCATATTTCTCTTAACGCGCCATATTTTTCGTTCTTCCATTTCTTAGAGTTGGCCATGTTCATCTTTTTCTTCCACTCCTATTATAAATTTCTTAAGAAGCCATGTCTTCCTCATCTCAGTCCCCAACACATCAAGTCTTCAGGAACCACTGATAATCCATGTCCAAATAAATAATGTAAACAGGCTCTTCAAGGAACACAGATCCTGCAGACAATATAAGTCAGTAAGTGTATTTGATTCACATCTCCAACAGACTGTCACTGGGATTTAAATTCCCAGATAAAATCTCAACAAAACTGATAACGTACCCCTCGTGCAGGACACAACTTATTTTTCAGCCTGTAATAGAAGTATTTCATGGCCCTCACTTTCACTGGTCTATTGATGTAGGTGACTATAAACACCGATCACGTTGTAACAGAAAGCTTTGCTCTCAAATATAAGTCACAGCATCTCATAGTATGTATGCACTTTCAGGTGGCTGAGCTGGGCAGAAGTGAGACTTGTTTTCTTTTGAAACTCTGAAAAGAGTAGAGGATAACCCGACGTTCTTGCTCACATTGCTTATCTCACAGCAACAGGTTATAAACCCCTAGCTTCATGTTCCCGAGCATTTACTGAATGCATAGTAGCTGAGTATTCGTGAAAGCTAATGCCGTAGATGAAAACACATTAAGTTGGTTTCTGCCCAAGGCAGCGGAAAGGTACACCTGAATTTTTGGCCTCTAGGTACCAAGAATAAATCTGTTGGACTTAATCACAAGCTTTCCTGTCACTTTTGGGGAAAGAAATCCATGTCCAGAAAAATTCCTTTTATCCTGGTAGGTGTTTTGACTCTTCCCCCTTTTACTATAGAGTCTCTTGGATGTCCACACACTTTCATGCTGGCGATAGCTCTGTTGAAGAAGATCTGATATTTTTATGTGAATCATCTTTGGAACTTGTGTTGCTTGCATTCAGATATAATAAATATTCACTAGAAAAAAAACACAGGAAAAAATAATTGCCCTCAGTGATAGGTTCTGGCATACTTATGAGGTTAAACAATGTGTTGAAAAATTCTCTGAAGCATTTTTAGGATGAGCTAAAGCTAATATTCTCTTTGGCACCCTGTCGAGGAAAGTATTATACTGTCCTTGTTGATGCCGTGTTCAAGTATCAGTAACAACATACTTCATGCTTTCATTAAGGAAACACTTTGTAGGATGATGATATTATAGAAAAATTAACTCAAGGAGAGGTTAAGTGTTTCACACATGGACAAAGGGTAAGAGAAAAAACTTATCTCCTAGTTCAAGATTCATTTAACAATGCATTGTTCCTTTGTTCAAAAAGGCCTATTATGTGCTGAACATTGAACATCGCACTTGTAAAAAAAAGTTAATTTACTTATCCCTAGTAAAGAAAACTGGTAAGAGAGCTTACTGCGCAATGAGGCCTGGGAAGTAGTAGATTCCAGACTTCACTGAACACAGGAAGCAATACTTGGAAAAGTACTTGCTTTGGAATCATAATGCCTGGTGCTACTTCTGTTAGTGCCACAGTGACTTTGGGATAATCACCCATCTTTAAGCCTCTTTTTCCTTATCATCAAAAAGAATGAGTCAGGTTAGGTTATCTTTAGCATCCATTTTGCCTCTAAGATACTATCAGTGTAACAGAGCTTTTATCTTGGGCTCAGTCCATCTTTGTATTATCCTGGACCTTATTTCTTGGAATCCCAATACCTGAAAATTCAATTTATGTCTTCCATTATACTAAAGTCTGTAAAGATTTTTTTAGAGTCACTAGATTCCAATTGTCAACTTTCCCCAACATCATCATAGGTTCTCATTAAGAAACATTTATTGACCACTAATGTGTACAAGATACATGAGTCAATGATAGATATATATATTTAATGATAAAAACATGTAGGAATGAAACTAACCAAAGATCTTTGCAGAGAGAGAATGAGTCTTTTAGCTAGGCTGGCTTTTGTTGGAATGCTCTAGTTTTAATTATTTTATTTTATTTTTGATCTTGGGGTTTCTTCCATGGTCTTGACTGTCTTGAAAATTTTTTTTAAAAATCATGAAAAATGTGATCATCTTTATTAAGTTGCTTAGCATGGCCATATCATTTAGAAAAATTTCTTTTTTAAAGAGTCTCATGTTTTTAATATAACTGAAATAATTTGATAGATGGATACTATAAAAGTAAAATTAATGTTATTATTCTCATTTGCCTTTAGACAATCAAATGTAATTCACTATAAAAATAAGTTGTGCTTAACAGCAAAAAAAAAAAAAATACAGTAATCCTCTGGAAATATTAAATAGTTAGCTTGCTAAGAGGGAAAAACAAGAAAGGAAATAAGCAAAGGTTCCTGAATTTTGTTCTGATTTGATCAGCAGTATTTACCACCAACAAAGCTAATTTTAATTCAGGGTAATTATTTTAGCTTTCCACATTGAATAGCTAGATATCAAGCTTTTAGAATCTTTGTTCGTAGCCCTTTCCTATCTGTTGAATGAAGGCTGTTTTTTCCCTGCTGAATCAATAATATTGAAATCAAAGTCCTCAACACCATATACTAATTCTAAGTTGCATGTAAGCCCAAGGCTGGTGTTTAATACTTCCATTCTTTTCCTCTGTAGGCATTTATGTCCATGTTCCAGATCCTTACCCAGGAAGGATGGGTTGACGTCATGGACCAAACGCTAAATGCCGTGGGACACATGTGGGCACCAGTGGTCGCCATCTATTTCATTCTGTATCACCTCTTCGCCACTCTGGTGAGTTTAGCATTTCTTTTCAGTTATGTCTTACAATTCATAATGGGATGGACATCAACAGATTTTTGGCCTATTGTCAATTTCAGAATCAGAACCAGAGAACCAAGGTAGAGTAGTCCCGTTGGATGAGGTCCCTTCCATTCTAAATGTATATGAATCAAAGAACTACTTGAGGAACTAGATTTCAGATCTAAGTAAGAAGTTGTCTCCATCAAGGTCAAGTGGTTTACATGAGGGAAAACAAGATAAAACAAAATGGAAATCCCACATCCATGTACTGACTTAACCCATCTCTAAGCATTCACACCCTCAGCGATCTAAGGATCAAACCAGAACTACATTATTATTATTTTTTTATCATGTAGAGACACTCTCTTCAGTTTCACTGCGTCCTCTTCACAGCTGTAATTAAACTGAAAACAGAAGCTGGAGACCTCAGGGTGCAGTCAGTTAATTAGAAACCAGCTCAGTGTTACTACACTTTGTATGACTAAAAGAAACACATGGGGAAAAATAAAACACATGGCTGCGAATATTGTAAAAAGCGTGATAAAAACTGAATACCAAAATCCAGGAAAAATTTTCCTCTGTCACACAGATTTTTCTCTTCGATGTATTTCTATTAAAAAGGTAGGAAAAAGTTATGAAATATGGCCTATGACATACTAAGGGATGTAATTCTTAGGTCTTTCTAATGCCAAATGTACATCTTCATATAATAAATTTGTACATATTTAAGAACCAAATTTAATCTCTAATATTATGCTAAGAGTTCCAAGGTAAGGACCCAGAATGTTACCCTTCATCAGGAACACAGGAAATAAAAACAACTGCTAGTCTTTATTGGGTGGCAAAATTCTTTATAATTTTATTCCTAATATCTGGAACAACAAAGTTAGGTCACATTCCCACATTACAGATGATGAAACTGAGGAGTTAATTTGCCCAGTGTCACAGAGAGTGTAAATGTTAGAGCCAGAACATTCCCAAGTCTGCCTGGTCTCAAAGCCCGGGGTCTTGCAACTATTTATTGCTGCTTCCCTAGATTCTGAAGCTTGTCATTGTCACTGAAAATGTCTGCAGCAAATCAAACCTCTGCCCAAGTCACTAAGATAAAACAAATTACATACAACCTCTAAGGTCCTTTCCAAATCTAAATGTCTATGAATCAAATAAGCGCTGGAGAAACTACATGCGTTAAACTAGAGGTCGCATTTGCTATAGGCGGAGACCTTTAAAACGATAACACGTCCATCAAAAGGTGTATGAGGATACATTGTTATGTGGCGGAAGGTCCTGGGCTCAAATAGTGGAATCACGTAGAAATAGTTTTGGCATTTTTTACATGGGGTGACTTTAAAAATATTCACGAAAGGAAAGAACACTGAGCAGTGGGAATGGAGGTCTGGCTTCTAAAGACGAATCTGGCGGCACTGGTGTTGGCAGGCGCTTGGCCCTAAGGTCTTTGCATCCTCCCTGACAGGACCTCTAATCTGTGTCATTCATTCATTTGTTCATTCATTCATTTATTCATGAACTCAACTAGTGTTTATTAAGCACCTACTATGTGTTTAAGTTCCTTTAAGACTATGGAATAGCTTGGAGACTATTGATCATGGGTTAAATGCAGGATAGATGGTTGAAATCATCTACGTATAGGAATAATCTGTCTAATTGTTGTTCTGTTAAAACAATATAATCTGCTCTCCCCACTGCAGATTTTTCACACTTAAAGATTTGATTCTTAAGTCAGAGACTAACACAATATGTAAGCAGGAAGAAAAATGATCTAGCCTAGTAAATTATTTAGCAAAGTAATTTTTTTTCAAGTGGATTTCTACAGGGATCACTAATATAATGAAATAAAATATTAAATCTGGTAATAGACTCCTTGGGCATTCTGAATTTTCCTTATT
This sequence comes from Balaenoptera ricei, assembly GCF_028023285.1. Classification (NCBI taxonomy): domain Eukaryota; kingdom Metazoa; phylum Chordata; class Mammalia; order Artiodactyla; family Balaenopteridae; genus Balaenoptera; species Balaenoptera ricei. The sequence continues at coordinate 74,237,716 of NC_082656.1, read as the reverse complement.
GGGCCAAAAGCATCGCATTGATTTTGGAACACTGAAACACTTCCAAGGACTGCTGAGATTCACTTGAGCCTTTAGGAATCTACAGAGCACAGCTTGAAAACCCATATCTAATTACACACCTTCATTCTACTGATTTAAGTGTCTGCCCAAAACACTCATTGTACAGTAATTTTTTTCATTGTGATTTTCAAAAAGTAGTTCTAAAACTGAAAATTGAAATCGTTTGTTCTTTTGATCATAATTTTTTCAAATCTGTAAAGCAGTTGAGAATTGAAAAGTCTACATGTCAATGAGGGCAGTCTGGTAAATATAGTGGAGTACAAGACTACAGACTTGAAGTCCAAAAACCTAGATTCAGGATCTCTCTCTGCTGGTCACTAGATGTGACTTTGGGAGAATCAGACAACTTCTCTGATCTCTGTGTTGTGTTATACGTGAAAGTGAGAATAATAAGGCCCAACACACCTAGTTTCCAAGGTTGCCATGTACATGTGAGGTGAACTTGTATTTCTGAGGATGTTTTAGCCATGGTGTAAGAGGATGATTGTAACTATCACCAACACTGAGTTCCTTCAAGTTTAAATAAGATGGTGTGAGCATTTCAAGCTACATATGAATAAATGCTAAAATGTTCTTGCTATTTCAGATGTTTTTAATTTATAGAAGTAAAGTATTATTGATCAGTTTAAAGTATCATTTATGCCCAAGTCCGTCTCTCTTTTCATCTTTCCCCACGCCCCTTCTCCCAGACAATCACTATGATGAATTGGATACGAATCTGTGTTCCAGTTTTTAAATCATTTTTTACTAAATTTAGCATACTATCAACTCTGAAAAGACTCATATTTTGTGTAACATTAACCAAAAAAACAACAATTAAACTATACGCATAGATTGTAAGGTGCATCCCAATTTCAGATTGTTAAAATGTGAAGATAAATGTGCACCTTAAAATCAATGGATTACAGTAGTTTCCCACACATATATGTATCCATTAAAAATATAGAATGTTTTTAATTTAAGGTTATCATCTACAGACATTTTATACCCTTAGTTTTGTTTTTTTTTTTTTTATTTAATTTAATTTTTATTTATTTATGGCTGTGTTGGGTCTTCGTTTCTGTGCGAGGGCTTTCTCCAGTTGCGGCAAGCGGGGGCCACTCTTCATCGCGGTGCGCGGACCTCTCACTATCGCGGCCTCTCTTGTTGTAGAGCACAGGCTCCAGACGCGCAGGCTCAGTAGTTGTGGCTCACGGGCCCAGTTGCTCTGCGGCATGTGGGATCCTCCCAGACCAGGGCTCGAGCCCGTGTCCCCTGCATTGGCAGGCAGATTCTCAACCACTGAGCCACCAGGGAAGCCCTATACCCTTAGTTTTTAAGATCAATATTATTTTTCAGTTTGAGAGTGCTGCTCTAGTGCACTGATGGCCATCCCTGGGGGAGATGGGAGGTGCGTGGTGTGCATACTTCTCTTGCTGTTATGACCCTGCTCCATGCTGAGGCCAATTTACCTTTCATCAGGTGTTTCCCTCCTTACAAATCATTAGGAGTAGCAATTTTCAGAATAAATAGTATCAAGCTCTACATATATTCTCAGTTGAGTTTTTAACCAAGTATTGTTTTTGAAATCTTTTCATCTTAATACACATAAAGCTAATTCAGTCATTAATATATAGAGTCATATAGTAGTCCATTGACTGAATATGCCATATTTGCTTCTCAGTTCCCTTCCTGGTAGATATTTAGGTTGTTTTCCAATGTTTTGCTCTTATACTGTTGCAACTAATATGTTCATACTTTGTGTCCAGTTGTGCGAGAGTTTCTTTAGGGTACATGCCAGAAAGTATCAGTAGAATCCAGGATCCTGGATGCTGCCCAAATGGGTCCATTACACAGGTCTGCAAACCCACACACCAGACCTGGTCCACGGGCTTTATTTCTACAGCGTGTGAGCTAAGAATGGTTTGTGCATTTTATTTTTTTTAATTTATTTTTATTTATTTTTGGCTGTGTTGGGTCTCCATTGCAGTGGCTCCTCTTGTTGCAGAGCATGGGCTCTAGGCACGGGGACTTCAGTAACTGCAGGGTGCAGGCTCAGTAGTTGTGGCACATGGGCTCAGTAGTGGTGGCTTGGAGGCTCTGGAGCGCAGGCTCAGTAGTTGTGGTGCACGGGCTTAGTTGCTCCGCGGCATGTGGGATCTTCCCAGACCAGGGCTCGAACCCGTGTCCCCTGCATTGGCAGGCAGATTCTTAACCGCTGCGCCACCAGGGAAGCCCAGTTTGTGCATTTTAAATGGTTGTGTAGGTCCATATGCAATATCCTCAGTGTTGCCTCTTGGCCCTCAAAGCCTAATATATTTGCTATCTGGAACTTTAATTTGTAGACCCCCGTTCTACAGGCAAACTGCACTAATTTACAGTCCCACATGCAGTGGTTGAGAATTCCTGTGTTCTTACATTCTCATGTATACTGGATATTGTTAGACTTTTAAGAGTTTGACAGTCTTGTGAGTTGAATGGCGATATCTCTTTGCCTTAACTTGCATTTTGGGGGTTTCCATGGTTATTAAAAAGGGAGCATACCTCTTAGTATGTTTATTGGCTGTCTTCTTTGTGACTCACCCAATCGTGTGCTTTCTCTCTTTTCCTAAAAGCTAGTTTGTCTTTCTTAAATTCGTTGTTGGAGTGCTACATAGATTCTGGATATTATCCATTAACTACTATCTATGTTGCAAATATCCTCTCTCAGGTAATATTTTGTTATTCCAATTTGTCTGTGATGGCCTTTGACATTATATTTTGATGTGGTCAGAGCTATCAGTTTTTCACTTACGGTCAACATTTAATTTGGACTCGTGTTTAAGAAATTCTTTCCCACCCTGAAGTAACAAAAATATTCTCCCCATCTTCTTATAATTATTTAAAATTTTTGCCTTTCATCTTTAGATCTTTAACCCATCTCAACTTACTGTTTATATGTAGTATAAGTTGGATGAAATGCATTACTTAAACAAAACAAATCAATTTTTCTCATCCAGATTTATGTGACATTTTTAAAACTTTGAGATGTGTAGTTGGTTTCATCTACAGCAAAAAGGTCAACTCAGATTTTCTAATTTATAAATAATTTTTTAAATGAGAAGTAATTAATTCAGTGAAAGAAAACACTATAACTAAATTTTCAAAACTGAAAGTGTTACTTCTGTACTACCCAAAAAGTCTAGGGTCTGAAGTCACTTCCCCAGGTCACTGGAGATTTTGCTTAAACATTATCGACAATTGCTTTATTATCCTGTATGTCCTCAGACGGTCAGTCACTATCATGAGCTCTATCAAGTTAGCCCAATTTGATTCAGCACAGTTTTACTGAATCTCAACTACTCTGTATAAGTACTAACCTATGTATAAGTACTAACCTACATCCTGGCCATAGTGGGAAAGGGCTTAATCTCTGTCCTCTCTGAGCCTAAACTAGTACAGAAGTTGGACTAGTAAACACAAACCAACCACAGATAAAAGCTGTGATTCAAGACCTAATGATACAAGTGGTAAGAGGCACGAGGGCATGCTGTTGCTTGCTGTGTGATCGATGCACATGATAAACATTTGCTTCCCAATCATTCCAGGTCAACCTGATCTGAAATTCTTAAAATATTCACAGTAAAACAGCTGGAGATGGTTTGTGGACCAACATACAAATGTGTGTGGAGGTGATAAGCCTGTGTTACATATGCATCGCATAACCTTCAAAACTGAACATTTATAAGTTAAAATCTCTATTCCATAAGTCTGTCTTTATGTAGCTTGGATTTAGCTTAAAAAGAGCATTTTTGTTAAATTGTGTGGTTTTTAAATTTTTTTGTAAAATACTACAGAGCATTTTAACCCAAATTGGAAAACAAATTTAAAAGTCCACATAAATATACAAGCTCTGATTTGATTTTTATCCATGCTGGCCGGTGGTGCCACCCAACCTGGGGAGCTCCTGATTTAGTCTTCTCAGGGACAAGCAGGCATGTGCCAAGCAGAAAAAAAAAAAAAAAAAAAAATGTTCGGCTGCAGTTTGTTCTGGAATAAGAAACAGCAGGCCATTCCATCGCCCCCTGGGGCCACCGATTTGTCAGCCCACAAGGAAAATCAGGCTTAAGTGTATAGCAAATGCATATTTATAACCATTATCTACTGTTCCTGTAAAATGTCTCTCTCATTCGCCAGGTATATATTCTGTATTTCTGTCCTGACTGATTGCAGTTTTGCCAAATGCTTATGAAATCCATCGTTTCCCCCACTTTTGCCAATGATTTGGGGATAAGAACGATAAAGACAAGCAGTTGAAAGACTATTTTTTTTTTCAGTGTTTTCCCCTTTATTATTGTTTCAAAGGAAAGCCCTGTGATGGGAATACTGAAAGAGAGAAAATGTAATTAAGCATTCATTGTGTATAGTCTTTTTGTTACCTTTGAAGTGCTTACATTAACACAGCAATCTCTTGATTTTGCTTCTGTAGCAGCAGCTTTCAGAAAATAGTCATATTTTGCTGACAAAAATGGGCATTCCAGAGTGTAAATTAAATAACTTGATTTTATAGAATTCATTTAAAAGTGCATCTGTGGTGAGCGTTTCCCATTTTACATTGCTCTGATTACACTTGACTTTTTGTTGACCTATATGAAAAATGAAATTGTTTCCAACTACAGCCTGTAAGACAGCTTAGGAGAGTGTGATTATAAATGGTAAAAAGGAAAAGAAAAACCACAAGATGATGGGGTGTTGACCAGATTCCTGCTGTGCTTCTACTGTATCCTTGAAAATAATGTTAAAAATAGAAATTATTAATAAAGTTCACAGTAGAGAAAGAAATAAGATTAAAGGTGACATTTCAGTTAAAGGGCTATCTTTAAGCTATATAAAAAGGAAAAGAAGATAATAAGAGGAAACTTTAGAAAAGAAATGGAAATGAGAAAGGAAAGATAGGGTGGGTGGGTGCAGGACTCTATGCAGAGCTGGAGAGAATGCAAAACAGGATTGGAAGCTACAGAGACAGAAATTCTCAATCAAGGAGACCCATTCTAAGATGGTAAAGCCACCCTCTTGAGAAAATACACCCTAACTTTCAGCAGCCTGCATCATGCTAACCTAGCCTCTCCCTTCAGCAGAGAGAATGAGAACCCTCATGTGTTGCACAGAGAGGTTGTGTCACAACAAAACTGGAGGAAATAATGACGTTGGGCAACACACTGCTTCAGTCATTTATTGAGTTTCATTGAAATGCATTATGGTTAAATGGAAGAAAACCAAGTTAATTATCTGCGGTTAAAGGTATCCAACTTAAACATAGCAAATACATTAGCTCAGGTGAATCTGGCTTTCTCAGGAGTGAGAGGAGGAGTTAGAGGAGAAGAGAGGTCGTGAGGAATCGCAATGGCTAAACGCCTCCTACCACATGCGGCGGGAGCCATATTGAACCTGGAGACATTGGTTTTGAAACCCACTGAGCTGGAAGGTCAGCACCCCACCAAGCAGTAGCTACCCCATTCATAAAAATTCTAGGAAGGAGACTTGCCAGGCTTGCAGAGATCTGATTTTCCACACCAAATGCATTGTCAATGCCAAAAATATCTTGGGAATGGGTGTTGTAATCTGAGAAAAATAAAGAGTTAGACACCTGGACTATTTTAATAGCTATTCTCGACTTTTTCGTTGAAATCGGTGATTCATAATGTATCAATATTGATCACAAAATAAGGAAGTGGATGTGTTACGTCCATTGTATATTGCATGATAGAGCAAATACGTGTGTTGCATGTTAATATAATGCAGTGTTATAGATCTGTTAAAAGTGGCGAGTAGCCAGTGCATGAAAATATAAATATGAATTTCTTGTCTTAAATCATTGCACATGCTAAATACCGCTGTGTTGAGAGTATATGTGTGCTTAATTTAACAAAGCTCAAGAGGAAATGAAAGGATATATCATTAGCCATTTTTCCCCTGAAATTACATCTTTAAGAAAAAATAGTGATTTAGAATTCCATGCCCCATGATAAATTTAAATATTATATAAATTATGAAAGATAAACAATGCACACAACAGGTCTAAATGTAATTTAGAACCAGCAAAGCGTAAAGGTAAAAGGGTTTCATGCAAACGATGAAGCTCTTGTGATTCAATGTGACAAATCCCTGTAAAAATTCTTTTGTTATATCAGTAGCATTTTATATAAAACTGGGACCCTCATTTAATGGCTATGGAAAGCCTTTTGGCACAGTGCAGGATGGTACTGGTAGTAGGCAGACATCGGCTGAAAATAAGACTCAGACGTCAACGTAATGGGTTCAGGTTAACGAGCGTTACCTCAGCTTTCTATAAAAACAGAACAAACAACAACAGCAACAAAAAGCTACACTGAGAGGAATGAGCAATAGTTCTTGCTTTCAGAATTAGGATCTGTCCCCCACTCCCATTAATTTGGGGGATGGGGGGAGAAATGGCTGACACCCAAGTCAGCCTGCAAGCTCAAGGCCAAGTCCGCACAGCACTCGGTTTGTAGGAAAATAATGTCTCACTGACAATGTAAATTAAATATGATGGAAACCAAGCTGTCACCCTCCCTTCACTTCTGTTTCTTTATCACGGTGGTTATTGCCGCCTTATTAGAGTCTGAGAAAAAAACTACGAAGTAATTCTCACCTCCTGGCAATCAGCTGCAGACCTAGCCTCTCCGGCATCTTCTATTTCCACTCCAGAGAGACATCAAAGCCAGACCCCAAGTGCCAAGTCCTCACCTTAGCACAGGGCCCTAGTCGTCAGGAACATGGTGACAAGGACCCATAAACGTCCGCGTCCACACAGAGTTTCGAGGAAACTCGAACTCCACACACATTTTTAAATACGGTTTCTGTTTTTGCCATCACGTCTTCATGTTAACTAAGCAGGAAAGGCTTAACATTCAGATAGTGAATGAACCTAGGTTTAATGTAGTTTAAAGCAAACTTTAAACTTTCTCATATATCGTGCTTAAATTTGTTACCAAAACCCGTCCCAAGAGCTTGTCTCAACGCTGTTAGCGAGGGGCTTTCTACCTGCAAAGCCCCTTCAGCAAAGCCAAAGTGTTTCCTTTTTGAGTCTTGCCTTCTCTCTACCATGAAAATCAAACTCTTATCTCCATGAAAAAGAGAATGTGCAGCTAGAATCCCCCATCTATTTCTCTTTCCTTCTGCCCTGAGGGTAGCTTTTTCCTCTTTCCTCCAAAAAGGAGGTATAAAATGTACTGTTTTTTAAATTAAGGTAACAAAACATTACATATTAATAACTTTTGTCAAACTGCACTTAACAGTATCCCGTTACTGTTTCAATGAGCCAGCTTAAAATAACTGCATTACCTGCATAAAAAACCAGAACATCTGAAAGGAAAATTTTAACGGAGAAGAAAAGAATGCCATCACTCTGTGATTATTACAACCTGCCTCTCACACCTCCCAACCTCCCTTGGTGGCATTTGGGCAAACTGCCAGCCCCCAGGCCTACCTCTCAGTCTCCCCCAGCCTCCTTCCAGGCACCCATGCTCTGGCCATACTCACCTGCTCACCAGACCCCTAGTTAGCCCCATACGCCCAAGGCCCTGCCTTCCCTCATGCCACCTGGAAAGACTTTCTCACAATTCCCTTCCTGCCAAAATCCTCTTTCTCCTTGGTATCTTGCTATCCTGGTAGCGCCTGGCTGGACTCATGATCAGCCCCTCATGACCTTAAATGAGCAGCGTTCAGAAGAGGCCCCCAGACGCATTGGCCCAGATCAGCTCTGAGAAATCGGAGTGCTCAGATGGCACAGAACCGAACCTGGGATACTCTGGTTGAGTTTAGTTTCTGCTTGCCAGTCTTCACACATGTATGTCCCCGCTCCAAGCCCCTGCTCCCATTTTCCTTCACATCCCTGCTTTCTGAGAGGAAATAAGAACGTGTTCTGGGGATGAAGCATGAGGGAGGCGGAAGGGCCCAGAGAGAGACAGGGAGGCGGTGTGTTTCGACGATGGTGGCCCGTCACACCCAGGGCAGCAGCAGTATGGGTACCATCCTGGGTGTGTTGACAGCCAAGACCTGCAACCACTTCTTGTCTGAACGTGATGGGGAGAGAGCCTTGCTAGGGGCCGACACGGACGAGGGGCAGCCCGCAGAGAGCTGTGTGGCTGCCTGAGAGGTCTAGGTAGAGAGAGTCTGAAAGATCCCCCCCAAGAACCAGTGTCCTTCAGCCTCCACCTGGAATGGCAGAACTTCCAAACTTCCTTGAGAGTTGAAAGCCACTGAGTAGGAAGAACACTACTGCTGGAACAGGGGCCCAAATTAGAGACCAGATAGAGAGTAGAGGGGGTTGAATGGGTGCCCCACAAAAATACATCCATGTCCTAACTCCCAGGCTTGTGAATGTGACCTTATTTGGAAAAATGGTCATTTCAGATGCAATTAAATTAAGGATCTTGAGATGAGATTCATCTGGATTATCCAGTTAAGCCTCAAGTCCAATAACAAGTGTCCTTATAAGAGAAGGATGAAGACAAGACACAGGGAGTAGGAGGAAAAGACCATGTGAAGACAGAGACAGAGATTGGAGTGATGCTGCCACAAGCCAAGGAATGCCTGGGGCCACTAGGTGCTGGAAGAGGCAAGAAAGGATCCTCCCCTAGAGCCTTTGGAGGGCGTGTGATCCTGCTGACAGCTCGATTTTGGACTTCTGGCCTCCAGAACTGTCATAAAATCCCCTTCTGTTATTTTAAGTCACAAAGCTAGTGCAATTTGTTGCAGCAGCCCTAGGAAACTAAAACAGGGGGTGTCACTGAGAACCAGAGATCTTAGCAGGAGCTGCAGGAACTGAGGTGGTGATCAATTCAGCAGAGAGAAAGCCCAGCGTCCCCCAGATAAGCGCCATCACTGCCCCTGATGGGGGACAGAGGACCAGTCACATGGCCACAGTGGACCAGAGGCCAGTGACAATCACATCTTTGACTTTAAACCAGACCTACAAAGAAAAGGAGCATTTATTCAAATGTAACTGAGTTTTAAAGGACAAAATTGGATTCACGTAGCAAGATTCGGTTTTCAGCCATCAACACAAATGGAGGGCTTATGGACTAAATTCAACTGATATGTAAAAATATGAAGAAAACTGTTTTAGTGTCGCATATCTAAGTTTACGTCTGTGTATTTTCATATAGGCTATACCACACACCAGGGTTCTTGCGGGAGGATTAAGTGAAAAAATACTATAGCTGCAATTTGTCAAGCTATTATTATTATAGCCATTATATTTTACAAATGAGAGCACCGAAATTCACAGTGGGCTAGTGGTTGCCACGTAGCTGGTGACTCTCAGAGCCTATTTGCCGGCCAAGGTCTTCAACCACATTGCTCTTTTCCACCAGGCTGCCAACCCATGTCTGCTTAATTCGATTGTGAACTTCGTAGCGGTGACCACGGTATTGCATTTATGTTCCTGACCAGGCAGTGTCTGACACAGCGACAGAGTCCAGTTTAATCGAATAGCATAACCTTGCTGTGGTTAAGTAACCTGCCATCTGTCTGGTGTTGGGAAAATAATTAAAAATAAAATCTCCTGACAATCCAGAAAACCTCCACCAAGGTAGACAAGAAAGAAGACAGGTTTATTACTGAATAGCACTAAACCAGACTGTGATAGGCCTCACGGGCAATCCACCAAAGTGATCGCAAAGACAGAAAGCCGTGTCACCCTTTGATACACATCCCCACGTCGCATCCATTCTCTCAGGATGAAAACAACGAGTCCTCAGGCAAGAAGATCGATGGCATCATTTGTTAAATACAGTTCCCCCTAAATTCACCTGGTAACTGGGGTGGCCCTCTGTGATAGCTAATTGCCTTCACCCGAAGGAAAAATAAAACTTTTCATATCTCCATGATAAATAGGTAGTTTTGCAACATGGGTCCAGGTGACTAAGTTATATTCCCAACTTCCCATGGAGAAGGGGAGACAGGGCACTCTTCCTGGGTTGTAAAATGATGAGACTTATTTAGCTTTTAAAAAGATCTGTATACATCTCAAAGGGACAGAATTTATAAGCACAAGTTTTCCAAAGGAAATGCGCTAAGAAAAGGGAGGAGAACTGTGGCTTTCCCTGTTTTAATCAGGGAAATTATTTTTTTCTTTTTAGACTTGTGTTTGCCCTTTCCCTGGGGAGATAGGAAAGGCTGTTAGGTTAGGACACAGAGCCAGGCCTGCTCCAGTGCCCAGGAGAGACAGAAGTGGTGTGAGATGGCTCAGATTCACAGCGGAGCCCTTCAGGTGGCCACTCTGAGTCTGGGAGAGGAAGCAGGAGAAGGGAGACTCCTCCCCTGAGAGTACTTTGATGATAACGTCAAGGTCAACCTCAAGGTCACAGGACAAGGGCTAGACTTGGAGTGAACTATGAAATGTCCTGTATAGAATAATGTCTGATTTAGAGTGAGCCTGAATATATCTGTGCCCAGATGTGCACGGTGTGGTGGACGTGGTGACATCAGTAAAAAATCTGTGATCTAATAGAGAACAGACGTGTGGTTGCCAAGGGGGAGGGGGTGTGGGGGAAGGTTGGTTTGGGAGTTTGGGGTCAGCAGATGCAGACTATTATATACAGAATGGATAAACAACAAGGTCCTACTGTTGTTCCTATATCACAGGGAACTATATTCAATACCCTGTAATAAACCATAATGGAAAAGTATATAAAAAAGGATATATATATGTGTATTACTTTGCTGTACAGCAGAAATTAACACAACATTGTAAATCAACTATGCTTCAATTTTTAAAAAATTAAACGAAAAAAAATCTATGTTCTAGACCATTCTGTATCCTCTTTAAGTTCTGGTAGGATCCCAAAGGCTGTGGCTATTCACAGGAAGGGTGCTGGCAATTGTCCCAAGCCAAACATTGTCAAAACTTCAGAGTAGTTGAGGCTTTTTTTCCCCTTGTTATACGCTCATTAAACTTGGAAAAAAGCTAGCCATTAACTTCTGTATAATAATCTCTCTGGTGCTTAAGAGTCATGACTAAATTGCCTCGATTTTCTTACCTTTGTGCTTAACAGTCTAATAGTAACAAATGGGAATAATTTGCTAAGAGGGAAATTAAAAGGAAGAATATAAATTAAGAATGAAAAAGATTATCAAATTAATGTGGTACTTTAGAGAATTCAAAGTTGAAAAGGGACTAGAAATTAAAATATTTTTAAAATTCTACTTTTTTGTTGTTTTCTTTCTTTTACCATATTTACCCATTCCAAATGAAGCATATGCCTTTTTTTTAATTTGGGAAAATATGGTGAAATACAAAAAAAAAGGGGAGGGGGAGTCCATTTTTTTCACAAAAGCAGGCACCGTTAACATTTCTAAAGTACCTCCTCCTAGCATTTTCTCTATTATTTCTTTTTGTACATACTTGCACTTCTACCATGTATACTCTCATTTAATATTGTAAGCATTTTTTCTACTGTTAAAATTCTTAAGTGTATTAGTTATCTATTGCTATAGAACATATTATGAACAACTTAAGAGCTTACAACAATAAACATTTATTATCTCACGTGGATTCTGCAGGTCGGGAATCTGAGACGGGCTTAGCTGGGTGTTTCTGTAGTTCAGAGTGTCCCATGAGTTTGCAGTCAAGATGTTAGCTGGGGCTGCAGTCACCTGAAGGCTTTACTAGGGCTGAAGGATCCACTTCTGAGATGGGTCAGTCACATGGCTGTGGCAGGAGGCGTCAGCTCATTGCCACATGGGCCTTTCCATAGGGACACGGCACCTGGCCATAGGACACGGCACCTGGCCATAGGACACGGCACCTGGCTTCCAGCAGAGCGCGTGATCCAAGGGGGAGCGAGGTGAAAGCCACAGTGTCTTTTACTACCTAGCCTCTTAAGTCACACACAATCCTTTCCGTAACCTATTGTTTATACAGACTAGCCATATTCAGTGTGTAAGGGGACACACAAGACTGAACACCGGTGACTCACAATGTTGCAGACTAGTTACCACAATGGATTTGTAATGGCTGCATGAATTTTACAATAGAGATCTCTATAACTGTATTAGCTATTTACATAAGGTTAGATGTTATTTCCAGTATTTCATTATTACAAATAATCTCTCAAGCACTTTTTGTATATAAAGGTTTTCATTAGTACTTCAGGTTATTTTCTTTGAATACAGTCTTAGAAGTAAGATTGTTGAGTTATTTTTTTCAAGTTTTCTTAATTTTCATTTTAAATCAGTTTTATAAAGCAAATTAATATTTTATATTGTTTATTTCAGTTAACAGATGCATTTCCTTTAATGTATTTGCTATAAGTATCTTAAAATACCTATGCAGTGATTCACAACTCATGTTTAATGCATTCTATATAAGTGTATATTTTAGGTAGATATTCTATATCATATATATAATATTTTGATACTTATGGCGTGTGGATTTTTTCATTGCTATTTAACCATTTTATAGATCCTCCTGAGTTTGTTTGTCGCTGTTATTTTGGACAACTTAGAACTTGATGAAGATCTAAAGAAGCTTAAACAAGTAAGTAATGTATGGGGGATTCTTTAAATCGGCATTAAAAAAATAAGGGCAAAACATGTGCTTACAGGTAGTATTAAAGCAGTTCAAGGTTCAAATTAAAAAAAGATAGATTTTAATAAATTAAGACAATCTGAGTTGGCAAATAATTTTCTTCTAAGTTTAACCTTCTCTAATATCAACCAAGGAAATTTTTATTGCTCTATGATTATCCTAGGAATATTTTTATATCATTATTTTGAGTAAAATTAAGATGGACATAGTATAGTAAATTGAATTTAGATTCTCCTTCTGCCATTAAATGAAGGTAGTTTGGAAATGAAATGCCTCAGGGCCAGGTTGCCATTTGGCATAATTATCTGTAATACTCTTGATCATCATCCTAAAAATATTAAGCATAAACTTGCCTGACCACTAGACATTATAAGAGAATTTAGTCTGGGTGCCCAAAGTGGTTATAAGAAATGGGATAGAATAATTGATCAACTGTGTGCCCAGTTGTATATGAAAATAGATTGGGTGTTATGGCATTGATAATCATGTCCCCAAAATGTAAATGTAAATGTGTGAAGATTATGTTATTGATGGCAGAAAGATTACAGGTGTGATTAGCTATTCTCATTGTTTTTGTTCCATGGAAGGTACTTGGCTTGAATATTTGACTCTGTCAAAGAGAAGAGACCCTTTGAGAAGCAGAATTTGTAAAAGGGGGGAGCCTGGATAAGTATTCTTGGATCATCCCCCCCCAGCACTGCGATAGTTGAGATTATTAACATCCCAGTGAAAATCCTATCTGGAATTTTAGGAAGGCCCTACACATTCAGAATTTTCAAGTTGGATAGAGTTGTCTATTTTTTAAAAAACAAAGACATAACCTATTTAAATTTTTGTTGTTATTTATATATCTGAAAATCACTTTAAGCATTTCATTTTTTTACTCTTGCTTATTTCCAAAGCCTATGCTTTTAACCAAGGGCAGTCAATAAAGAAAAAAAAACAAACATATTTGATATAAAGATGCCCACTGTGAGCATATCAAGCAAGGATTTAAATTCTTCCCTGTCCTGGGGCTACACAGGCAAATGGTTATCTGGGTATGGTGGGCATGATTTCTTCCAGATCTTTTCAATTTTGTGGCAACAATGGTAGGTTCTTCAAATGAGGGTTGGGAAGTTCTTTATGCCATTGATGCAAATACTTCCCATGGTTTCTAGTTGTAGAAGAAATATGTAAATAGTGAGTTCAAAATTGAAATTGACCAACCATATAATTAGACACAACCAATAAACATCTCTTGCTGTATAACCACCTTAGTCCTTGCTTTACAAATCTGGTATTTATTTCAGGATTTAAATGATTTTACTCTATTTTTATTATTCCCAGAGGAAGATGGGGAAAATGTGAAAAAATAGTTGATTTTCTTAATGTTTCAAGTTCCAGAAAGCACTCTGTATTCCAAAGTCTGTCTTTATTCAGTTTAAACTTTTTTTTTCAATCTTTGACCCTTTCCACCAACTAGTCTGTAGGTTCTTATAGCTACAGCCACGTTTGTGTGAGCACTGGCTCAGTGCCAGGTACTTTGTATTTTCATTTATTTAAATTTCACAGCAACCATGTGATGCAAGTATTATTAATAGCTTCATCTTACAGGTGAGGAAACTAAAGCACAGAGAAGTAACTTGCCTAAGGTCTCACTGCTAATAAGTGGCAGAGTTAGTATTTGAACCCAGGCAATTTGGACCAAAAGCCCAGACTCAGCCTCTGTGCTGTATTGAGTCACATTAAAGCTGTATAAATGCCAAACATGAGTCATGCCATTGTGGAGGCTCATTCATAAGACTGTTAGTTACTTGTTGATAAATAATGATATCTTAGATGACAGAGATGTCATTATATTCATGAAATAACCATTGACGTGACAGGCAGTTTCTTGAGGAATGGAGGTGAATTAAGCTACCCAATCATTAAAACTATCCAAAAGGCAGATGATCTAATTAGAGACACTGGAGTTAAGACTTTGGCAGAAGCTAAGAGCTGAGATGCTTACCATTCACTCCACATGATGGCAGACACTGGCCAAAGCACCTATTCCCTCAGGGACCTTCTGGAGCAGTGACCCTCCTTAGACACAGACATAAGGTGCTTGCAGCATATTAACATTTTAGAGAGGTCTCTAGAGACTTAATGTACTTTATTATGATTGTGGTAAAAACGATTGTGTTAAAATATACATGTTGGTGCATAGACATTTTTCAAGAGTAATAGAAACCAGTATGAGCCACCTCTGAAATGGAGACGTTAAATATGAAACACTGAATGGGGGCTATTAGAAAAAGTCGGTTCTCATGCTTGGGAGAAGGATTATGTCCCTGGAGGTGGATGGGATAGGAGACAATGGTAGAAAGCTGAATGGTACAGTGAAGAAACTAGAATGGGAGAAGAGAAAGAAGTGAACGAGGAAAACATCCAGGAGATGAAATTAAAGGAAAGAGCACAGATTATTAATCTAAGCCAGTGATAAAGGGGGAGAAGTGTGACCGAATGCTAAATCAGATTGCTCCATGCACCAGAGCTTTTGTGGAGAAGCTCCCTGAGGCAAGCACAGTCTGCAGGATCAATTGCGCTGGAATTGTATTCTTCTTAAGTAGAAACATGCTACTTATTGTTTCCCCATTATTTTCTGAAGTTGCCTCCTTGCCCTTTAAGACAGTGGTTTCCAGCCAGGGATGCTAAACCGTGGGGCTCTTCAGGAGAAACTATGGGACCAGCAGCCTTCTTTAACACTTCAGGAAACCTAAAGGGAATTGTGCATTTGCCCGACTAAAATGCCTACTTAATACTTTTAGCTGGAAATTTGTGAGTTCTAGGCAACAGCACTGCTTCCCTAATGCTAATGCTCCGAAGGCTCTTCATATATGCTTTTCTTTAAGGAAAAGGAAGCAGTGTTGAATTATGTATTGCTTAATAAAGGCATTTTGATAGACAGAAACTTTTTTAAAGAGAGGACTCAGAGGGCAATAATTAAAGGGCTCCTTGGGGATGACTTTGGGTAGGTTCTGATGTAAATGCTCATTCCTAGGCCACCTGTCTCCATGCCATCACCCGTGTTGTGCCTTTATAGACACTAATATAGCTTTTCCTTTGTCGCTCTCCAAAATAAACAATGCTCTGAAAAAACATGCCAATTATGCATTCACATGAAATTCACCTATTGCTTTCCTAGCAGCAATATAGCAGTAGCAATCATTTCCTAGCTGCCATAATTTATGTGACCCCGTATCTAATTAAATAGAGACCATGACTCTCTTCTCAGCATCACCAAAACCCAATACAGGACCTGGAGATAGATAGAGATAGAAATAGAGATATATAATGGCTTTTTACATAAGATCAGAAAATTGACTAGAAATGAGATTGTCTGTAAATGTATAATTTGGCTTCTGAGAAGCCAGATCAGTTCATACAGAGGCTAAAAACCCCCTTGACCTACTGCTGTCCTCTAAACAGCAGTAGGAGACAATGACCTTCATGCTCTGTGATGTAGCAAAAACACTGGAGAATGTAGGTGGAATTTTGCAGACTTTGAAAAGGAAGAGAATTCTTGCAGCTTTAATGATTTTTGCAAATTCAGTGCAAGACAGATATAAAGGGTTTTCTTTTAAGCAGTAGAAGATTCATTAAACTATGAGAAAGAAAAAGACCCATAGAGAAGCCTCAGGGAAAAGAATCATTGAAAAGGGAAGTAGAGATAGTCTGTGTAGATTAAATTCAAAGCTCTGAAATTAAAACTGTTTCCCCAGCTCTGTATTAAGTCCCATTTGAGTCTTGTCTGGTTCAAATTTGATAATGTTTGGTCTTTGATGGTGTCCAATGCATAGTGAGGGATGGACATGTAAAGAGACTTCTCTCTCTTGTTGATTATGATTTTAACAAAACAACAAAAATCTTAGTCCTTTTAAAAATATGAGCTCCAAAAAAAAAAAATATATGAGCTCCGGGTTAATGTTTCTCTGTAGCCTTACCTGGGGGCTTTCATTTTCATCTCTGTCTTGTCTCCTGTATTGAAGTCATTCTGGATTTAGGGCAACAGCAAGGGGACAGAGTAGCCACTCAGCTAAGCACTGTTTGCCATCTCCTGATCTGAGTCGAGCCTTCAGTCTTCTCAGTATTTTTTCCATCTCACAGGAGTGAACTCAAACGTATATAACATGGAAGAAGGATGCAACTGTTACAATAATAAATATTCCCTATTGAAAACTATCTGGTGCCAGGCACTTCATATGCAATTACTGAATTTAATTCTAAATGTTAAAGACACAGAAACTAACATTCAGGGAGATAAATTTCTTGCCCAATTTCATATAATTTGTAAAGTGCTTAAGTTGGGATAATAAGGGCTTTCTGACCCCAATGCAGGTGACACACAACCTGCTCAGAGAATCAGTTCATTCATTCATTCTACGGCGAGTGTCTGGAAAATGGGTTGGATGAGATGCTTGCATTTTTGGATCAGCAGATTCTCTCCCTGTGGATGTGTTGACTGGAGGTCAGATTGTAATCAGAATATAGCTCAGTGAGCTGGGAATCAGTGTGGGGTGTGGAGAAGGAGGGTTGTGTGATTCAAATACGTAATGGCATCAGGCTAATGTCACTTGAGGTATTCCTTTTACTAGATCTCCCCATTTTTGTAATCCTGGGGTCTGAATGCCCGTCTGCTGTACTTCAGATGTTGTGTTAGGGGCACCAGACATAATGATAAGCAAGACATTGTTCCTGCCTTCAAATAGCTTATGAACTGGTGGGAGAAAGTGACAACTAAACAGACACTACAAATTGTGGAGCACAAAGGAGACACACATAACAGATGATGAAATTAGACATGTTTTCTCCCAAGTATGGCACAGACTAAAATCTGTAATTCCTATCTAGGTGAAGGGAGTTAGAAGAAGGCAGTGTGAAGAAGCGTGCTTGAGACCAAGAGAACAGCAAACTTTTTCTTTAGGCAAGAAAAAGCATATTGGCTTTTTGGAGGCCACTGGAAGTTCACTGTGACTCAAGTATAGAGCAAGGGAGAAATTGGTGAGCTGGAAAAACAAGCAGGGACCAGCAGAGGAAATGCCAGGAGCAGTGCTAAGCCTTTAGATACTATCCTGCGGGCATTTAAGCCAAGAGCGACATAATCTCCCCTGTGCTCTATTTTTTTTTTTTTTAACTTTGGGTTTGTTTGTTTATTTATTTATTTATTTATTTATTTATTTATTTATTGCTGTGTTGGGTCTTCGTTTCTCTACGAGGGCTTTCTCTAGTTGTGGCAAGTGGGGGCCACTCTTCATCGCGGTGCGCGAGCCTCTCACTATCGCGGCCTCTCTTGTTGCGGAGCACAGGCTCCAGACGCGCAGGCTCAGTAGTTGTGGCTCACGGGCCCAGCTGCTCCGCGGCATGTGGGATCTTCCCAGACCAGGGCCCGAACCCGTGTCCCCTGCATTGGCAGGCGGATTCTCAACCACTGCGCCACCAGGGAAGCCCCCTATTTTTTTTTAATCAAAGTTTAGTTACTGTACAATATTATATGTTATAGGTGTACAATATAGTGATTCACAGTTTTTAAAGGTTATACTCCATTTATAGTTATTATAAAATATTGGCTATATTCCCCATGTTGTACAATATATCCTTGTATCTTATTCATTTTATAGAGAATAGTTTGTACCTCTTAATCCTCTACCCCTAAATTGCCCTTCCCCCTTCCCTCTCCTCATTGGTAACCACTGGTTTGTTCTCTATGTCTGTGAGTCTGCTTCTTTTTTGTTATATTCACTAGCTTGCTGTATTTTTTAGATTCCACATATAAGTGATACCATGCATCATTTGTCTTTCTTTTTCTGACTTATTTCACTTAGCATAATATCCTCCAAGTCCATCCTTGTTGCTGCAGATGGCAAAATTTCATTCTTTTTTCCCCTACATTCTTCAGTTCAGAGAATGAATTGAAGGGCACCTAGACTGAAGATAGGAGATCCAATCCCTGAAGCAGATGGTGATTGCAGTCTCAACTAAAGGAAACAAAGATGAGGGAATGTGAAGGAGTGGTGACGTACAGAAGGGGGAGTGCAGAGGGTAGGATCTGGTGACCCACTGGATGTAAGATGAGCAAAGGCTGGAGACTAGAGCATCACCCAGGTTTCTAGATTGCCCCAGGTGTGCCAAGGCAGAGGATGCAGAAGAAGGAAGAATTTGGGGGTTTGTTTGTTTTATTTTGGGGAGTGGGGGGGTCATATTTTCCATGAGATGCCTGGGAAATATCTATGAGACAATGTCTGTGGATAGATGTAAGGTTTAAAACTTAGGCAGAGTATTGGGGCTGAGACAGATATTGGAGAGAAGCAAAAATTAACATGCAGGTGGTAAGTTAAGCCTTTAGAAATCATGAGTTTACCAAGGGAAGAATGGTTCCCTGAGGAACAGCAAATGAATCCAGTGAGCCAATGAGAAAGAGCCCTAAATGGGAATAAGAAGCCCAAGAGGTAGGAGGAAAGAGTAGAACGTGTGTGTCATCAAGAACGAGGCTGTGGTTCACAATCTCAAAGACTTCAGAGAGGTCAAAAGTGGTCACCATAGCAAACAATCCTAATTACAATAGCATCAGAAAGAATAAAATACTTAGGAAAAAATATAACCAAGGAAGTGTAAGATTTCTGCCCTGAAAACTACAAAACATTGCAGAAAGTAATTACAGAAGACACATATAAATGAAAAGACACTCTGTGTTCATGGCTTGGAGAGGATATGGAGAAATTGGAAGACTTGTGCACTTGTTGGGGGTGTAAAATGGTACAGCCGCTATGGAAAGCAGCATGAGGTTCCTCAAAAATTAAAAATAGAAATGATCCAGCAATACCACTTCTGGGTATGTATCCAAAAGAATTGAAAGCAGGATCTCATTGCAGCGTTACTCACAATAGCCAAGAGGTGGAAGCAACCAAAATGTCCATTGACAGACGAATGACTAAAGAGAATGTGGTATATACATAAAGTAGAATATTATTCATTCTGACATGCAACAACATGGATGAACCTTGAGGACATTATGCTCAGTGAAATAAGCCAGTGACAAAGTGATAAATGCTGTATGATTCCATTTATATGAGGTATCTAACATAGTCAAATTCATAGAAACAGAAAATAGAGTGAAGGTTGAAAGGGGCAAAGAGAAGTTGTTGTTCAATGGCTATAGAGTTTTAGTTTTAAAAGATGAAAAAGTTCTAGAGACCTTTTGCACAACAATATGGATGTACTTAACGCTACTGAACTGTACCCTTAAAAACGACTAAGATGATAAATGTGATGTTATGTGTTTCTGACCACAGTTTTTTTTTTAATTTTGATAAAAAATTGGTCATCATATTGGTAAGGTGGTGAGAGCAGGCTCAGGGATTCTGATGGTGCAGAAGCTGGGTTGCAGAAGATGAGGAGTCATGACAGCTAAGAAAGTAAAGACGAACTGTTAACCTTTTCCTCTCAGACTTCTCATGCTCTAAGTCTCCAGACAGACCACCTGGTTACGGACTGATTCTTAATTTTTGTAGCTATGTAGTAACATCATTTACTACAGTGCTACCCAACTGTTTTTTTTCCCATTGCGGTTTGCACAGAGAGTGACATTTGTACAACAGCTGGGAATCACATGCAGCTGGAGGCATCCAACACCAGGATTTCTGCTGCTCCGGGAAAAACTCAGCTGCCCAGAGGCCGAGGATCAATACCCCAAAGAAGCTATAAATCATCAGTGGCTGAGTTGGAATACTCAGCATTTTACTCAAAGCCTTTGATGTAGCCCAACTCCACTCGAAGCCACTCCCTCAATCTTTTGGTCAGAGATGACTTTTTTGTTGTCAACTTACATATTATTTCCCATAATTTAACATAACTGAAATCTCAAAAGCTCATCTTATATAGCACTTGATCTGCTATTTCTGATAGAGCTTCATTGTTAGGCTTCTTTTAAAAAATAAATTCTTATGCCACGTTAAGACATAAACAGCAGTACGATCTGTTTAAAGAGATGAAGTAGCTAAGACTGAGAACTGTTCAGATCAGGGTTCAAGCTAATAGGTCACAACAGAAGCTAAGAATTTGAGGGTATCAATTATCAGCGTAAGAAAACAGCCTAGAGTCGGGAAGGACAGATAAGATGGGGGTACAAGCTACCGTGTATAAAATAAATAAGCTACAGGGATACGTTGTACAGCACAGGGAATATGGCCAATATTTTGTAATACCTATAAAAATGGAGTATAACCTTTAAAACCTGTGTGAATCACTGTGTTATATACCTGAAGCTTACATAATATTATAAATCACCTATACCTCAATTTTAAAAAGAAAAAGAAAAAAAAAAGCAGCCTAGAAATCTAGAAGTCAATGCAAAAAATGGGGAGCAGCCAGCTGGAATTGTGGAGTTAAACAGGTACTCATCAGGGGTCCGGGAAGTCAAAACAAAACAGACGAGCTACCTGTTAGAATTGATGTCTTCCTATTACGGGTTGAATTGTGTCCCTCAAAAAGAGATATTGAAGCCCTAACTCCCAGTACCTGTGAATGTGACCTTATTTAAAAATAGGGTATTTGCAGTTGAAATCAAGTTAAGGTGAGGTCATTAGGGTGGTCCCTAATCCTATATGACTGGTGTCCTTATACAAAAAGGAGAAGAGAGACACACAGAGACTAGAGCGATGCATGTACAAGCTAAGGAACACCTGGGATGCGGACCGTCACCAGACACTAGGAGAAAGTCTTGAAACAGCCCCTCCCTCAGAACCTCCAGAAGGAACCAAGCCCACAGAACAGACACTTTGATTTGGAATTATCAGCCTCCAAAACTGAGAAAGTAGATTTCTGCTGTTTCAAGCCACCAGTTTTGCATACTATGTTACAGCAGCCCTTGGAAACTAATACACCCCCTGGCCTCAAAAACAAAGGACCGCTTTCAGCCGCCAGGAAGTAACAGAGCTGAAAGATAGTGGGTGCTCTCAGGATGGCGGGCAGCTTTCACCAACCAAGAGCAGCTTTCTCAACAGATGGACTCATTTCCTTTTGCCCTTAATCAAACAAGTCCCATAATAATAAATGTTATAAATTTGAGACTTTCTTGGAAGAAGGGTTTCTCTAAGCCCTTCCAGAATTTCATTCTATGTGTGATTGACCCAAACCAGATCACTTTTAGAGGCTGTTGTTTTCAGAAACCTTGCTCTTTGCCTCATCCCCTGGCACTCAGGACGGTTAATAAGGCAGCTCAAGTCTCTCTTGACATTGAACAGACATAAAATGATGGGCCTAAGACTGTTCAAGTTTACATTGATGAGTTGTTGGTTGTGTCAATTGTGCTAACTCAGAATTACTTTTATTACAGTTTATCACAGCCTCTACAAGATAACCTCTCAATTTTTTTTTTCTTTTAAATTCTGAAGTATCTTTAATGAGAAAGGCATTCTTACAAAATCAGATGGCTCTTGACATTATTACGATTTTTTTTTTTTTAAGTGAGGTTTAGAGGGAAATTGTGTACAAACCAGGCAAGAGGATTACTCTTCATCATGCCCGTCCTCAGCCCCCTGCCCAGCCATGGAGACACTAGCTCACTTTGCTTTCTTTAATCACGAGAACAAACATTTTAAACACCAACAGCGCTTTTTTTCTTCAGATCCTTTCACAGGCAGTGGGAAACTAGATGGTTATGGTTCTAAGAAAAAAACGTGACAATTGGTTTTCAGTTTTCTGCAGTGTCTTGCAGTCATTGAATTGCAAACAGGCTCTTTGGTAGCTGCGTTCAGACATGTTTCAGGAGTGAGGTAGTGAATTTTGTCCTCTGTGTGCCCATACACGGAACATGAGGTGTTGTCATTGCCTTGATTCCGTTGGGACTCAGGTTTCACCCATCTGTTCTTTGTTCTGAGAAGCCCACATACTTGTCTATTCCACCCAAAACGTTTCTGCTATCTGCTTGTTCATTCAATTCCTTCAATCTTTGAGTCCCTACTGTGTGCAAAACACTGGGCCAGGCATTAAGGAGATAAGAATAAACAGTTAAATTTTCTGCTCTCATGGAGCTTAGGGTCTAATGGAGGAGTTGGACATCAATCAAATAATCAGAGCAGTGAACAAATATTTATAATGTGAGGTGAACTTTCTGCAGAAAAGAACGGCATTTGAGTGAGGAGTTAATAGAAGACCTTGACCCAGATGGGGGTTAGGGAAGTGGGGAAGGAGAAAGAGACACTTGGGCTGAGTTATGAAGGAGGAGCAGCCGTGAACTTCATGGGGGTGTTGATAGGGAAAGGGAGGGGAGAGCATTCCAGAGAGAAGGAAACATGTTCAGCATGACCCCAGAAAAAAGTGGTGTAAAGTGAGTACAGAAAAGTAAGTGGGGCATAGACCGTGCAGCCCCTTGAGAAACATGCCAAGAACTTTTCCCTTGGGGCCTTCCCTGGCAGTCCAGTGGTTAAGACTCTACACTTCCAATGCAGAGCACGGGTTCAATCCCTGGTCAGGGAACTAAGATCCCACATGCCACGTGGCATGGCCAAAAAAAAAAAAGAACTTTTCCCTTTGCCCCCAGAACAATAGGAAGCCACTGAAGGCTTTTACGATGGGAGGCAGTGTGAATGGGAGAGCTGTTTGGGAAGCAAAATCATCAGGGACTTGGTGAACGTTTAGATTTAAGGACATAAATGAGAGTCTCAAGGATGACTCCTGGTTTCAGGTTCATCTCCTTGGATGGATGATGATACCATTCGCAGAACCGGGGAACATTAGCACAGAACTTTATTTGTGGGAAAAGACCATCACTCGGGCTTGGATATGTTGAGTTTGTGATGGGTTTGAGACTCAGCAGAGACGCCTAATACTTGGTTGCATGTGTAGGTCTAGAGTTTAGGAGCAAGGGCTGGCTGGCTAGAGATACAAATATGGACGTTCCATGTCATTCTCAATTGTTTATCCAGTGCCTGCCATGTGCCAGGCACTGTTCTAGGCCTAAGGGATAAGTCAGCAAAAAAACCAGACAGAAATGTCTGCCCTCTTTGGTTCTTCAGTCCTAGTGAAGCTCTCTGTACTAGTGGAAGTTGTAACTCTGGATGAGACTGTATAGGGTGGGGGGAAAAGAGATACCACAGCCTTAAGGAAAAATAATGATGCTGGTGCTTTGCCTTAGGGAAACACAAATAATCCATCTTTGTTTTTGTCCCATGTAAATGTTTGTTCTGTTACAAATAATCAACACTTTTTCTGTCTCAAGTTCAGCCTCCCAATGGGAGAAGAATCTGACTGGTCCAGCTAGTCAACATCATTCCTTTTAGGCTGGGATTTTGTATCTCTGCCTCTCAATGCTGGTCAGCCATACAGAAAGCCATCAGCTTTGAACAGGGTAGATCCAGACCAAACCACAAAGTGGACTCCCCTGAAATGTGGCTGGTTTCCCAAGACAGTCCTTTCTTCTCCTAACTCTCCACCCTGGCCTCTGCTCTGGAGGAGCTAGACCCCAAAGAAGGAGATGTGAAAGAAGAGACCATGTCCCCTTCCCAGTTCTAGACAGGAAGTCATACTTGTGGGGCTGGGGTGGGGCAGGGGAGCAAGGCTTGAATCAGGTATGAGACTGGATTGCCCTGGACTGATTTTTTTATAACCGAAGGTGGCCAGAAAGCTATGGAACTTATGTAAGAAGGGCAACCAGTCTTTTTCTTTATTCATAACTGAAGGCTGATGGTTTCATTGTCGGCCTTTCCTTACGTTCTACCCGCTGCCCTTGCTCAGTAAGAGTCACAGTGGGAGACGGGGCAAGGCTGGCATCCTCACTCACAGCCATATGACTACTGAGTATTTTTTACTCTGATATTAAAAGAATGACTTAGATTATTACTAAGAAATGAGAAATGTACATGTATGTTATTTTATTTGATGTTATCCCTATTTCCATGTTGTTTTGCATAAAATATGTTAATGTGAATTTTCATAGTGCATCTAATAAGCCCTTTGCCCTCAAAGTATGCAAAATTGAACAACTGTACAATCTACCACAGGCATAGTCAGGAATGATACTTGGAAAATGCATGATGGTTGCCTGAGAAGGAATTACTTAAGAGGAGAGAGCATGCGTGGGAGTTCAAGACCCCAGTGTGGAAACTCCAGTACAAAATATGTGTCTTCCAAACCTCCGATTTAAAGTGTGGGATTTATTTTATAGTAAATACCATCACTGACACTAGTTATCTGTAAACTAAGGTGGAACAAATAAAGAAATTTATGGAGATAACGAGAGCCAGATTTCACACAGTCAGAGAAAGAAGTTACAGATAAGCAAAGGGAAGATGCCAGAATGAACCCTCTGGCAATTGGAATAGGAGTATCACTATGAACTCAGTTTATTGTAAGATAGAAGATAGATAGATACATAGATGCATAAGTAGATAGATAGATACATCAGTAGATATATAGACATAGATGTGTAGATAGATACATGGATACAAGGGTGGATACCTGTATACAGCTCTGTGGTTATAATAGATACAAACACAGTAAGTAGATACTAAATATAGATACGTGTGTATACAAGGGCTCCTATACATACATATACTTCCTAGGTCTTTCCTCTGGGCGAGCCTAGAAGCAGTGACATGCCAGTAACATCAAGAAAACCCAGTCCTAAAATTTTCGTTTCTAAAAACCATTCTCAAATAAAACAAATCAATATTCTTTGGGGAAGTGACTGATTCTAGAGTTGAGGCAGGGAAAACACAAGATGAGACTTGAGTATTAAGTATAATATTTTGTGGAGACAGAAAGTAAGGAAGAGCTTAAAACACACACACACACACACACACACACACACACGCACAAGGGTGTCAAGACGTGACAATGAAATAGAATGTGGAATCCTGGATGGGATTCTGAAACAGAAAAAAAGACATTCCTGCAAAATCCGGGGAGTTCCAAAGCAGTTCTGCATTTTGGTTCAAAGTATTTGACCAAGGTTAATTTTTTGGTTTTGATCAATGTCCTATGGTTATGTAAGATACTAACATAAGAAAAAGCTGGGTCAAGGGTGTACAGGAACTCTCTATACTATCTTTGCAACTATTATGTACGTTCAAAATTATTTCAAAATAAAGTTTTTTTTTTTTAACAGGCTAAGAATTTTCTATGGTAAACTCTAATAACACTATATATAGACATAAATTGGCTGCTCTGTTGCCCTGTTCAAAGACTCATATGTTTGTGAAGCTTTATACCATAGATATGTTGTATAGAATTTATAGTCAATTACGATTTTTTTTTATCTTATAAAGTTGGAAGCATAGACTTCATCAGGAACAAAATGTTTTTTTATGGTTTTGTTTCTGATAGAAAATCTGATGTGGCTTGTCATTTCTCTTCATCTTAGTAATATAATTCATCTGAATTGGAAGAGTCATTTGTGCTGGTTCATATGGCTGATTCCACGTTGTAAAGAGCCTAAGGAAAGGGTAACCAAGTGATGAGAAATACCACAAATTGGTCACTTCAGCCTGTTTGTGGGACACCCTTGATGCTGCCTTTTTTTGTTCTTCATCTCGTCACCATTGTGTTATCCTTGTCTCTTGTGTGTAAACATCCAGTGAGCCATGGGGCCACAGAGAGTCCTGCCCTTAATTAAAAATTGTCAGCTTAGTAGGGGAGAGGTACACAGAATTAAGGAGCTATAGTGCAAAGCCCTGAGCACTAGGGTCGAAGACCCAGGGAGCCTGGGGGAAGACGTGCCTAACTGAGGTTGGAGCCAGGTCGAGAAGATATGTCTAAAAATAATAAATCAAATTTTATTAGGAAAGTGGGAAAATGCATTCCATATAAAAGAAATAGCAGGTGCAAAGCTGCAGAAGTAAAAACACATCTATTGCTTAAAAACGCTGTTTTGGTGGAACAGTATACAGCAGTGTTTAGAAGCTGAAGTTCTGGAATCTGAAAGATGGTGGTCAAATCCCAGTGCTTTACCACTTCTAGCTGCATGACCTTGGGCAGCAGACTTGAGCTCCTTGGACCTCAGTTTCCTCATCTATAACATAATGGAGCTAATTATGGTACCTACATCAGGGGGCTATTTTGAGGATTAAATAGTGTTAGAAAATGAGGCAATGAACAAAGTGTTCAGCAGAGTATCTGCACACGTTTACTACTTCAAGTACCAGTTGTTATTCTGAGAAATCATCCTAGAGGAGATGGTTTTTGAAGGAAGTATTGTAATTAACCAAGTGTGGAAGGAAAGTGTGTTGCAGGCAGGGGGACGGTATGTTCAAAGGCACAAATGGGACTCTGTGGGAGGGACGCACAAACCAATATTGTTAGAGTATAAAGGGCAAGGCATGAGAGGATACTTTAAGCCACGCTGAGATTAGAATTTATTCTACACCTAATTGACCATCCTTGAATTACTTTAAGTCCCAGGAACAAGGTGGTGTTTCTTTCTTAGGTGTTCTTTAAGGTAGATTTAAAGGGACAGGACTAAGATGGAAACCCAGTTGGGAGGGTTTAAGGAGTGATAGTGAGTCCAAGTGCCACTGGACTCAGCAGCCTGGGACCACTGAGGTGGTGGGAGAGACCTGGGGCCCGAGAGGCAGTGGACGAGGGGAAGTTAGTGCCGAGGAGTCGCGTAGATGGTAAGCAAGCTTCAAGAAGCAGGTTTGAAAAGGGAGGGAGAATAGGGAAGGACACAAGGTGAGGAGAAATGTTTGCCCTTCTCTATTTTCATTTTCATTTTTTAGACCAAGAATCTTGAGAAAATAAATCAATCAATGTAGCGAAGGGGAAGAAATTGGAGCGAGTGGGAAAGGGTGAGGTGGTCCCAGGCTAGAGGGAGGAGGGGGTCGACAGCCCGCATGCGGCACCCTCTCTATTTAGCCCCCTCACTGAGATGAGACCATTTTCACGTCGAGCCAGCAGTTGCTGTGGCTCAGTGATAACTTTGGTTTTTATAGCACACTTCCCTTGAGTAATTCAAATTACAGGCAATACACTATCTCTCTTAAATATCTGGCATTTATATAAAAGAGTGAAGGTCCTCATTTTTCATTTGAGAACATTGAAATCCAAAGCAGTTAAGGGATTATAAAATGGAACAAAAATTTAAATCTGCATCTTCTTACTTTTTTACTGATGCACTATGCTATCCCCTGTGTTTTCTAAAGCAAAACAGGGAGGACAATTATGTGAGTGCACAAAAATGTATATTCTGAATTCCCTTTGGTCTGGGCTTTTTTTTTTTTCCTATTACTTACTGAATATTCATCTCATAACAAGAACCAAGCATCTAGTTTACATGGAACTCTAATATAATTTCATTTGAAGTGGTGCAAAAAATGCATTTTTTTATCATAATAAAAATGTTTCTATGACTCAGTAAATTCCCTAATGGAAACAACTGTGCCTCGGTTGAATAACGCAAGACAGATATAATGTAAAATAGAGGTGTTTGGGACCTAGAGGAAAAAACATGCAAAAGCAAACTGTATTCGTTACTACTATCTCAAGGAAACCGTTCATTCCATTAGTGGGATTTTAAGGGACAATAATGTAAAGAGAAACAACCGTTCAACATCATTTGGTATTCTAGTTTTTTAATAGTTTTCTTTCTTTTACTGTCTTGTTAACATTTTCTGCTAGCTTAGGTTTGGTGCAAATAGTACCTACATTACTGCACAAAGAACCTTCTGCAGGACATTTAAAGCCTGTAAGATCTTAGGTTCAGTGTTGTAACAAGAGCATGAAAGTGAACATTTCCTGTACAGCTTCGGGCTGTCGTAAGATGGTATAAATGCATCTGTGCTGCTGGCCTCCCAAACCAGGAGGCACAGAACAGCCACTTAATTCCCAGCTCCTCCAAGAACATACCTCCTCTCCCCACTTTCTTTGGGGTCAGGCTGTAAGGGGGAATGAGTAACAGCTCTGAATTTCTTGAGAGATGTGGAAGAGGAAACACCACATGCCACTGATCAGCTGAAGTTATGAAATTACCTTGAACATTTTGGGGTGCCAGCTGTCACAAATAAATGTAGCTTTTATGGCCCAGATGCAAACCAAGAAATGAGCCCTCCCATTTACATCCAGAAAACTCCTATTTGAAGTCGGAAGGTACAGGGTTTATTGAAGATTTTTGTAAAAGAGGGAAAAAGCAGTGACTTAAACACTTTATTTTCTCCTTTTTGACCCTACTGCCCTGACCCTGACCCTAACTAACAGCCTGACACTGACCCTAACTAATGACCTGAGGACTTCAACACTTTTTAAAGGAAACATTTTTAAAGTACACAGTATTGCTGTCTCACATGCAATTATGTAGCTAAGGGACATTTGCCCAGAGGAAAAAGGAAAGGTTCTCCCTTCCAAGAAACTCTTTATTGGATTCAATAGGCTAGTGAGAAGTATCCCTTATACATATTGTATGTCAAGGTTTTATAGTAACATAGAGATATTAATAAAAACCAGCATGTTTGATCATTACTCCAGATAGGTCATCTGCAGTTTGGGTTGTAGAATCACAGGTGCAAAATAGCAAGAGAAACTTCCTTGAAAAATAGTAATTTATGCTTTAGAAAGAGTCTCCATTCTGAACTACTGAGTCATGTACAGATCTAGAAAAACCAGCAAAAGCCATCATGTAAAGAAGCAAAGATATGGGACTTCCCTGGTGGCACAGTGGTTAAGAATCCGCCTGCCAATGCAGGGGACACGGGTTAGATCCCTGGTCCAAGAAGATCCCACATGCCATGGAGCAACTAAGCCCGTGCACCACAACTACTGAGCCTGCGCTCTAGAGCCCGCGAGCCACAACTGCTGAGCCTACATACCACAACTACTGAAGCGCGCGCACCTAGAGCCCGTGCTCCGCAACTAGAGAAGCCACCGCAATGAGAAGCCCACGCACCACAACGAAGAGTAGCCCCCGCTCGCTGCAACTAGAGAAAGCCCGCACACAGCAACGAAGACCAAACGCAGCCAAAAAAAAAAAAAAAAAAAAAAAACCCAAAAGAAACAAAGAGAATTCAGCCTTAATTGACTCAGATAACACTGAGGAACTCCCTTCTCCAGGTTAAACGGAATGTGGTCCTTTTTCATATGTGGAGCAGTCAAAAACCACTCTTCAGTTACATTAACCCACAGATCTCTGCACATTTTCCAAGCCAGAATGGACTAGATTTTCAAATGAGAATCTTTCCCAAGTCTGAATGCTTTTTAAATTGTTTTCTTTTAGAAAATCACACAAAAATTACGAAAAAAAATTTATTTAAGGTAATCCTTCAATTCAGTTATTTGTGGCAGCATTCAGAAAGGAACTGAAACTGAATAATGCTTGAATATTTTAACAGAAGAAAACCCAGGCTGAAATATGGCAGATTTAAGCAATGAGGCAGAACGGGGTATGTGTCGTGCAGACCAATTGCTCCCAACTCTCTTGAGAAGCACAAGTAAAGGAAAAGGCTTTCAGCCACCCAACGTGTAATGATATCTCCGCAAGACAGATGCTGAGCCATGGAGTAGCACTGAGCTGAGATGATTTATATTTTTGAAAGCTCAAGGATTGAAATTTTTCCTTTGATTCTAATTTCCTTTTTGCAAAAAAAAATTTTTTTTTTTAACCATGTGAGTCAGTTGCAAAGCTATCATCTGATCTATCTGCTACAGCCAGACTTCATGCTCAGTTGAAGCTTTTATAACCTCCTTCCTTCGGACTGTTCTTTACATTAGGTTTTTCAATAAGGAGAATAAAATCTTGGGATTCTCTGTGCTACTTTTCTTCCATTCAAGAATCATAACCTTTGAAATAATTTTTAAGCGGAAATTTACGATTGCAATTACTCTATGTTAGAAGGTCAGCTTTTGTGATATAGTATAATGATCTTAAATTATTATCCAGTATATCCAATATAATCCATGTTATTCCCTCACTTGCATCAAAGTAAATTTAATCTTGGAAAATCTGTGCTTACATGCAGAAGGGGAAAGAATTTGGATAAAAGCTAGAATACCATTTTATCACATATTAAGGACACTTTATAGTGGCTTCAAAATACCGTGAAGTACTTCCGTTTATCCTGGCTTCCTGATCCCCCATCACCACTCACCCCCTTGACACACACACACTCTCTAATCCCATCTTGTGCTTTCTTCTTTTCTTCTCTTTTTGTAGCTCAGTCATGATCATGGGCTGTGGCAGAAGCAATGGTGAAGGTTATGGAGGTTAATAGCAGTGAAGTAAGAATTAAATGATTGTGCTCAAATGCATCATCTGCCCTTAAAAAAAAAAGAAAACTTTTTACTAAACTATAATATACTTATAGAAAGAGGCATTTTGCTGAATTTTTACAAACTGAACCCCCACCAGTGCCCAGCTCAAGAAATATTGACTGTACCTTAGAAGCCCCTCCCCATACACCTGTCCAGTCATCATGCTTCCCCCTCACCCCAGGGTAAACGCTCTCCTAGGACCAAGCAGATAGACTCGTGCTGCCTGTGTTTTAACTTTATATAAATGGAATCATTCAGTCCGTACTCTTTTGTTTTGTCTGGCTTCCTTTACTCACTATTCTATTGGGAAATTCACCCAAGTTTTGTGCTTGGATGTTGTTCGTTGACTCAGATGTTTCAATGGACCACAGTTTGCTCTTCCATTCAGGAGCTGATGGGCACTTGAAGAGTTTAAGTTTGGGACTCTTACAGGTGGCACTGCTGTGGGCTTGGGAGGGTGTAGTTGACCTGGGCGTGCACACATGTCCGGGAGGTATACACCCAGGAGAGGATTTGCCCGGCCAATGAGTGTGTGTATGTTCATCACCCGTTGATGCTGCTTATCTGGGAACAACCGAAAGAGCACTGGTGTTCAGAAAGAGGCCCCTTCCCACGGGTAGAAGATTCGTGTCAGTGCCTCGGCAGTGAAAGTGGACGTATCTGCCATTCCAGCAGCCAGTCACCTTACTCTATTTTAATTGCCCCATTTGGTACATCTACGGGGCAGCAATGCCTGATAGTCAAGAGGACGGATTGCAGGATCCTGAAGAACCTTCCGAGCCATCAAAAGAGCTTCTCACCTGCTCTTTGCAGCTTTACAGTGCAGTGATCAACTCATGCTGAGTTCAGATCCATTTAGTCACAAACAGTTATTATATTTCTACTCTCTAAAAGGTGTGATAAAAGTAAATTAAAAGTGGAATCTTGGGGCTTCCCTGATGGCGCAGTGGTTGAGAATCTGCCTGCCAATGCAGGGGACACGGGTTCGAGCCCTGGTCTGGGAAGATCCCACATGCCGCGGAGCAACTAGGCCCGTGAGCCACAATTACTGAGCCTGCGCTCCGCAACAAGAGAGGCCGCGATAGTGAGAGGCCCGCGCACCGCGATGAAGAGTGGCCCCTGCTTGCCGCAACTAGAGAAAGCCCTCGCACAGAAACGAGGACCCAACACAGCCAAAAATAAATAAATAAATAAATAAATAAAATTTTTTTTTAAATGTGGAATCTTGCCCTCAAGGAGCTTACAAGCTTTGGGGAGTATAAATAACTCTAATACAAGTTAGAATGAGATGAGTTCCATTTTAAAAACATATAGGCATGGGGATTATTTTTTAATACTGGTAACCTACATCTGTTAAACATTATATTCTAGGATAGTTGATTAAATGTTACAAGATATTGCGTGTAAACTTATTCTAAACATTCATCTGTTTATCAGTGGCAGACATACGTTCAGGTTAAATGTCACAGAGTATAATTTTATTCTAGTGTGTGAATCTAGGGACACTGATATTTCACACCAACAAATTTATTCAATTGGGAAACAGATATTTTCTGCTTGTCTCTCCATCCTTTAGAAGATACCTAAAATCCTTTCTTTTATTTCCCAGTTATCTGCTGGAGATTTTAGTTCTGCCATTTGATCTGTATAATTACTTATTCCACAAATATTTGTTTAACTTACTTTATGTCAAATATTGTGGCAGACCCCAGATACGGAATAGTGGAAAATTCCCACACGATCCCTGTCCTCCAAGAGTTTACAGTCTCAGGAAGAACAGATGTAGAGTTCACGTGGTCATACACTATAAGTTATAGTAATGGTCATACACTATAAGCATTATAAATAATGCTCTATGTAGTGGGTTTCATAGTGTCCCCCCAAAATCGATGTCCACCAGGAACCTCAGAATGGGACCTTATTTGGAAATTAGGTTTTCACAAATGTCATCAGTTAAGATCACACTGCTTTAGGGCAAGCCCTAATTTCAATGATTGGTGTCTTTGTAAGAGAAAAGAGAGGGAGATTCAGATAGAGAGACAGAGAAACACACAGGGAAGAGGGCTAAGCAATGACAGAGACCAAGGAACAACAAGGACTGCTGAGAAGCTGAGAAGAGTGAAGGAAGGATTTTTCCTTAGAGCTTTCAGAGAGAACATGGCGTTGCTGGTACCCTGATTTGGCACTTCTGGCCTCCAGAACACTGAGAGAATCAAGTTTTGTGTCTTAAGCTACTGATCTTATAATGATTTGTTAACAACAGTCCTAGGAACCTAGTACAGTGAGTGTTAGGTTGAACCATGAGAAATTGCCCATTTTGACTGCTTTGACCTACACAAACATGGCGACTTCATTTGCTTCAACCCAGTATGCTGTGAGCTTGTGAGAGGAAGACCTTGTTGATGAGAGGAAGCTTCTCGGAGGGATTTCTGGTGGAACTGAAATCAGAAAAGCAGGTGGAAGTTCATGAAGAACAAGAGAGAAAGGGGAGGAGAGGAGCTCCCAGCAGAGGGGCCAGGACGACAAAGGCTCTGGGGCGGAGGCCTGGACACTTGTGAAGAGCTGAAAGAGGTGGGCATGACTGGAACGTGGTGTGGGCACAGGGCCAGGTGAGGCTGGACAGGTGGTAGGAACAGGTAACACAGAACTGGGTGTTAAAACCTAAAGGTTGACGGTTTTGTTCGAGAGCAGTGGACCCCCCACTGAAGGGTTTAAGCCAGAAAGTGAGAAGATTACTGTGACCCAGATGCGGGATAGATTTGAAGGAGCCAAACCAGATGAGGAGACCGTGGGAGGGAGGGCATGAGCCAGGGGATGCCTCTGACCAGGGAAGCACGGTGGGGATCCAGAGAATGGGCCACCTGAGCGGTTTTTAGGAAGGAGCTCCGTGTTTTTGTTTTGATGGCATGTCCTGATTAATATACCATCTGCCCTTGTGTCTCTTTGAAGACATTTAATTCTCATAAAATATACATACCAGTGCCGGCAGGCCTACAGCCCCAGTGTTGACTCACGTAATCATGTGTAGCAATTCCACTGCCCAAGAAGTCTCTGGAAGGAGAAGCAGCACCTCCTTCTTCTTTTTTTTCTAATTTCTCTCTTTGCTCCTCACCTTGTGTTCACATCACTTTGTTTGTATCTCAGCTAGAATAGCTATTACATTTTATTGTCATTATCTGTTTATATAACTATCTATCCATTATAATGTGGGTTCCATGAGGGCAAATACTGGCCTCAGTTATTTTTATATCCCCAGAACCTAGCACGGAACCTGCTAAGTCCTGGCCTGCGGGATTTGATTTATAAGAAGTGACTGCATCAGTGTATCAATAAATGAGTCAGCAGACGCATGAATTAAATACCTCATTTATGCTCTGTCTTTTCAGCCTGTCTTTGGCCCTTTATAATTGCCTTTCTCTTTGGTCTGACAACATATTAACTGCTTTTTTCCCCCCTGTGTGCTCTACTTACCACTACAAATATTTTTCTACTAGTTGTGACCATAAACTTTTGGAAAACAAGTCTCTTCCTCATGAATCTCTTTATACGTGGAGCCATTTTTCTAATTGCCTGCGTCTCCTGGAAATACTCACAGTTTCTGTTCTGTGCCTTTGGGAGCTAATTCTTTATCACTGTTGTCATCATAACCATCAAATTATTGAGAATGCCCTGTGGTCAGTGTTCCTCTCAGGGGGAGAGGGGAGGAAGGTGGTGAATGATGGTGGCCCCTTCCCTAAACGAGATACCACCAAAGACAGAAAGTCAAAGATGACTCACAAAGCTGTATAAGATATACAAATGGCTAAGGTAAATGTTCATATTATATAAAACCAAAATGTAAGAACAAAATGTATAAAACCAAAACGTAAGTTTCTATAGTGGAGTAAGAAAAAAAGGCAAGTTTCCTGAACTAGGAATCAGGACGTAGAATCTCACTGTGGGCTCACAACCAGTTGGACAACTGAGCCATATATTGTATTGAAATTGGGATGTTCCCCCAAAATGCTCATGTTCTCTCTGGCCAGTTTGAATATCCCCACATGGTAGGAGGGAAGAGCTGCCACCTCTCTTCTCATTATAAACGCTTCCTTGGCCTCTCATGCTCACCTTTCCACAAATCCAGGACAGATTGTCATTATAAAGTAAAAGCATAAGAAATAGAGACACAGATGTAGAGAACAAACGTATGGATACCGGGCGGGAGGGCAGAGGGGGGATGAATTGGGAGACTGGGATTGACATGTATACACTACAATGTATAAAATAGATAACTAAAGAGAACAGACTGTATAGCACAGGGAACACTACTCAATGCTCTTTGGTGATCTAAATGGGAAGGAAATCCCAAAAAGAGGAGATATATGTTTACATATAACTGATTCACTTTGCTGTACAGCAGAAACTAACACAGTGTTGTAAAACAGCTATACTCCAATAAAAATTAATTTAAAAAAATAAAGTAAAAGCATATACCCCCTTGTCATGATATTTAGGGGATATTTTGTCATACTGTAATAGAGATGCATTGACCAGTCCCAAGAATAATAAATATTTAAAGTTTTGTATTTAACTAAAATAACATTGGTTATTTTAATATTGTAAAATATTATTTTCATAAAATAAGCTAATGTACTTTATGCCTCAAGTAAGTCTTTAAAGATATATATCATTATCTCTATAAATTGCAACTTTCTGATAACTAATGAGGTAATTATGGAACTAATGCTATGGAAATATCTTTAATATGTTTTCTCATAATTTATGCTAATATATGTTAATTTTAAGTAATTTGAGCAAACCAGAGAAAACTAATTTCATAATTCTGCTTCTTTTCCCCTAGAAATAACCACTATTACCAGTTGGAATATATCCTTCCAGATTTGTTATATATAAATGATGAGGTCTCATAATATGTACTCTTTTATATTATCTATTTTTTAAGGACACATACACACACACAGATTATAAGATTTATAAGATTCAAGATTTATAGATCTATGTCATCCATTATAAGAGCTTCATAGAGTCTTTTTGCATGAATGTACCATAATTTATTTTGCCAGTCCTTACTGGGGATAAGTGTTTAGTTTATTAGTTTATTTCTAATTTTTTTAATATTACTGACAGAGTAGCATTGAACTGCCATGTACTTTTTTTTTTTTAAAGATTTTTTTATGTGGACCATTTTTAAAGTTTTTATTGAATTTGTTACAATATTGCTTTTGTTTTATGTTTTGGTTTTTTGGCCATGAGGCATGTGGGATCTTAGCTCCCTAACCAGGGATCGAACCCATACTGCCCTCTTTGGAAGGCAAAGTCTTAACCACTGGACTGCCAGGGAAGTCCCTGCCATGTACTTATGTCTTTGCCCGTTTGTTCAAATATTTCCTTAAGATAAAGTCTCAAAAATGATATTGCTGGATCAAAGTAGACACATCTTTAACATTTTAAAACATATTATCACATTGCCTTCTGAAAAAGTTGTACCATTTTATATTTAACAGAAATTCCCATTTCCTCATAACCTCACATTTTTTTTTTTTTTCACACACACACACTGTATTTTATTTTTACAAGAGATAAATCGACTGACACCAAGCATTGTACATGGATGACCACAACAAAAGCAACAATGATTGCAATTACCAAACATGAAACACACTCATACTATGTCATAGTATTGACATTCAGTCCATAACCTCACATTTTTTAACTTTTGATAATCTGATATGCAAAAGTAATAATTTTATTTGTGTGTTTATAGTACCTATAAGTATTTGTGTTTAAGCATCTTTTCATTAATTTTGAAGCAGTTGTATAATTTTGTGAATTTGTCTTTTCCAAAATTAGTTTGTGAACACTTTTTATAAATCAAGAAATATATATCAAATATTTTTCAAAAAAAAAAAAAAAAGCATATACCCCATAGGGGGTAAGAAGCTGGTACCTTTTGAAACGTGCCTCCATAACCCCACCAAGAAAGACTGCCTGAATTAAAGTACTCTCTGACCTCTTAGCTCAGCATTTGTGATGTAAAGCCTCAGCTTCTGTGAAACTTAAACTGTAAAAATATAAAAACAAACTTATAGAAATAAATAAATAAATAAACAAACAAATAAATAATAAAACCATTTGCTTGTCAACTCCCAGATACTTCATGGCATGTAATTGAATAATTCCCAAGAATCTTTACAACTACATAGAGAACTTTTGCTTTATGTACCAAATGTGTTGTTTCTATTTGAGCTATTCTTTCATGAATCTGCTAGACTAAATGATCAATTTCCTTGACATTTTCCCCCTTTCAAATATCACCACTTAGGACTTTCATTTCTTTTTTCATTCTTTTGGTTTCTAATTCTAACACACGTATTTATAAAACACTTTGGTGTTTAAATATGTTAGTGATAATAAGTCAGTCAATGATAAAAAATTACGTTTGGTATGAAAAGGGGATTATGTTTGGGAATGAAATAACATACATTTTTCTTCTAATTTTTTTTTTCTGGTTTAGTTTTTTGTTTAGTTTTCTTTTTGTTTTCCCTGTGCTCAGACTTTGAACACTCAGAGTAAGGCAGGAGACCAAGATATACATGGTAGGGCTTTACTGCCATCTACCGTTTCTTCATGTAATAACTCATTGTTCCTTTGATTCAAAAAGTCTTATAGACTGTGACTTATATTACTACAGATTTCCCCCTTCTTTCTATTTTTTTCTTTAGTTAAAGCAAAGTGAAGCAAACGCAGACACCAAAGAAAAGCTCCCTTTGCGACTTCGAATCTTTGAAAAATTTCCAAACAGACCGCAAATGGTGAAAATCTCAAAGCTTCCTTCAGATTTTACAGTTCCTAAAATCAGGTATTAAAGTATTTCTTTAACTGTATATCTCAAATACACTGTAAAACATTCATCTTAAATCTGATTCAGCTCTTTCAAACTCATGTGGGTGTGGTTTCTTTCTGTTTTTAAGTTATTATCCATCCTGCTACTCTGTCTTCCTCTGTTTTAAAAACCGTTGACCCCTTTAAGCAATACCTCCAGAGCAAGGTCAGGTGTGTTAACCTGGGCAAGGAGGCTGCTGACCGCTGCTTCGCCCTGAGATGGCCCCTCGGGGATTTGACTTCACAGGTAACTGGCACAGGTGGTCCAGCTTACAAAGATGCGCGTAGACATTGGCCTCTGACCCTCAACCATGTAAGGATAAAATTGCCTCTGAGGCCCTTTTATTTTCAAGGAAATGGAGAAACCGCCACTGGCCAGGTTTCCGGACTACTGTGACAGCGTTTGTTTAGAATGCCATGTCTGGGTGCAATATAATTTGTCTTCCATATTTTAAAAGAAGAACCATGGCATTTGGCACTCATACTAATATGATTTTCTACCACTTTTGCCCTCAAGTTAAGCAATTGCATTGAAGATGCTTCAAAATGCTTATTTTTAGTAATTAAAGGAAATTCTTCCAGTTATAGCTCAAAAATTACAAATAGAACCAGAATAATATCAAATATGGCATTTTTTATGTAACTAGTTTTAAAAACAATTCTATGGGGAGGTTATAAAAGCATGAGACTGGATGTGGTGCCATAATATTTAAAATTCAAATCAAAATATATTTGCAATTCTGATTTTAAAAAAAACAAAATTTAAAACCTGAAAAATATGACATATATAAAAGAGCCGTAAATTAGATTCAAGATTAGTGATTATTTGAAAAGATGTTATTTGAATTCTCCCCATGCTTTGAAGATCAGATGAAGTAAGTTTCTTTTGAGTTATTTTGAGTCTTTAAATGTAAAATTATCTCTCAAGGATTCTTATGATAAATGAAAGTTCAGAGAGATGAACTAATTCCTCCAAATCTTAGAGGGGAAGAAAGGTATCTTATTACCACAATAGGAGTCAAAAGGTACCATTAATTTCTGAATATTGTTGCTTAAAAGTAATTTCAGGGACGTGAGTTTTTTAAAACAGGAATAACTGAAGATTCAGGAATTTTTCTCTGAATTCAACATTTTGCAAATTATATGTGTAATTAAATCTAAACACCTCTTGGTGTGACATGTCTTATTTTCTGTGAACTTTTGTCACTGCTTTATCTTAGCTCAGGCAAATGCATCATTGCAAAATGCCATCCCTTGCTCCATTTCATTAATAATGCTTGACATAATGTGTACTTCTCTTGCAAAGGGAAAGTTTCATGAAGCAGTTTATTGATCGCCAGCAACAGGATACCTGCTGCCTCTTACGAAGCCTTCCATCCACCTCTTCCTCATCCTGCGATCACTCCAAACGGTCTGCGATTGAGGACAAGTACATTGACCAAAAAGTAAGAATCACTGTCTCAAATAACCAGATTTTTCTTAAGCCTATATGTTAGAGAAAAGAACCACGTAACTGGGTGGGGTCCTGAAATCTAATGTCTCAGAAGAATAATGAAAAAAATAATTTTAGTGGTTGAAGAAATTACTAAACCTAACATTTGTAAATTTGTTAATTTAAATTTTGCATTTCTACAGGTCAGCTTTTGAGCCATGCCATGTGGCAGCCGGGTGACTTCCAATAGATCAAAAGCCTCCCCAAACCTGCATTTTCTCACGTGCAGAAGGAAGGGCTCTGAGCTCTCAAGTTCAGCCCAGGTTTAATGGTGGCCTGTACATTACTTTCTGCAGGAGACCTTACTTATTCCAGTTATTATGCCAGGGAGACTAACAAGAGTCAAGTTTCTCTAAAATTAGTCCAAATAACTGCCGTTTATTGAGTTTACTAAGGTCTGTGGCAGGAATTATCTCTTGGCACATTATCTTATTCATGTTCTGATTTACCTATGTCTTTATCATTTGAAAAGTAGATAAGGAATTTTTTTCCCCAGATTCTACAGTTAGAAAATGAAAGATCAATAGCAGAGTTTGTGAAAGAGATTATACCTTAGAGTTTGTTTGCAAAAGCATCTAATTCACTTGCGAGTATTTCTCTTTGAAAGTCCTAGTTTCTATTTTAATCCTTTCAATTGTTGCCAACTTTTTTTATGGCTTATCATCAAATACATATTTCTCTATTATCATGTGAAAATAAAATAGCAGCTCCTTCATGCTCCAAGATTCTCTGTTTCTCCCTATTCTCCAAAGATTACCCTTGTAAAGGACCTTTACTTATTCCTCTCCTCCTCCTTTTCTCCCATCTCCTCCCCAAATGAAATGAACTTCTGCCCTTTATCACTCCCCCAGTTCCTTGTTTCTCTGCTGTAGTTGAGTGATTTTGTTCTCAATTATGATGATGATGATTTCCTTTGTAGTGTGTCTCTTCTCACTCAAGAATTTTCATTTATTTCTTTTCTTTCAGTTATCTACAGATGTTATTCCTCTGTTTTAGAGATTCCAAGATTGTAGATGACAAGTCTGATGCCAATGCCATTTTTTTTTTCCATGTGAAAGTAATTCGGTTTTTCTTTGGTGGTTGTTTGGTTTTCTGGTTTCTCTTGGGAAGCTTGTAAGACTTTCTACATCTCCTTTGAGTGCAAAAACTTTACCAGGATATACTTTGTATGTCTTTTATCATCAGAACTGCCCAAACTGGGGAGTCTTTTCAGTTTGCCAACTAAGAATATAAGAAATTTTCATTTATTATTTGTTCAATTATTACTTTTCCATCTGCTCCTTTTTTCCCCCTACTTTTCTCTTAGGATTGTTATCTCTCTCTTTTTCTTCTGTGTTTTGAAATACTTGTTCTGCTTAATCTTTCAGGCCACTAATTTGATTTCAACTGAGATCATCCTTTGCTTTTAAAGTTTGAGTGAAAAAATCATGACATGTGTGTGGAGGGGGGCACACACACGCAATACTGTTACCTCTCCTTAAAGACTTTCAGAAGACTGTACTCTTCTAAAAGAATTGTCACTAAGCTTGTCACGTCCCTTCCCCGTAGTTATGTTCACGCAATACTGTGCACAAGGCATAGAAGCAAAAAGTTTCTATGTTAGTGGATAAGCAAGTGGGAAGATAATGGCCTGGTTTCAGACAATCATTCTGAAATTGCATTTTACACATGAGAACACAGGTCGCTTATTTTCTAAATTTATTTCAAAAGCAGAACTTTAAGCCAGAGGGCGTGCAGTGAAGCCCCACTCTGGGCTCGGGTTGCACCCAGCCCTCTCCAGGAAGAGTGCCGAGAGTCGATACCATGGATGCCCAACCCGGCAAATCCACAACTTGCTTTTTTAAATCCCGAGTAACGATATCCCACTGGAAATACAAAATTAAAATCTTAGTCTGTGAAATTTTATTTTCTCTCTAAAAGGGGAGATGATGTCTCTCACATTTCCTGAACAGAATATTTTGAAATTAGTGAGAAAAAATAAATAAAAAGGTTCTTGGCAGGTGAGTGGGATGGGGGGGTGTGTCTAAGGGGACTTTTCA
Organism: Balaenoptera ricei; assembly: GCF_028023285.1. NCBI lineage: Eukaryota > Metazoa > Chordata > Mammalia > Artiodactyla > Balaenopteridae > Balaenoptera > Balaenoptera ricei. Next base: position 74,196,414 of record NC_082656.1, on the reverse strand, counting down.
TCGTTCTATGTTTGTGGCTTCTTTTTATATTCTCATTTAACAGTTATTTTTAACTAACTGAAAGTAAGATAACAATTATTGCTTTATTCTGTAATCTTACACTTGAGTCTCTCTCATAATCCCCTAAAATATAATGAACTAGCAAAGATATTGATCCTGGGGGCGGGATCCAAGTCCTTCAGCTCTAAAGAGACTAGAACTTCTTGGAGACTGCGGGCCGTCCCCCGTCTATAAAGTCAGTTGATTCAAACACACAATACATGGTCTTATACAAGGGCAGTGATCAGCCATGGTTAAGCTGCCCTTCATCCCCCGTCAGGCTCATTGGCCATATGTAGATAAACTACAGTTAGAACAATATTGTTTATCTTTTTACAGCCTTCAGCATCTGGAAAGGGGCACATAGGGAACACAGTTTCTCTTCATCTCAGCAGTAGCTACCCTGTTGGGGCAGCAGCAAAAAAGACTTACCACGCTGCCACCCATTCTTAAACCTTTGACTTTCCTCAGGCTGCTAGGAAAGTAGACTTAACAATTCCTTTCACCATCCAGTTTCCAGCTTGAGCTCCTGGCGTTCTTCATAAATACTTAGGATCTGTCATCCTTGAGGGCTTTGGGCCAGGGAAACCCAAAACAGAGAATTCCACTCAGTGAATTTCAGTGGTAAGGATTTAAGGGAAGTAGGAATCAAGGACAAAGCAGTCTGGTATCTGTATTTTTAAATATGGCAAGCCTTTTTCATTTTTCTTAAGAAACCCCAAAGCCACTTAAAAACAAAAATACACAAACACACGAGAAAAATCCTGAACAGAGACCACACCACTGTTAGCTCCCCTGATACGGTATTTTTCGGGAAGCGCTTGCAAATTTCTATTACATCCCAGTTGCCTTTGGAAATGTGAGTCATTGTCAAGTGGGCAGCAAGGTCCTTCACTCTGCGTGAAGAAACTCTCCCGGCGCCCTGCAAACAGAGGCTGTTTTCCCCAAAGAGTAGTAAGAAATCAAAAGAAAAAGAGAGGCTGGCTTTTGGTGCTTCTCATAATGTGAACAAAGGAGCAATAAAATAAAAGTTTTCTCTTAACGACCACCTGTCAGGAAGAAACTTCTGACACCCTCTATACTAGAGGGACTCACTTTTCTCTTGCCAAGGAAAACACTGAGTCCCCAGGAACCTGGACATCACAAGTTAAGGGGAAAACCTGACAACAAAAGCCAGGAGGGGTGGACGTGGAGTTGTTTGATTAAGCAAGTGGAAACACAAAAGCACATGTTAGGCAAGATTTTCTCAAGTAATTACCCTGGCTTTGAACAACTGTAAGGAATTCCCATGGCAACCTCACTTTGCAGAGACCATGTTTTTAAAAATAGCCCTGTCTGATTACCTTTATCACATAGTTTAAAATACCTGTCCTTCTCTGTAAGCAATGAGCAAACAAAAATGTAACATCTTTAAAGCCATTGTGTGGTTTGCTCAGATCCTAAAGGAAAAAGACAGCGAACAGTGTGGTCCCTCTTTTCCCTTGGGGTGTCCTTCCAAACCCCACAGAAAAGGCGTTCCCAAGTGCCAATTCCCACATCTCTTTCCCTTTCCACTCCCCTACACCCCCGTGGGCATCTTCAAGGAGTCCCCTTTCCTCCTGATTAAAGGATAAACCTGCAGATCTTGAGAGGAGTCTTACTAGTTTCCAAGCAGAAGGGAATCGGGCAGTGGTTTTTCTACTCATTTTTTCCCTCTGTATTATTGGAATTAAACCCTCAATTCCTTAAGTAGAGTGCTTACATAAACTGAGATGTGAACTTGGCTTTCCAGTAACCCTGTTAATAAAAGCAGCTCACTCTGTCCTCAAGTGAATCATCTCATCAACGTCGAGGTTGCCACCGTAGTTGGATCTAAGGACTCTCTCTGTCTCTGGCGGACCTCCCTGGTCTTTCTGCCCTGCTCTCTTGGCTGGGGAGCCCCTTGTGGGGTCAGAATCTGCTGTGTCTGGGGAACATGAGGGCCCATCACAGAGTCACATCAGCATGAGACAGATGGAGAGATGAGGGCTGTCCCAGTCACCCCCTTGTATCCCTGTACTTCTCAGAACAGTAATCAGAACCCATATGATAAAGAACAGTGAGGATTTATTTCTCCAACAATAGAGCGATGTCTGCTCTCTCTCTTATCTCTCTCTTTTCCGCTAAACACATAGAAAGTTCCATAGTAAGCCTTCATAATTAATAGCTAACACATGTACAAAATGAGGAGGAAACAAAAAAAGTAATTACTGTGTTTTGTTTACCCTTTACATTTCCATAAGTCTTCAACAGTCACTCAGTCATTCAACAAACATTTATGGAACACCTGTTATTCGTCTGGCACTCTTCTGGGCTATGGGAATTCAACAGTGAGTGAGGTGTGAACTATGCCCTTGAGAATCTTTTAGTCTAATGGGGAGAAACACGTGTGAATGGATGAAAGTAAAAACTATTACAGGAGCATGAGACAGAACCCCCTAAGTCCTTCCTGCAGGAGAAGGAAGACTGAGCCATAGAGGACAGATTGCTCCAGGCAGGGAGGGAAGCATGTGGAAAACATGGACCGCATGATCTCCTTAATGTAACTGATTGTGAGAAGCAGAGTAGAACAGTCATTAAGACCAGTAATACTGATTACATGATGTAGGTTCCAATCCTCATTTATAAACAGAGATCATTCTTATTTTTGAGGTTTGTTGTGAGAATTAAATAATATATGTTAAATGCTTAGCATCGCACCTGGCATAGCATATGATATGTGCCTATCAAACCAGATAAGAAAAGTTACTTTAGGGACTTACCTGACTGTCCAGTGGTTACGACTCGGTGCTTTCACTGCCTGGGCCCGGGGTCAATCCCTGGTTGAGAAACTAAGATCCTGCAAGCTACACGGCACAGCCAAAGAAAAAAGAAAAAAAAAAAAAGTTACTTTAATTAAACCATGCCATGAAGTCAGATTCAGCAAATAGACATATTCATCAACCAAGAAGAATTACTTTTACTTAAATTAACCTTCAGATGTAACAGTCTAGTTGAGCACAATATATTAGTTACTGATTTATTTTCCTTATTGTCCATGAGCCTGATTTTTTTTAGTCTGATTTTTGATGATATTTCAGTTGCAACCCCCGTGCCTACCTAGTGTCTCAGCCTCTCAAGAAGTAAATTAAATTGTTCTGGAAAGGTTTACTGTTCACAAAGCCTTGTTGATTGCCATACAGCATTTTATAATTTTCTACGTAATCATATAGAGTATTTGATGGTTTGTTCCAGTAACTCCACATGTAGCAAGTTACTCAGCCTGATCTATAATTTCCAGGATGAACGTTAACTCACTTTAAAAAAAAGAGAATAGCCTGTTTTCATCTTTTGGGCTTTTATTCTTCTGAAAGAATTTTCTAAAATAATAGCTTAGCATCTCTGCAGTGCCATTCAAGACACATCTCTAGGAGAAGAGTGGCAGATTACATGTTACTACCGCTAACCGGAAGCTGTATCGCAAAGATACAAAGTAGTGTGGTCCCAGGGAGGGAAGAAGTATGTCCATCAAGCCCAGTATGAAAACCCTACCACTTCTCTCTTTAGCATACGAATGCTTTAGTAGATAATTGACTGCCCACTTATTCACAGTAATAATGGAGATGCATCATTTAAATGACAACTTTTTTTCCATTTTTATTGATCTTTGCAGTACGTTTGTGAGCTCAAATTAAAATATGGCTGCATTTATGTGCACATTTGACAATCATTTCTAGAGGACTTTTATATGCAGTGTGCTGGGTTATGGGTTAAAAACACATTTTGCTGCTTTCAACTAACACAAGAGTAGGAATTCCCTATCAATGATTTTTTTTTCAGAATATTTAATTGTGTGATCATTTTTAGTTTGGAATTATATGTCATTTGTCTGCATTCCTTAGGTGCACGTTTATTGGGGGTCAAAAGTAAATCAGTCTAGGATTAAGCATCTTTTATACATAATATAGAAGGCCTTTGATCAAGTGTTTTCGGTACAGTCTCCAAAACAGGTCTGGGAGAGCTGAGGTTGCAGCTGAACCTGTCTTTGAAATTTACACTTTGCTCTACTTTTTAAACATGCTTCCCCTTTGAGTATAGTCATACTTATAAATTGTATTTTCCATTAAGTCTCAATGTGTTATGGTTGGTGCTTCCGCTGACATTCTTGTTCTTTGGATCTGAAGTTCAAATACAATTGAATTGTAATTGGAGACCAATAGCTGCTCCTTGCACTATCAGAGTACCATGGATTTTAAATTCACAAATAGCTGCTTGGTTAAAAGCATCTGGCATTTTCTCCCAGAATCATAAATCCACTCATCTTTTTTAAATCTCTGCAGATTTTCAGTCTTTGTCTTTCTGTTTATAACCACGAAGTCATTTTGGTTTTTACTTATATAATCTAAATCTCCCTAGCATGTATTGTATTTTATTACCAGTTAGCACTATATATAAACATATCTAATTTTTTTCTGTAATTGAAGATAATGTTTTCCCCTCATGCTTTGCCTCATCAGTTATTATACTAGTTTAGCTGAGATACAAGTTGTTGGAGATTTGACCAACTCTGCAATGACAAGCATTAGTGACTAAAGCACAGTCATAAAATTCAAGTGCCAAAAAGCCAAGCCAATGAAGTTTCCAATCATTTAGTTTCTAGTTTTACAAGACTGTCCTATATCTCAAGTGAATAGAGGCATTTCAAAATAAGCAGTCCTCCTTTGTAATTTTTACCTGCTTCACATCTGTTATTTTAAGGATTCACTTCATGAGAAAAAAAAAAAGGTAGAACACAGAAAGAGCTATCTTTTAATATTAAGAAATTTATTCATTCTTTCAATATATTTCAGAAATGAACTCTGCACAGTGCTAGACTGGAGGAAAATGTAGTGGACAAGGAATACACCATCCTATTCCTAGATCATGTGGAGCTTATGATCTAGTGGAATTCACAGAAAGACAAAAAGGTGTTTCACACACAGAGCAGGGACTGACATGTATGGGGTGCCCTGGACCCCAAAGGAAGAGTAAAGATTTGGGAGGTGTGTGTGTGTGTGTGTGTGTGTGCACATGTCTGCACATGTGCTTGTACACGTACATCCTTATATATTTTTTTAAATTTCCTGCCTGGTATTTTCTCAAGATTCAGAATTTATGATGTTGAAATAACTTAAGATCAGAAATCTTGACCCATCATCTAAAACTCCCTCTTTACAAAAGTCACATTCTAAGACATATTTCAAACCTTCCTAACACACTAATACAATGGTATTCACCTTTATATACATTGTAATAGGACTATTTTAATCTTTCTGCCACCGACACTAATCACGTTTTTAAAATTCTTTCTTTCTAAGCATAGTGTCAATTTTGCAAAAAGTTTATTTTATGGAAACATCTTGCCATGCACAGGATCTGTCGTATGCACTTTGGGATTAATTTTCAGTTCACAGGTGCATGAAAAATTCAAATACAGATAAGTGAGGTACCACCTTCAACCTGTGTAATTTTAAGTAATTGCTCAGTTCCAATTACTTTTTTATGTGGGAGACTTATTCAATAAAGTGGCTCATTATAATAATTACACTATACCTTTCCAGCAGAAATGACATTCATCAAGCCTTGTTCACTGGACCGTGATTTGGGGCTTAATGGTCATATGTTTTTATAAATTCTCTCCCACTTAATATCAATCTGTTAATATTTTCAAAGTGAGAAAAGAAAAATAAGGCCTCTCAAACTTTTTCCCACTTAGCAACAAAAATGTATTGTTAACAACTCCAAATCAGAAAAGTTAGTTGAATATTTATAATGTTTATGGCTTTCTTTCTCAAATAAATATTAATGGCTTCATTTTGAAGGTCACTAGAGTGAAAGATGGTTCTTTAGACCTAAGCATGGAGCATCCCAAAGGAATCTAATATTCCCTGATAGGTTTGTGGTTACTCCCAGGTGATGGAGTAAATTGAATTAACGTTCTGGTTAACTAAAAGTTGTGATGGATCCCCGATTATAAGGATTCAATAAATGTAAAATATAAATCCTATAAACCATCCTGGCTCTAATGGGTTAGAAAGGTCATTGATTTCTTTTCATGCCTCAGCGTTGTTATTCTGAAAATCAGTTATGGATATATAGAACGAAGAAAAAAAATTGGCTAGTTTAGATTTTGTATTAGGCGTTGGGAGAAGCAAGAGCATGTTATATGTTCAAACCAAATCTTCCAAGTCAAGCAGACAATGTTTTATTACAGTATAGCTTGGAAAATTCCTTTTTTATACTTCTTTTTTTTAATACTGCTTTTTTAAATACTTTTAAAATACTGTGACATTTTACATAGACATCATGATGTAGTGAAAAGCTGTACAATCCAGAACTCTAATCATAATTCTGCAATTTATTATCTGGGTAACCTTAGACAACCTAATTTCTATGAACCTCAGATTTCCCATCTGTAAAAAAGAGATAATAATACTACCTATGAAGATTAATTTGAAGATTAAGTTTAAAATGTGTAATATAGTACCTCAACACATGATCAAACAGCCGAGGAAATGACTAAGGATTTAGAGGATTTGAAATATACAGTTTACCAGTTTCATGTTATGGCCATTTATACAATTCTTCATTCAATGACTAAAGAATATACATTCTGATTCAAGAACACATGAATGATTTATAGAACATGACCACTTACTACACCACAAAGGAATTCTGAATATAAACCAAATCAGTATCTTAGAGAAGGAATTATTTGACCAACATAAAATTAGAAACCAAATAACAACCACAAAAATCACCTACACATTAAAGAATTTTAAAACCGGGGCTTCCCTGGTGGTGCAGTGGTTGAGAATCTGCCTGCCAATGCAGGGGACACGGGTTCGAGCCCTGGTCTGGGAAGATCCCACATGCCGCGGAGCAACTGGGCCCGTGAGCCACAATTACTGAGCCTGCGTGTCTGGAGCCTGTGCTCCGCAACAAGAGAGGCCGTGATAGTGAGAGGCCCGCGCACCGCGATGAAGAGTGGCCCCCGCCTGCCACAACTAGAGAAAGCCCTCGCAGAGAAACGAAGACCCAACACAGCCATAAATAAAATAAATAAATTAATTAAAAAAAAAATTTTAAAACCACTTCCAAATAACTGAGGGAGTATAGAAGACACCACAATGGAAATAAAAAGTATCTAGAACTGAAAAATAATGAACATAATATATATCAAACTTATGAGAAGTAGCTAAAGGAATTTTTAGAGGGAAAATCATAGCCTTGAATGCATATTTAATAAAGGAATAAATGTTGACATAAATCTTCCAAATATTCAACTCAGGTAATTAGAAAAATATCAACCAACAAAACACTAAAACAGCAGGAAGAAAGAGATAAAAAAGATAAAAGCAGGTTTTTTCTCTGAATTAAACATTTTGCAAATTATGTTTGTAATTAAATCTAAATGCCTTTTGGTGTGACATGTCTTATTTTCTGTGAAATTTTGTCACTGCTTTATCTTAGCTCGGGCAAATGCATCACTGCAAAATGCCATCGCTTGCTCCATTTCATTAATAATGCTTAACATATGTGTACTTCTTTTGCAAAGGGAAAGTTTTATGAAGCAGTTTATTGATCTCCAGCAACAGGACACTTGCTGCCTCTTAGGGGCTCTATCCTCATGACCTCATCTGAACCTAATTGCCTTCCAAAGGCTCCTCTCCTAATATCATCACACTGGGGTTAGGGCTTCAACATATGAATTTTGGGGGGACACAAACATTCAGTCAATAACACACGGTGCTGTAGGGAAGAAGCCAAGGTTAGTTGCAGGGCATCAAATGTTTCTGGGAACAGGCAAACGCCCTCTTCCCTCTACACTAAAGAAAAACATCCAGGGGACTTCCCTGGCAGTCCAGTGGTTAAGGCTCCATGCTCCCAATGCAGGGGGCCCAGGTTCGATCCCTGGTCAGGGAACTAAGATCCCACATACGGCAACTAAGCCCGTGTGCCACAACTAGAGAAGCCCGTAGCCAAAAATAAATTAATTAATTAAAGAGACAGAAAAACATCCAGGAGTGGAATCAAAAATAACAAGAGTGATAAAGGAAAGAGCAGATCCAGATAAAATTGGTAGTGTCAGGGGGGAGTGAAAACAGAGCCAGGAAATCCCAGAAGAAAGCTGCCACATTTGATCCCTGTATTCTAACAGAAGAGGAAGCTCTGAGGTTAGGAGAGAAATATTGGAAATGCAGGAAAACAAATTTTGCATGAAAATGAGCAACCGAAAATCATCAAAGTCAAGTTCCCTACAAAAGTTACAAGAAAAAGAGAATCAGGAAGGGAATGCTATCCTATAGACAGGTAAAGAATCAAGCCTGTATCTTGCCTTCTCCTTATGAATTGAACTACTGAGTAACCAAATAATACATGTGGGGAGGTGCCTCATTATAAAAGTAATCCAGCTAATAAATGAAAAAGAAATGACAATTTTACAAACTGGGTGAATCAGTCATCTAAGCAACGAATATCAATACTGTTAACATCACAAAAAGAGGGACAACCAGACATGATGTGCATTCTGATCAAACCTGAGTGTGATGAAACTCAGAATCCAGTTGCCCATTTGCAGAAAGTACGGAGGACAGAAGAACATGGTGAACTATACCATGAATGTACACTTAGCAAAATCCAGGCTCCAGGAAGCTATGGGTCCAATGGCCCAGGGTCTTCAACTGTAAGGGGGACAAAAAGAGGAACCTGTAGATTAAAACACCTAAAGGCAGTGCCAGAAAATTGGCTAGACCCCTCCTTTGCTATGCCCTTCAGCTCCAATGTATTCAACCACAGATAACTCTATGCAAAATGATTTGAACTTCCAGGGTCTTGAATTCCATGTTCAAGTGCACAATTCTGGGACAATCTTTTAAATTAAAATTTTAAGACTTAAAAAAAAATCACTTATGTTTTGTTTGAACATTTAAATTGAATGTATTTGTTTTTGATTATTAATTCAGTCACAGAACAGTTATCTTGTGGAGCTGAATGTATCAGGTTTACAAATATAAAATCACCCAAAGAAAGAGGCTTTTCAACTAATCTTTTATTTTTTTCAATTCAAATGCTATGTAAATATGTCACCCATACCCTTCTTTTTAAGTCCTGCATTTCTGATAGGTTTATATCCAGAATGAACAGTTACACCTTTCATAAGCTGTAATTCCTTAAGTGCTTTGATCATTATTTCAGGTCCTGTCAGTATCTTCTGGAGCCAGAAGAGGGCACTGCAGAGCAGTGTAGCTGGTGCTGTCGGCTGAAGGAACTGCGCGAAGCTTTACTAAAGCAATAGGAGAACTAGATAGTCACTACAGGCCTTCTTTATTTACCAGCAGAAAGAACAGTTTCTAAATATATATCAAGGCTATCAAATACAGGTAGGTAGGTAGATAGATTAGGTAGATAGATAGCTATAGATATCTCCTTTCTTCTTTCAAGAATATTCCCAAACCTGAATTGAAGTTATTCTATTACGGTGTTTATTCTTCTACTTATTCTGTTGTTAGTTACAAAAGCAGTGTTCAAGGACTCCTTGGTACAGATTAATAGCATATTCTGTTTTACCTGGTTCAAGTTTAGGACAAAGGAGATTTGGAAGCCCTTTAGAAACCATGTGCAGTGCAAGAAGTAATTTGGAAACAATAAACACATGTTGTCCCCAGTGTCTGCAAAGGTTTTTCCCAACCTGAAGAACACTGTTTTAAGTGTCAGCTGCCCAATTACAGGGGCAGAAGCCAGGTGATTGAGTTCAGACCATCACCTTACACTAGGGGAAAGACGGCTAAGGCCTGTCTTTGTCCTTTGAAGATGAAGCAAGTGTGGGATCCACAGTTCTCTCCTTAAACTTGCCTTCCCGGGGGCTCTGTAGCCTGGGCCCTTTCATAACTGGTGAGCACTTTCAGCTGAGTCTTCTGTCTCCAAAGTGACTCTAAACAATGTTCCTCAGGAGATGTGCTGTCACCTCAGGGGGGTTCAATCAACGCACAAAGTCACTCGTCAGCAGAGGAGAGAAGATGTAAGAAAGTTTCATGATTCGATCATGGTAAACAGCCTTTTGTGCGTTACCCTGAAAATATAATTTCAAAAAAAAAAAAAAATGACTTCCACTCTTGTTTCCTTATCTACACATTAATTTATTCTTCCAAGAGTTCTAGTGAATAATGAAACCAGCTCAGGTTTTCATTATTGGAAAAAAAAGAGTGTACCACCTCTCCTCACGTGAGGGAAATTGCCAGTGTGTGCAGTGATCCTTCCCTTCATTACAGATTTGCTGTGAAAGAGGAAAGTTCTCTTGCTAGTAATGATGCTGTGTAGGTTGTCAGCTGTGGTGATGACCAGCTCTTTCCCAGCTCTGGCAATATGGCCACATGGGTTGACATTATAGCATTCGTTTATAGGTTTGTCTGCAGATTGGAGCTCTGTGACTTTGCACCTCAAGTTACCCATCTCTCGTTCAAGAGAAACTGGATGGCCTATTTTTTCTGAATACAGAGTTATTCTGTCTCCTGCTTGATTTTCCTCCCTCAACTTTGTTTGAAAGTGTTTCCTCCATTCTCCTTGCTTAAAGGACCGCCTAGCGCAGCACTTGCACAGGTAGTTTGCACCAAGTTAATCTGCCCTGTGCACACTTCCAGCTTTAGTCCTTCACCCACTGCTTCCTTCGCTTGTAGAAATCCTAACTATCCTTCAAGGCCCAGTACGACTTCTTCTTCAATCAAGTCTTTGCTAACTATTTGAGACATACCTAGTTCTCCCCGACCCAGAGCCCTACAGCCCCCCTTTACCTTTTCTATGGTGCATAGCACCTAGCATTTTACAAGCTACTGTACCCTGCTTTTTACTGATAATCTCATGACTCTCCAGTAGTCACTAAAATCATACCAAGTGCTCAGGAAATCTAGTCTAATCTATTGATCAAAGTGAACGGGACATTGTCCAAGTATCTGAGGTCTGCAGCTACACTTCCTAGTTATTGAATCTTCCCAGGCTGGTGTTGTCTCTCTCTTCTTTCTCTGCCCTTTTCCTGCCCACCCTGGATCCCTGTACACCTGTCACCAATCTTACTTCTGTAACTATCAAGCAGGACGGAGCTGAGTCTGTGGAGTGTATCTTCTGGTTTTTAGCCAGCCTCCAGGATTTTGTTTTCTTAGTCCTTTTCCCTGGGTTAATTTCATCGTCGCCAAGGAGGAAGAAACCTTGAAAGTTTGTCTCATTTGTCTCTATGTCTATAGGCAAAACAATTCTTAAACTCATCATTCAGATGAGTATTGGGTCCCAGAATCAGATGTAATGTGGATTAGACAATATTCTACTAAACGACGACAATAAGGGTCCAGTAGTCATTGCAACATTAAATTCTTTGGAAACTGAAAACCCTATTCGGATGTAAGGAGACATTACTACCAATGAGCATAGCCAGTGTGTCGCCCCCAAAGCTGTGACACGTAGCCTCACAAGCTTGTTTGCAGTTCTATTCAAATAAAAGTAAAGATAGAAATTAAAATTAAACGATAGAATCAATCATATGATGAAAAAATTCATGTGTATTGTTTTCATAGTGTTATCTGTTTTGTGTGTGTAATGATTTGTCAGTATATTTCCCCTTTACACTCTTTTTTTTTTTTAACATCTTTATTGGAGTATAATTGTTTTACAATGGTGTGTTAGTTTCTGCTTTATAACAAAGTGAATCAGCTATACGTATACATATATCCCCATATCGCCTCCCTCTCCCCTTTACATTCTGAAACTAAAGTCACACTCATGATTTTACAGCTTCGCAAGTCTGTCTTCAGCATCAGGGCAAGGAACCTTCTAGAAAAGGAGACCGCAGTCACTAAAATTTTAAGGTAACATCGTTTAACACTGATACATATTTAAATACAAATAGGATTAAGTTAAGCAAAAAGGACCTTTTTTTAAAATAATGAACTAATTTTCTGAGTATCAATATATACTTTCTGCTACAGAGTAGGTTTGGGTAACTATGTACTTTAAAATAATGTCAAACACATCATTAACGTCTCTCCTGAAAAAGTAATATTTTATTAGCTCAATCAGCCATTTTTTTCTCTTTCATGCACTTAGACATAAATTATAAGTATAAACATTTACAGAAAGATGAAAATAACTTTTATTTTTACAGATTTTTGTCTTTCGTGATCTCTAAAAGACAAATCACAATCTAAGGGAAAAATGGTAAAAGGGAAAGCTTTTTAATTTATTAAAAATAAATGTATTTAAAATCTATAAGAATCAAAAGCATATCCATTTTAGAATGCTTATAAAAACACATAATTTTAATGCTACTTTCTAAAATCTGCCTTGAAGTATCAGAAAGGAAAATTAAGCTAGCTACTTAAGGGTATTTTATAAGACTATGTTTTAATATAAAGTAACATGATCATTATAAAAATGCATAAGTATTTGGAATATAATTTATTGGTTCCTGTATTACATAGACATGTATAAGAAATACACCTAAATATTGGAGCTGGAGGTGGAATGGCTGACAAGGTGAATAGATAAATTCATAGTAGGAAGCCCTGTCCAAACTGTGCTAAAGGGAAGGAGTTTGATTCTCTTCTACTCCACCTGAGTTATTAAGAGTAGTCATGAAAGCATTTTGCCAGAATCTCTATAACTTGTATAACTGGAATGAGGAAATAAGGCTAATAGATATGATTTGAGAAACTATTTTGACTTTGTAACACTACCTGAAATTTGTATGCCAGAAACAATCCTAACTCATCGAGACAGGACTCTGTGTATTTATTCTTTATGTTGGCTGACGATTCATGCATACAGTTGAGTGTGTGTTGGAGTCCCTTCTATGAGATGAGAATAAATATTTCTGGGGCTTATATAGTATCACCGAAGAATATGATGAGATGAAACTGAAAGGTCTCATTGAAATAGAGAAAGGAAAGCTTCTAAGCAAATATAACCACCTGTGAACCAACTTCAGTTTGCTTCCAACTGGCTCGATCCTGGCGTTACCATCGGATAACACCACGAGGCTGGCCTCAAACACTATGTGGTCCTCCAGGTTCTTTATCCAGCTGGAATTGTACTAGACACGTTCATGGCACGGTCAGTCCCTAGGGTCTTGAAGACTCTCCCTGCTCACACCAAACAGGTCATGGGCTGGGTGCTGGATTTCTGGTTCACCCCCAGGAGCCAGAAACCACCCACGAGGAGATCCTAATATCCAGAGTCTACCTGCCAAATTAGGAATCAAGTGACCCTACTGACCTGCCCAGAGTAAGTTTCCAGAAGGTGCCCTAGAGGTTCCCAGAGACCTTCAGAGCAGAGGCAGACAGGGACCCTTGGAAGGAGGTGACCTCCATACACCCCCGTTCCTGTGAACTCTTTCTTAAACTTGCTCTTCCACTTTCCCTTTTCCACCACCTTTCCTACTCACCTTCTCCCAGTTTACAAAAGAATGGTGGTGCTCCCATCCACCCAAAAGAAAGGTGAAGGCCTAGGGTGCACTGATCTGAGAGGTCCGGTCCTCTGGGTGGCCAGACACAGGGGCTGTTCCCGCGTGGCTCTCCCAGAGCGAGGGCCCCATGGGCAGCCCCTTATTGTCCATCCAAGCGACAGATTTGTGGAAAACTTCCTTCCAAGAATTCATCTGCCTTAGAGTTAGGCCTTAGCAATACATGGATGTCACAAGGGCCTGTGTTAACATGTTATTTGTATTGAAAAATAACAATCAGACTTCTGACAGATTCGCTGATTGGTTTGGCAATAAAAACGAACTTTGTGGGTGTGCAGGGTCATAACATTGAATGGATTGGATGGATGAGACTCCCCAGTATTTTCTCAAAGTTATATTAAAGCACGTATACAATAATGCTAGAAAGTACATCCTTTACTGCTAATTGACATTATGAGTGGAACATTTAGTTGTTGATATTTAAAAGTACGGAAGTGGTTTTAAAAAGATAATTTATGAGTACCTGAGCAGAAACAACAACAACAACTAAAAGAGAGAAAAAAAAAAGAGAGGAGAAGAGAAATTAAAAAGAAAAGGAAAACATTTATAGTCACCTGGGGCCAGTGGTTCAAATAGCCCTACACAAATTGGAGAGGAAGGAAGGTTTCCAGCACTCTCCCAGGGTCTCCGTGCTCCCACCGACCCTCTCCTCCCCCAGGCCTCCCCTTTCTCTCTGTTAGGGAAGTTCTGCCAGGTGACTTAGAAGCGGAAAGACAAATACTATATGATGTCACTTACATGTGGAATCTAAAAAAAAAGTCAAACTCCTAGAAACAGAGAGGAGATTGGGGATTACCAGGGGCTGGGAGGTAGGAGAGATGAGGGGATGTTGGTCAAAGGATACACGTTTCCAGTTTTAAGTTCTGGGGATCTAATGTCCAGCATGGTGACTGAAGTTAGTAATATTGGATTGTATACTTAAAATTTGCTAAGAGAGTAGATCTTGTGTGCTTACCACATACACACACAAACACACACAAACACTCACACACAAACACAAAAACAGTACAAAAAACAGTAACTGAGGAGATGGACGTGTTAATTAACTTTATTGTGGTACTCATTTCACAATATATATGAATATCAAATCGTGTTGTACACCTTAAATGTACACAATGTTATTTGTCAGTTATACCTCAATAAAGCTGGGGGAGAAGTTGCCTCTCCCTTGACCATCTGCATTTTGAAAGGAGGCTTTGAAAGAAGGAAAGAACTTTAAGACCAGGAGGTGCAGACTCGATATCTTAAAAGATGAGGCTGCCTTGATACAAAAGGGAGGTCCGATGGAGACTTGTTTCTGTCACTCTTGATTTTCCTAAGTGTTTTGTTTTCATAGACTTATAGTCTTTAGTTTCATCTAAGAGGTTCCTCCCCAGGGAGGCATGGAAAGAAGACCTGAGCTGGAACGTTTGGGCAAGTCCATCACTGGTGGGCATTAGTCACATATTAGTGTCTTAGAAATAACTTTTTTAAAAATAGCAAATATTTGGGGAAAATAATACAAGACACATCCCAGAGGTAAGGTATCTGGAGGACTGTTGTATAAACAGGGAAATTATTTAAATTTAAAGTTTGGAGGAGATGATCTTCAGGGTCCCCCAGGTGTAACACAGGATACTGGACTTAGTGTTAGGAGGCCTGGACCAGCGTCTGGCTCTGCTCTTCTATAACCTTAAGCTACTCACTTATCTGAGCCTCCGTTTTCTCATCTGCCTTTGTGGTGTAGACTGCCCCAAAAGGTCATCTGAATTATCTGTTGATGAAGCGAAGTGAAATGTTAATACTTATTATGTGAGGGAAACCACCAGTTCAGCGGTCTTAATAATGTCTCAGAAGGGATAGGTCAGGGGTGGATATTCATAAGGTTGGGGGTTTGGGTTTAAGTGTTT
Organism: Balaenoptera ricei; assembly: GCF_028023285.1. Taxonomy (NCBI): domain Eukaryota; kingdom Metazoa; phylum Chordata; class Mammalia; order Artiodactyla; family Balaenopteridae; genus Balaenoptera; species Balaenoptera ricei. The sequence continues at coordinate 74,180,943 of NC_082656.1, read as the reverse complement.
TTAGTGGGGACGTCTGGTTGAGATTGGGCAGAATTCTTCATATAAGAGTTTAGGTCATTTTGCAATATGTACGAATACTGAATCATTATGTCGTATACCTGAAACTAATGTTATATGTCAGTTACACCTCAATTTTAAAAAAAGGAGTTTAGGACTCTTCAGGATATACAAGTAACAAGTACTTGTTATTATCGACAGGTAACCATTACTATTTGGGGGAGGGCAGCACCCAGGGTGGGGGATGAGGAAGAGGTGACACACTTTCATCTCTCCACTGCCTTCAGTGCTCTTTCCACCCTCTATGGCATGACAGTTCAGTCATCAGCTGTGGAGTTTGCACTTCTGATTTTCACTTACCTTCTTGATTTGGGGTGATTCTGAGAAGAGGGAAAATAAATGGTGACTCTGGGCTGCCATCTCTACTCCAGAAATCTGTTCTATTCTCTGCCTTTTGAATTTTTAACCATATATATGTACCTTTAAAAAATAAATACAACTAATTTTTAGAAACAGCATTCTTAAAATATTTAGGATTGATGCCTACCTGGGCAGTGTCTTGGCCCGAGTCTTGATGAGAACCAGTTAATCTGATGTGACTGGTTTGTCCAGTTGATGACCTGTTGTCTAGAGAAAGGAAATGGCCCATTAGTCTGTAGCTCGGATGAGTGGATTTTTGGAAAGTTCCTGAAGCTAACAATGAAATTACTTATGGTTAAGGCCTTAAATGCCTGGACATTCATTTCCTGGAATGAATATTCAAGTCATGCTGATGGAGAGGTCTTGATTCTTAGTATTGATAATTAAGCTGTGGGGTTACCATGGGTCTCAATTCTCAGGGGACCCACATTTCCAAATATCCATCTTTCATTTGAAACAGGGTCGGCATTATTCCAGCGAAGACTGTGCTATATACCTCCCTATGAACAGGAAGTTAAGTCCACAAATGATTTCTACACATAATCATGTTTAATTTGTATTCTTCTACTTATTTTTTGAAATTAATTGTCTGCTTTGAAAATTGAAATGAACTTCTGGATATATATGGGAACACTTTTGATGAGAAACAAAAGTAGGGCATTTTTACAGAACTTGAGAATAGTGTCACAAGCTTAAATGCAGGTGACTCATTTGGCACTAATGGGCCAGACTTATCTGGAGAGCATTGTGAGAGAGAGGACGGCCCACCACCTAAATGATAAAATCCAGGGTTGCTATTAAATTCACTCTTATTTTGACTTCATCTACACCATTCAGCTCCACTAAAGAAAGCTTCCTTCAAAAGGCAGTGACCTTTACACCACATCAGATGAAATCAAAACAAAGAGCAGTGCGTTTCATCACCCCCTCTACTGAGATTTCTCTAATTTGAGCCCTGAAATTGAACAAAAATACATTATCATTCCTGCTAGGCTGAATACATAGAGAAATGTCAGAATAAAATAATTAAACATTTTACATTATTTTAGAAAGTGCCATCCTTTTGTAGTTTGCCATCAGCATCTCATTAGCTAGGATGGATCTTTATAACCTTTTTGAATGCTCAGTCTGGTATGATATTTGTATTCTGATATTTGGATCTATGACATAATTTTCCTTGCCACACACTTAATTAATATTTTTTTTAATTTAGTTGAATGCTACTTACTATTTAAAAATTAAATATATATAATGACATATGTTTGGTGAGTTTTTCTCATCATTTTAAGAGAGTCATTTTTATTGATTACAAATACATATATTTCTGGACTGGAATTTTGTGCCCTTCTTGACACTGACCTACAAAGGGCGCCTCATTCCTGTCCCAGGTCCGGTCACATAGAATGTGCTGTATCGGTGTAGTAGAAATGGAAAGAAGACAGGATTTGCAGCCAACCACACTTGGCTTTAAGTGCCCTGAGTAGCAGTGACTCTTGGGAAGGCTCAGCTTCTCCATCTGCCAAGTAGGGCTATAGGTGACCTCATAGGAGTTAAAGTGAGCATGTGTATCACGTACTCACTTGGCAACTCAGTAGCCAAACTGAGTTCTAATTCTGGCTCCATCACTTCGTGGATGTTTGACATTGGGCAAGTTACTTAATGTCTCTGCACCTGCGTTTTCTCCTCTGTTAAATGGGATCTATAAATTTATAACCCCTGCCTTATAGGAGAGGATTAAACGAGTTGGTATCTGTAGGTGATTTTTCATTATTGGCAATAAGTTAGGGGAGACCCACAGTTGCCCCTGAGAGGCAAGCAATTGACAGTTACCTTTCAAAGCTGATCCTCAAGGGCATGGTGCAGAATCTCCACTGTTGCCCAGCAGAGACTAGATCTGAGGGGCATAAAATGCTTTTGATACATCGGTGTACTCTTTTTCCAGGTTGATTCCAAGGTTCTTGCTTACCCAGCTGGGAGCAGTCTATCTGCTGCAGCTTTACACTCAGTTAAGCCTTGCTAGGCTGGCTAACATCTTCGAGGTATCATCAGATCATTTGTTTAAATCATTTGCTGGGTGTTTATTGGTGGATATAGTCCCGAACTAACAACATAGATTCCTCAGCCAAGGTTGGCATCCCCGATGGCTGGCGGGAAGTCCCGGGCTTGGAGAACTGTGATTGTCGTAGTGCCCTAAGGGCGGCTGTCAAGTTCTCCATTCTGCTTGGCTGCACCAGGAAATCAAACAGTCCTATCTCAGAAGCGGGAAGCCTACATAGGCTTTGGCAGGAAGCCTAGTCAAACAGGTAGAGACCAGCATCTCTCAGGGACAACCAGCAAAGGGAGAGGTGAGGGGTGGTCACAGGTGTTGGTAAAGTCAAGCCTGATGGACTTGGCAGCTGGAAGAGTGATGGTGCGTGGGATTTAAGTCAAGGTCATTGGCTAAGAACAGCTGGTGATCAGGGCAGGGGAGCAGCTGTACAGAAGCTGTAGCTGCCGTCGTGGGCACCACGGGTAGATCAGTGACCGTGGGGCAGAGACAAGCATAGCGTCATCTTCTGCGTGGGTTGTAATACCTGCCTGGAACCTTCGGTGTGCACATCCCTTTGGCGCTCCGTAACTTCGGGGTGGATGAGGGCTTAGCTGGGGGTGGTCCTTCATGGGCTGTAGGCTCAATGAGGGTGTTTCTCTTGGTCCACTGGCCTCTTCGAGGGCCCAGTTCTCCCAGCTCTCTCTCCCCAGGGTCTAGGACAGATGAACTGACGTCTGGGCTGTTCTCTGGGATGTGAGCATTTTTCTGAGTCCGTAGCAGGGTTACTAAATTCAAACCCCAGTGAATGGTGTGGGGTCTCAGACATTTTGTTTGCTGAATTTGGATAGATGCACTAAACGCATGGATTTCCCATGAGGTCACTTTCTTTTTCACGTATGGTATCTACGTATGATGAGATGTAAGGCTTCTTTCATTTTTCAGTCTACAAGAGGTTCTGGTTGTTGGTGTATTTACATGTCTACATATGAAAACATTTTCATGAAAAACACAAGATTGGAAGGAACTAATTCACTGTTGCTATTGAAGAGCCGTACTCAGGACTGGGCTGACTCACAAAGGAGCGGGATACTTACTGGGGTAAAAGCGCAGCTATTCCCTCATCGCAGCAAGAGGCCGGTACAGAGGTGCTCACCTATTAGCATCACTGGGTCCCTGCTTTGGAGGATCACGTTGTCACTTACATGGAGGCAGGTAAGAGCCCCTTCCAGGAAACACTCATTATCTGTTCTCTTACCCAGTTCTACAGCCATAGTTTTACATAATTACCACTAAAGGACTATCTTCCTATTGTCTGTTGATGTGATTACATTATATTAACCACATCTGATAATACTTGACAAGGTGCAGCTCAAGATTTGAGTAAAATCCCTCAAATTTAGTGTCCTGCAAAGCTACGCCGCTGTTCCTTTAGATGGTAATTACGTTTAATACCAGATAGTATCGTCGTGTAATCTAAGTTTTCTATAATGGATGAAAATAATTTGAAGACTCACAGTCCTCTCTCTTTCGTTACAGAAGGTACAGGCTTTTCCCACACCCTCGTTCTGGAACATTAAGAAAGAAAATGTGGAGACAGAGAAGAAAGAAACCGAGGACCCCCTGCTGCTGTTTCTATAAACAACTAGTGGTGTTTAAAGGCTAATAAAGCTCCAAGATCTCTCTTAGAACCATCACCTTTGGGCCAATTTTAAAATATTTTAGATGGAGAAATGTCAAGAAAAATAGAGACAGTTTCTTAAGACATGATTCTCTCCCCTCAACCTCCATAAAAGATTTTATATAAATATATGGCTGTCATATAAGGGGCAATTGAAATTCCACAGCACAAAGGCAATGCAGAGAAGAAGAAAAAAAAAGAGTCAATCTTTCTTATGTTTTTTTCAAAGCCTTGGCAAGAAACCAGGGGTAATATTTTTGCAACTGGGAATGTGTGTTTGCTGAAGAATATTCCCACATTTGAATCATCCTCAGGGGTCCTAGGCTTGTTTTACTTTCAAAGGTAGAGAGGGCATCACATTAACCCCAGCTGGGAAAAGGAAAATGCCCCACTGTAATTCTCCTCCGGGGAGCGGGGATAAAGGGATTACATATGCCTGCATAATGGGGAATTTCCTCACTCAGACAAGACAAAAGACTTCATTATTTTCCACCAGACACTTGAAGCCTTGTGTCTCCCGGTTCCAGAAGCCAAGAAGGCCGACCAAGTTTGTTTAATTTTAAACCGCTAGATGGAGTTTCTAAGAAACCGGCCTTCCAGGACTGCCCATTATGAAGAGATAAAGAGAAGATATTGAAGACCTTCATGCCATGACTCTTAGGGTCTTTGCCCTAAGACGAGCGAGACCTTCCCTGAAGATCACAGAGTGTGTCTTCGATACCTGTGCTTTGCTTTTTCTCTAGGCAGCAAAGAAATGAACACTTTCTTCCTGAAAACGTATTTCTTTGATCCTTATGTGAGACCAAAAGGCATCTAAATCCTCATGAAAAATTTAAAGTGGCAAAATAGAACTTAATTGAACATCGGAGTAATTTTCCTTCTGGCTAGGTCTATTCCTGAGTAGCTTTAACAATGTGTGCGTCTCATTTCTTATTGGTGCAGTATGAAAAGTCCCAAATTCCTCAGTTATTTACTGAAACAGTAAATAACTATTTAACAGTTATGTAACTATTAAATAGTTATTTACTATTTCAGCTTGGCAGTAGATTCCTGTAAGACAAGATGCACAGTGACCCTGTTCCCAGTGACAGATCCAATCTCCTGTTTAAGAGATTGATTTCAGCTCAGCTTCATGCTGGCTTGCAAGTTTCCCTTAATAGCTCTCTCATAGAATATAGCTAAAGATTTATAAACTTCCTACTTGCAAGAAGCAACGTCTGGTTTTTTGTTACCGTTTCAGGGTCTCATCTGTTATAGGTGTGCAGCCTGCTTCTTGAGTGGTGTAGTATTCTAACTTGAGATCAAATTAAGATTATTTAACTTCCCCTTTCGAAAGCATATTTCAAACACTAAAGCCTATTTTGAAGGCATATTTCTGCTTTGTGAATATTTCCGTGCTTCGTGAGCATGAAGGGATCAAAAAAGAAATGAAGACATTTGATCTTCACAGAAGATGTCAAGGTTCCTTCGTGTAACAGATGTTTCTTGAGCGCCTACTGTGTACAAGGTGAAGTAATCAGTGACCAAGCAGAGTGTCGTGGAGCTGTTTGGAGCATGGCGTGGGCGAGGAGCTGCAGGACCAGTGACAGCGAAGTGGAGGTGAGGCTGGAAGGGCAGGTTGGAAGCGGACCCTACAGGACTTTGCAAGTCAAGCTGAGCTTTTGGTCTTCGTCTTTCTCTGAAGAGCCGTAGGATGCTGAAGATTTTAAGGCAGTGATGATAGCTGTATTCGTCACCTATTTCTGTGTTGCAAATACTCCACAACTCAGTGATTTACACAGCACGTGGAGAACCTCACAGTTTGAGTCAGGAAGCTGGGCCTGGCGTAGTGGGGTCTCTGGCTCTGGGTCTTTCACGAAGCTGCAGGCATTTTGACGGGAATGGGCAGAACGCCCTCCCCAGCTCGCTCGCACGGTTATGGACGAGCCGGTGCGCCTCCTGGGCTGTCGGATGAATGCTTCACTTCCTCAAGGGCTGTTCAGGGGAGGGCGCCCTCACCCCTTTAGGAAGGGGTCTCTCCATAGCGCAGCTCCCAACGAGGCAGCCTTCGTCCCCAGAGCAAGCGAGAGACTGCGGAAGACGAAAGCACAGTGTCTGGAGACCTCTTCCATCTCTTCTGCCTTCTGTTTGTTTAAAGCAAGTCTCCAAGTCCCGCCCACACTAAGGGGCTGCACACGGGCATGGAAGCCAGGAGGTGGGGTCATCGGGGGCCATCTGAGAAGCACCCGCCGCAATCACACCGTGATGGTCACTTCAGAAATCACTTTGCTTGGGATAATAATACGTTTGCGGAGACCGCTTGAGAGGCTGTGGCTCTGGTCCAGAGTGTACATCACTGCTGATCCGTCAGAACAGAGAAGACTTCCTTTCCAACACAGATCTGTGTCAAACTTGCTGTTCTGTCCTCCACCCTCTATGGAATGTTGTAACATTAACCGTGACACAGGACAAGGAAAGTCAATAATAGCAACTAAAATTTAAATCGAGCGTTTATGTTTCCAAAGCGCTTGCACATTCATAATCCTGCTTGATTCCTCCCACTCCCTATGAAGTCAGTAGCAAAGGTATTATTGTCACCACATCTTACACGTGGGGCACGGAGGCTCGGAGAAGGCATGTCACTTGCCTGAGGTCCCACAGCTGGGAAAAGCTGAGGTCAGAAGTGCGTGGTTCTAAACTATATGTTTTCTCAAATCATCTTCTCCATTTGGCCTCCAGACAGAGGCAGAACTTTCTGTTCGCTTCTGTGCTGCTGGGTGGAGACCTGCAAACCTCTGCGGCTTTGCTACTTTGAACCTGAGACTAGCGAGTTCTAAATCCTGCCCCCATGCTCCCCTCACTTCACTCTCCGTACACCCCCATCTCCCCCTTCACGTGTCCGTTCTGTCCATCTGTCAGCCCGTTCGCGTGCCGGGAACTGCGCTTCTAGGAATATGGGTTTGAGTGATGAAATGGTCCCTGAGAAATGTACAGTCTAATAAGGGAGGTAACTAATGATGGCCAAATGCCACAAGCATTAAACAAGCTCGGTCAATAACATGCTGCAGGAACACGGAACATCAGACATAATCCTCCCGCGCTTTCACATCGGTGAAATATTTATTTCTCACTTGATGTTACTTATCAGAACCCATTTATATCAAAGTTTGTAATTATATGACGCACGTCAAAACGTGATTTGGTACTTCCTAGTTTGGGTTACAGTTGATGCTTGTATGTATAATAAAAGTGTATTTCCTTTTAAAAATAATAAAGCAAGCTTTTACCATACTTGCATGTGAACCTTGGCACATTGCATTAGAGAATATATAGCCTCTTAGTAGCATCTGATTGTGCCAGATTGAAGTGACTTTTCTCCCAAGTTTATTATTGTCTTAAATAACAAAATATTTTACGTTTATCAAAGAATGTGACAGTGGCTTACGTATGAAGCTGTTTTATCTATGCAGAAACCTCCTAACGTTGCATCCTTCCTACATCTGCTTCAAAGCCCAGGTGTCCTCAGGGTGGAAGTACTGTGCACCTGCTTTCCCACACCCTTGCCCCCGCCAGGCCTCTCCTACCCCTGATCCGTCTCCTTTTATCTGAGTTTCTTCCTTCATCCATAGGGAACTCGTTTTTGACAACTAGTCTCCTTGTGTAATATAATTAGATTTTCCCCATATGTTTTCTTTCAGATGGACTTATGTATCTGTAGAAAAGTTTCTTCTGTACTGTTAGCTGTTTTTGTTGGGGGAGGGAGATTATTACGGACAAATAGCTAGTTATTAACTATAATGGATACCTTGCCTAGAAGAAAATTTTGCCTTTTAATTTTAGTAAGATTCTACCACTGTACTTAAAAGGGGGGAAGCGTAAACCTTTAAGAGCCTTTCATGAACTGCCTTTCATGTGCCCCCCTCAAAAAAAGATTGCCTTCGCCCAATTTGCTATGAATACGACCCTCAGTTTTCAGCAATGAAACCCTAGCATTTACCTTTAGAGTTTCCCAGTTTGAAAGACACTGGACATCCTCAAAGGAGAGAACGAGATGTCAGAGCATTCGGTCTGAGGAGAGACTCCGCAAGGAGACTGACCGCTAAATGAAGACAGAGCCTGTTGGCCTTGGTTTTGGTACCAGATCTGGGGGTGAGGTGCTGGGGTGTGGGTCTGGCACAGGGGGTCAGAGAGTCACATTGAGCCTGAGGCTCCAAAGGGGACCATTAACACCCCGGCGAGAGGGCCCCACCTGCCTGATTTCCCCCTGCTCGATCGCAGGGCACCTTGTTACCCCAGGGAAGGAGGAGGTGAGTCGGCGGCCTCTGCTCAGAGAACAAGAAGATTCTGGCAGGAAATGGAAACCACCGAGGTTGATGCTGTGAAGTCACCTGTTACATGTTCTAACTGGCCCAGGGTTAGCGAGCATTTTCTTCTTTTTTTCCCATCAGTATCTAGTTTGAAATTGTTCCAGCAAGCAATGCTTAGAACGTAGAAGGAAGTGGTAGGAAAAGGATAGTAAGGCAAATGGTTCTATATGTTACATTTAAGTGGCTGTCTTAGTCTGATTAAGCACGGGTTTTCTGATTGTAGGATAGAGCTAAAAAGCCAGCCCCCATCAACCCCGCCGCAGATGAGTGAATCACAGAGAACCTGAAGACTCACATGTGGACTGCAAACATTCATGTCACGTGTGTGGCTGAAACTCCAGCCCATTTGAGAATTATTTTCTGAATTCTCTAGACCCAACAGAAAAGAGAGAGCTGATCTTGAAGCAAAGAGGACAAGAGGGGTTGCTTTCTCACCCCAACTTCAGCCACGCTATTGGTGGAGGAGATGGAAGAGGAGGTGTCATAGGGTGGGGGTAGGGGGACTTCCAATATGGGTTTGTCTCCATGGAGACCTGCTTGTCTTGTTCAGTCAGAGGAGGGGGTCTCAGGTGTGGTCCCGACTCTTCTCCAGCAAGGATGCTCAGGCATCCTCAGACTGGGCTTTCGGGCAGACACCAGCAGTTTTTTTTTTTAAATCACAGGCAGCTTAAAGCCAGTTACATTCTATATACTTCAAGCATAGCAGGGACGCCCAACTCAAATGGGTATTTTATAATCAAGTTGTATGTGTTTTGTATTTAAGACCTATAGGTCTCATCTACTTTAGGGAAGTCTTGTGACAAAAAGTAAAAGTTACTAAGTGGTTAAAAGTCAAGTCTTTTTTTAAATATTGAAGTACAGTTGATTCAAAATGTGTTAGTTTCTGGTGTACAGCACAGTGATTCATATTACATATATACATATATATCTGAATCTTTTTCAGATTCTTTTCCGTTATACAATAGTTACAAGATAATGAATATAGTTCCCTGTGCTATACAGTAGGACTTGTTGTTTATCTATTTTATGTATAGTATTTTGTACCTGCTATACAGGGACAAATTAGGAGTTTGGGATTAGCAGATACAAACTACCATATATAAAATTGAAGGTTAAGTCTTGACTGCTTACACAAGTGGCAAGGCTCTGCATATCTATGCCAGAATAGCACTGTTCTCCAAATAGATTTTTTTCAGAATGCCTTCATGATTTTCAGACCTTTGTCCAAAAAATAATTCATACTGTACATAATATGAGATCATCCTATACCTTTGTCAACTCAGCTGAACTTACAAATGCATTTTCCTCTTCGACCCCATTCCAGTCCCAGAAATAGCACAGTCTCTATATATCACTGCCATAAATCCTTGTTGTTCAACAAGATTTTGACTTGGATTTTATCTCAAAATGGTCCATGTTGCTCATTAAACTAAGAAGAGTGATTTGGGGGCATTATTTCCTGTAATGCATTTACATTTGTTGCATGTGTATGATTTCTCATAGGTATTCGTCATAATTATCTTCACTGGCATCAAAATTGTTTTTAAGTACTTGAAAATACACATGATATCATAAGAGATGCTGTTTTAAGTATGCTGAACAGACATAGATCTTTTTCTCGAAGATCTTAACTCTGAGACAGACAGTAATAATATAACTCAAAGCCAATCTAGAAATGCAATTTAGGAACCATAAATACGAAAGTGTTACGAATGCAGTGACAGAAGTACATGGGTTCCAGTTTGAACACATATGGTGTCATAAAATTTGCATATCACAAAATCATTGCATTTTAAGTCTGTGAGTTTTCTTCAAGATCAAGGCCTTTTCCTCGCTTTATGGATAATGAAACTGAGCCCAAAGATCCCTCAACTGGTTCGTGACAGTGTTGCCTTGGAACACAGGTCTCTTAACCACGGATTTCTTTTCCTTCCACTTGACTACTACATCAAGGGAATTTGTGTCATTTCCAGTTGGAGAGAGCTTCCTGGAGAAGAAATGTTGTTTTCTCTCCAAATCATTCACACCACAGGTGTTGCGTCACCCAATTGTCTTCACTCATTAGCAAATCTGAAATTAACACAAGCCTGGTTACGGTTTAAAGCGAACATGTTTTAAAAAGTCTTCAGAGCTTTGTGACTACAAAGAAAGTGGCAACTGGTTACCTGTAAGCCACAGGCTTTCAGCTGACGTTTCTCTAGGTATTCATTCCAGCTTTAATTACTTGTCTTTTCTATTAGTTTTTTGCCTCTAATGTTTCCTAGTGTTCTGCAAAATCTCCTTGGAACATATATTCCATCAGCCCGGGAGCCTAGGTGGACAAATCCTTCCCCAAGGGCTTTTATTAGAAACCACCCTGTCTAAATTGAAAACCAGCATCATGGGTACGTGTGGTTAGGCTGGCCCTACTGCTTACAGAATCCCAGTAGAGGCTCTTCTGTTTGGGGTGGGGGGGTGGGGATGGAATGGGGACACATGGGGAGGGGATTGTTTTCTATTTATTTTCCAGCACCTTTTCGTGGCTATGACTGCTCTGTTTTGAAGGTGTTCTTGACACAGAACCTAAAGCTCATTTACATTATTGGCGATGTGTCATTTTCTGTACTTTGTCTTATCATTGGTGTTTCCTTAAGAATAAGAAGGATAATGAGCAGTTATGCATTATTCATCCCAAGTGTACAAATCAGGCATTTATCTGCGGCTCCTTTTTTTTCTAGAGCTTGCACTCGACAGCGCATGCTGAGCGGATCATTTGAGGGGCAGCCGGCAAAGGAAAGGTCAATCCTCAGTGTGCAGCACCACATCCGCCAAGAGCGCAGGTAAATACACCGGAAGACAAAGCTGCAGAGAAACGAAGGAAAGGAGTTTTACAGGAAGCATCACTGACCCCAGCCCTGGTCAGGAGGCAGGCACGGGTGAAGAGCTGAGTTCTGTTTGCTGATGGCAACAGTAATAAAACTCACAATCAGATTCAGAGAATCAAAACATCTTTCAAAAACCCTTCCCTTGGTGATAGCCAAATTCTCACTTTTAAGATCAGAAGGAAAAATTCTGAATTTTGTTAGATGAGATCAAAGGCAGGTGGATAGACTAAAACTTTTGCTATAAAAAGAAATATTAAGCAGTTGTGGTGCTATCAGGAGTTATTTTATTTCGTTTTTATGATGGTCATTGCTTAAAAGTCCAAATTTGGTCTCGAGATGTATTGATCAGTTGGTTGTGATTGTTTTAGGTCACTAAGACACGGATCAAACAGCCAGAGGATCAGCAGGGGGAAATCTCTTGAAACTCTGACTCAAGATGTAAGTTCTAAGCAATGCTTTGGATTTTGGAAGTGTGATCGTGAAAACGTATTTAAATGGTTGCTTAGACAATTCCAGCACCTGGGTTCTTCTGTCACATTGTCACGTCTGCTTAACACTTCATACCAGAAGGAATCAGGAAACTCAGGAAGCAAACTAAATGGCCAGGTATGGAAAAGTGACCATAAACTGTAGAAAAATCTGGACACCCTACAAAGCACATATCTTCGTTTAGATAGTAACACGAAAGTGAAATATCAGACGCATTTGACTGAAATTAAAGACATTTAAAGCATTTTATGGCAATGAATCACATCCGTAACTTTAAATATTTACTAATTTCCAAATACAGGTCCAGTGTCTATCATGTCAGAGTTAACATACTAGTAAATAAAATTTTATTTCTAGAGGAATTTTTCTGTCAAAGACTGCACAAGATTTCCCAGGAATTTCTTTGCTTTTCAACTCTAGGTCATTCATTTATTCATTAACTGAACAATAAAATATTTATCAACTACTTATGAAGTGCCAGGTCCTGTTCTAAGGGATGAGAAGTAGCAGGGAAACAAGACAAAATCCCTGCCCTGTAGGAGCTTACATTCTAGTAAAAGAGACCAACAATAAGCAAGCAAACAAATATATCAATATAATCCTTTCTGGGTGTGATTTTTATTTAGTTTCCATCATCTCTTCATTGCTGTAGCAGATTTGCTCTGTACTACAAAGAAAAATCAAATAGTGTAAAGAAATCAAAGGTGGTAAGTAGAGTCACAGATGGAGAAAACAAACTTATGGTTACCGGGGGATAAGGTGGGGGAGGGATAAATTAGGAGATTGGGATTGACATGTACACACTACTATATATAAAATAGATAACCAACAAGGACCTACTGTATAACACAGGGAACTCTGCTCAATACTCTAATGGCCTATATGGGAAAGGAACCTTAAAAAAAAAAGAATGGATATATGTATATGTATAACTGATTCACTTTGCTGTACGTCTGAAACTAACACAACATTGTAAATCAACCATACTCCAATAAAAATAAAAATAAAAGAAATCAAAGGTGGAGATTTGGGGGCAGGGAACATTAGAAAGGAGGGTGACACCTCTGACTTAGCCCAGAGACCCAAAAAAAGTGAAGGAACGAACCATGTGAAATCCCAGGGAAACCAGAGGAGGCAAAAGTCTAACCTATGGGCTAGACTCGCCAGCAGTGAGATCACACCGAGATTACCATGAGAGAGTTGGAAAGGACATACTAAATACTTATCATTAGTGAAGCCCTGATTAAGATACAGGTGTTGAGTCTGGATAACTTGGCTAAGAAAGCAGAGTCTTGAATGTTCAGAGCCAAGGAGGACATTTGAGAAAGAAAGAGAAAGTTAGCAAGGCTTAGGGTTTTTTGTTTTTGTCTTTTTCACCACTTTGCCTCTTATTCTGAAGAGTTTCTGGAGTTCTCGGCACAGTCCATCTGCTTTCAGTCTGCAGAAACTGCTTAGTCAGAGTACCCTCTCCTCATTAAATGTTTCAGGCGAAACTGAGGACGGAGGAAGTTGGTGATGAGGACCCCTGATATCACCATTAACAATATGTGTGGTTCTAATTGGCACAAACATCTGTTAGCACCATGGCTGTTAAGCCAGAGCTCTGTCTGATGTAATCTACCATACTGTCAATGTGGAATTGTGATCAGACCCAACACATGGCCTGCGTACTTATGATTTGGGGGTCAGGCATATTGCATGGAGGCAATTTCTAGATGAAAATTCAGAGGCAACACTAGTTCAAAGAGCTTTCCTTCAGTGAGATTCAACAGAAATGTGTGGTCTACTTAAGCATCAAATTAGAACATGGCTTTGAAAATGTGTGTTTAAAAATACACAACAAAAGGCCCTATTTGAATAGTCTCCATTCCAGAGGCTTAATTCTTCTTCAAAGACTTTTTATTGTGTTTTCTACATAGACATATAACAAAAATCCATACCCCGTCTTCTCCATAGCAAAAGGTCACAGGGTTCTGCTAATTTCATAAGAGATCTCTCCTAGTGTCTTTTCCTCCAGAATAGAAGCCATTTAAAATAGGGAGCTTTATCTTTGTCACTTATTCCAAATGATAGAAGGTACAGATCATTACATCCAAGGAATGCTTTTCTATAAAATCAATCCAGTTAGTTGAACAATGGTTCTCCATCTTCTACGGTAGCGGTCCCCAACCTTTCTGGCACCAGGGACGGGTTTCATGGAAGACAATTTTTCCACGGACTGGGGGTGGGGGTTGGGGGGGATGCTTCAGGCGGTGATGCGGGTGATGGGGAGCATTGGGGAGCGATGGGGAGTGATGGGGAGCCATGGGGAGCGATGGGGAGCCATGGGGAGCCATGGGGAGCGATGGGGAGCCATGGGGAGCCATGGGGAGTGATGGGGAGCGATGGGGAGCAATGGGGAGCCATGGGGAGCAATGGGGAGCCTTGGGGAGCGGCAGATGAAGTTTTGCTCGCTTCCCGCCTCTCACCTCCTGCTGTGCAGCCCGGTTCCTAACAGGCCCCGGACCGGTACCAGTTCTGTGGCCTGGGGGTTGGGGACTCCTGTTCTATGGAGTAGAAACCAGAGTCAAGATCCCAATGATCCACCTTCCACCATCCTGCTGGCCTCAGCTCTTGCTGTTCTCTGTCCTGTCCTCACCCACCCTGCGTCCTGGCTGTTCCACCTGTGAACACACAGACCCGCCCCTCCCCGGAAGCACACATTTCTCCAAATGTCCAGTGACCTGCATCCTCCTAGTCTTTGCTCAGAGAACAGCTCCTTAACAAGGCCTGCTATGACCTCGTGCTCTCTGTCCTGTATCCCGGGGGTTCGCAACACCCGTCCTCGGCCTGTCGCCCAGCAGGAGGTGAGCGGCGGGCGAGCGAGCGAAGCTTCATGTGCTGCTCCCCGTCTCTCCCCATCGCTCCCCATCTCTCCCCATCACTTGCGTTACCGCCTGAAGCATCCCCCGGGTCTGTGGGAAAACTGTCTTCCACGAAACCGGTCCCTGGTGCCAAAAAGTTTGAGGACTGCTGCTCTATCCCCCTCTGTTTTTAACCAGAGCACTAAACCTCTTCTAACATTCTTATTTATTTTGATTTCATTTTTAATCTGTCTCCCCTGATGAGAACATTAGCCCCACAAGAGCAGGGATTTTGTCATTTTTTTCCCCTTTTGCCATATCCACAGCACTACAACAGGGCATAGCACATAATAGGTTCTCAATAAATGTTTTCACTGGGAAAAAAAATACCCTTTTGAGGAAAAAAAAATGTCCTTGCTAAGATGACTGTGGCCATTCAAATATTTAGAAAGATATTTATTTCCTTTTTTTTTAATGGTCATCTTCGGAGGAGGACTGTCAGAAAAATCTCGCACGTTGATGTGTCCCCTTTCATTTTATTTCTAGCACTCCAATACAGTGAGATATAGAAATGCACAAAGAGAAGACAGTGAAATAAAGATGATCCAGGAGAAAAAGGAGCAAGCAGAAATGAAAAGGTACGGGCGGGGCGGTGTTCTGAGGCTCTCGTTTGGGGAAGGCAGGCGTGCCCTTAGCCTAACTCTCCCGTGATTTTCCCGGTCCAGGAAAGTGCAGGAGGAGGAGCTGAGGGAGAACCACCCGTACTTCGATAAGCCCCTGTTCATCGTGGGTCGGGAGCACAGGTTCAGAAACTTCTGCCGAGTGGTGGTCCGAGCTCGCTTCAACGCGTAAGTGACTCCACTGCAGCCGAGGGTTTGGCCCTGAGTCATGCAAACAGCAGGGGAGTTGTCATCCGAGGAAGAAGGATCGTGTGGTCCTAACGGGGTCACCAAATAACCCGTGGGCTACTTGACCATGCTGCTCCTCTTGGCTGAGCGGCCGACCAGGTGGGAATCAAAGGCTGCAAGTAGTTCACATTTATAGAAAACACACGTTTATGAAGCACTTCACAGCCATTCTTATTTGTTCAGTTCCACAGGCGCCCAAGACGTTTAGAGCAGAGTTGTTAACTCCATATTTTATTTTGGAGACAGTTAACCAAGGGGAGACGGAATGACAGAGCTGAGGTCACTGCCCACATCTTCTGTTAGACTTGTTGTTTCTTTGTGGTCAAAATACCTTAATTCTAGCATACTGCAAAATAGAAATCAAGTTGACTAGTGCTTCTGTTACCAACTCTTATGAGAAGAAAACCCACTGGCCAGTGTCCCTGTCCCTCCCCACGTGGAAGAAATGTGTGAGAGGCTGTGAGGGTGATCAGCCCAGGGGATGCTGCGTTTGGGACAAGCCAAGCCAAGTTTAGCAGGCAACCAGTGGCAGGAGTGGGCTTCTCGTCATGCATAACTCTGAGTAAATATCCAGAAGACATTACGAGTCTGGAGAAAGTGTGAAAACGTTCCATTCAGTAGTTGTACCTTCCCTGATACTATCATTAGTAGCATATGTATGAGCATTACTGTATGTTATGGGCTGAATTGTGCCCCCCTCATCCAGAGAAATTCAGATGTTGAAGCCCTAATCCCAGCCCCTTAGAATGTGACCTTACTTGGAGATAAGGACTTTAAAGAGGTAATTAAATTAAAATGAGGTCATTCAGGTGGGCCCTAATCCTATATGACTGGTGTCCTTGTAAGACGAGGAATCTTGGACACAGACTGCTATAATGAGGGGCAATGTGAAGACGGCCGTCTACAAGCCAAGGAGAGAGGCCTGGAGCAGTTCCTTCCCTCACAGCCTCAGGAGGTGCCAACCCTACTGCCACCTTCAACTCAGACGTCCACCTCCAGAACTGGGAGAAAATAAGTTTCTGTTACTTAAGCCCCTCAGCCTGCAGTACTTTGTTACAGCAGCCCTAGGAAACTAATACATTCTCCTAACCCCTCAGGGCTGGAGGAGACTTCAGGAGCCATTTGGCGTCATTTGTGCCCCCCCTTCTCCAACAGAGGAGGGCATTTAGGTCAGCCGAGGGTAAGGGCTTTGCTCAAGGACGCCAGCTAGGGCCCTCTCTGACTGCCAGTCTACTGTTCTTCCTGCTGTTCGAGAAAGACCTTCGCAGTTTAAAGCACCTGAGTGATAATGATTTAAAACCCTGAGTTTTCACAGAGCATCAATAGGAAGAAGCTGGCAGTGTAGAGTTGATTTGATCAGTTCCCAAATTGGGTTTTTCATCTGAAATTATCCCATTGGCTGTCTCCATGTTTACATCTAATTGCTAATTCTTGAAGACTGGTCATGGGCTTCCTGAAAGTAGAAGTTATAAATCCCCACCCCAAGAAATTCTATATAAATTACTCCACACGATCACAATTAAATACAGAGTGAAGAATTCTATTTAATTTATGGATATTTAATTAAATAATTATGAGGAACAGCTTCAAACTGCTAAGGCAAAGACTTTGAATGTTTTTAAATGGAAGTCAAAGTTTAATTTTGTAATATCCTTCCCTAAGCATCAATTGTAAACTCTTCTGATTTTTCTTTCATCTAATGTTCTCTGCCTTCCAAAGTCACATACAGTTAACATATATCATAACAGACATTTTGTAGAGGGTATGAGAGAAATTTTAGGTAGATGAGATGTTTATATGTACTATGCTGCTGAGTTACAACACGCATGCTGTGTCACAGAGTTTGTATGTTTGTTCTCTCTTACAGATCTAAAACAGATCCGGTCACGGGAGCTGTGAAAAATACAAAGTACCATCAACTTTAGTAAGCATTACAAACTCTGTTTCCATGCACATTTGAAGTTTCCATGTACTATTTTATGCCGCATAAAAATATAAAAATTCCCTTTATTTTCTTGTTATATTGTGCTGTGAAACAGACGATTGGCGATTCATTTTAAAAATGTCAGTCACGTTTATAGAATCACAGAAGCATCGTCTCTGACTTCTAGCACCTTTTCCTAGAGTGTTTGCATTTCTCAGTTTTGTCTGGTCTTTGGCAGTGATTTGCTGGGATTGGTGACGTACCTGGACTGGGTCATGATTATCGTAACCATTTGCTCCTGCATTTCCATGATGTTCGAATCCCCCTTCCGGAGAGTCATGCACGCACCTACTTTGCAGGTACTCTGCCGAATCTCAACTCACAGCTAAGAAGAGAAACGCTGACCTGCAATTTTTGCATTCATTGTGACCAACCTGCCTTCTGCCCGTTTCAGATCGCCGAGTATGTGTTTGTGATATTCATGAGCATTGAGCTTAATCTGAAGATTATGGCAGATGGCTTATTTTTCACTCCAACTGCTGTCATCAGGGACTTTGGTGGAGTCATGGACATATTTATATATCTTGTAAGTCTTCGGTTATTTCCTGAATATAAAATTTAATGGTTTTGTAAAATCTCCTGCATTTCTTGGTACAAGAGTGAGATACGTGAGTCACAGAGGTTTAGGTGCCATTAACCGAGTTCCTAAGTAGAGCAGTAGTTTAGTATAGGCAAATAAAGGGCATGCATGTAAAATCTAAATAAAAAGCATTAAAAATATTCATGGATATGGTTCAAATACATCAACCACATTCCTGTATGCATAAGACATACATTAATGAGGTCTAAGATAGCAAATCTAGTTTGCACACCACAATTCTTGGGGCACCTATACTAAAAAAAAAAAAAAAAACTACATTATATAAGTGATCAATGAGCCGCTTATCACTAAAAGCAAACTAGAGAGAGTATGCCAATTCCAACACACAAAATACCAAGCCAGAGAAGGCAACCATTCAACTATCTATTTAAACTAAATGGGGAAACCATAGGAAGGGACTCAAATTTCTTTCTATATGTCCAAGAATGCATAAAATCAGTGTCTTTTCCAACACAACAAGGAGAATTGTTACCATTAACATGTAGCATGTTTAGATCATTAACAAAATAGCGAGTATTCAGTCCAGCGTGAGGTTTAGTATCCTTGATCAAAGGAATTTCAATCCTGCTGACTTCTGCGGAACCTCCGGTATATATGTTAAAAGAAGGGGCAGGAGGCACCGGAGTACCCACGCCCACGGTGTGGGCACCCCTATTTCAAACCCCCTGCAAACACCTGATGACTTCCTTTGGGGCTGCTCACAGGTCTGGGTCAAGTCCATAGAGATGAGTTGCATGTACACCCAGTGAATGCTCGTCCCACATAACACGTGGAGTCTCTGCTAAAGGAAACTTGTGGCCAGCTGGCTCACAGAAAATGTAGATAGTAGAGGATAAATTGCATAAATTCTAGAGATTATTTTTTCCCTCTAGGTGAGCTTGATATTTCTTTGTTGGATGCCTCAAAACGTGCCTGCAGAGTCGGGAGCTCAGCTCTTACTTGTTCTCCGCTGCCTGCGACCTCTGCGGATATTCAAGCTGGTGCCTCAGATGAGGAAAGTTGTTCGAGAACTTTTCAGCGGCTTCAAGGAAATTTTTCTGGTACGTTACAGTCACCCTTTACTCCTGGTTCACGGAGTCTAGCTCTTAATGTAGCAAATGAGGGGATAAAGTGAGTCTCGCTTGTCAAGGTTAAGTCTACCATTTTGTTTATTGCCAGAAGATTGTAAAGGTACTAGCGAAACACAACACAGATTCAAAAACTTCACCCATGGATGCTTCTGGCTTATTGGTATATTTAATTCAACAAATATTTTTAGTAAATTAAAGCGAAGACTTCTGGAAAGTACAGTGGAAGGAGAATCCAAAGAGAGAGAATTTTCTGACACTTCCATTCCTAACTCTTGACCCTAATTTATACTCTGGGTTTTAGTTACCCCATCTGGAAATTAAGAAGAAGTTTCAACACCATCAAATTCACAAATGATATTAAGAGTTAACCCATCTAGGCTTGTAATCTCATTTTCTATGTTCCCAAATTCATATAGAACAAAATTTGTCCTTGATCTTTGGAGTGTTAACATAAAACAACTCTTCAAAACTGTAACATACAGGTATACCCTACCTCAATATACAGTAATGAACATTTAGAAATATGATTGAGGAGAAAATATACTTTTAAGTCGGGCAAATATTGATTTAGGGTCTTCTAAGAGCAGGGCTGCAGATAAAACAATGAGTAAGAGGCTCTTTGCTCACAATCTGTTAAAGAAGAATCTTTGCCTTACAACAAAGGAGTGATCACAGGATTCTTTTTATTATTAATGAGTTCTGCTTGTGCATGGAAAACATGAATTAACTTACTAAGCTAGTTTTATATCTTGTTTTCTAGAAACACACCTATAGTGAAAAAACAGCTATAGTTGGAGTTGATTCTAAGGTGTTTTAAAGACAGGCTGTTATGTTACTATAGGCATATAGCTGCGAATACTTTTTAAAATTTTTATTTTATTGAAGTATAGTTGATTTACAATGTTGTGTTAGTATCCTGCTAATACTTTGTTAAAGCTCTGTTTAAAATTCCATATTTTTGGGACTTCCCTGGTTGCACAGTGGTTAAGAATCCGCCTGCCAACACAGGGGACACGGGTTCGAACCCTGGCCCGGGAAGATCCCATATGCCACGGAGCAACTAAGCCCGTGCGCCACAACTACTGAGCCTGCACTTTAGAGCCCGTGAGCTACAACTACTGAGCCCGTGCGCCACAACTAATGAAGCCCGCGTGCCTAGAGCCCATGCTCGGCAACAAGAGAAGCCACCCCAATGAGAAGCCCAAGCACCACAACGAAGAGTAGCCCCCGCTCGCCGCAACTAGAGAAAGCCCGTGCACAGCAGCAGAGACCCAACACAGCCAAAAATAAATAAATAAAAATAAATAAATTTATAAAATTCCATATTGTTTTTGCACTAAAGCCATAACACTGTGGCTTTTTCCACAGCTGGAATTGAGGGAAAACAGAATAGCCCCTGACAATGAATGTGTATGCATCTTTGAGCCCTGATAGAATTTAGAAGATGATTTATTTGAGCCTTGCTTCAGAGGATGTTTCTGTGTAATTTTAGTATCTTTAAGGGATATGTTTAGATTATTCAACCAGTAGAGATCAATGGTTTGTTCAGTATTTTGGCCACTTTTCTCTGCTGAGACCAAAATAGTCATCCAGCAGAGGGAGCACCAGCCAATTGCCAGATTTGCTTCTCAAGACTGATCTCACACCCTCTGCGTGCGGCACTTTGATAAGCCCTGAGCCCTCAAGCTCTCAAGAAAGCAAAGCCACTATCCCCCTTACGTAGGCTCTGCTAACACACACAGGAATCCATTTTGAGAAAATTTGGGAAAGAGAATTATTTCAACATTTTTCTTTTGTTCCATTAAATAAAATAAAACAAAGTGTTGATTTCAAAATCAGAAAAGTCCAAGTCATGTCCAAAACACCTTGGCCCGTTTTCTTACATGGAAGTCATATGTTTTTATTCTAAAAATTCAAAACCTGTTGTTAATTTCCTTCTTTTAACATTCCAGCTAGGCTAATTGAATGACCTGCGGGGGAGAAGTTAAAAGGTAGCATCCAAAGACTGTGAATTTCATACGATGTTGTTTGAAAAGTCCTGTTCATAATCACTGCTCAAACCAAACCTACTGTTTATAATTTTTTACCAAGAGATTTGCTGTCTCACCCATTTCTTTCAGGTCTCCATTCTTTTGCTGACATTAATGCTTGTTTTTGCAAGCTTTGGAGTTCAGCTCTTTGCTGGAAAACTGGCCAAGTGCAATGATCCCAACATTATTAGAAGGGTAAGATATCCTTTCTGTCTTTTGGGATGAAAATCAAGAACGTTTACCATCCCTGCGTAGCCATGTGCTGAGGCTGCTTTGAGAACAGAACTCTAAGAATACTCTTCCCATGGACTCCCTTTTTAAAGCAGGCAGTGTGTCTCTTCTGGCTGGTAAAGGTTTATAAGATTAAAACACATCTCAGACAGTCCTGTTCTTCCCTCCTATTCCAAGGTCAAGCCACTGTTGACATCTTCCATATAGTCACCCAAGATTCCACGTGAAAACTTTCCCTTTAGGTCTTCCCTAACTTAATCCTGCCTCTGCTGTGACCTGAGACTCATATCAGCAAACAGCTCCCCCAAGATACAAAAGGCAAAGTTTGACTTCCACACCCCTTCTTATGACTTATCCACTCCACATTCCTCTGTTAGGAAGTCAGGGCCTTGCAGTAGCTCTTAGCTGCCCAGAATCTTCCCCATGAAGACAACTAAGACTCAAGCTTGAACCAAGCTTGAATACTTTCGATCCTACTTTTTTTTTTTTTGGCCGCACTGCATGGCTTGTGGGATCTTAGTTCCCCAACCAGGGATTGAACCCAGGCCCCAGAAGTGAAAGTGCCAAGTCCTAACCACTGTACCACAAGGGAAGTCCCTCTACTCTTTTCTTTCTCTTTCTTTGGCCGGTGTTATAAGAGGAGGCTAGCTTCTGGAACAGCCCCATTATGTCAGTAGCTGAATGTAATGAAATGAATATATTTATTGCATGTTGAATAATTCAGGCAGCTCTCCTCCAAATGACCACCCAATGGCTCATGCTTCCTCTGTCCTGTGTCCCTAGCCTTTGCTGTCTTCAAAGTCTTCTCTGTTTAGCTGGCAGTTAGGAACAGAAAACCATCTCTCTCTCAGAGGACTATAGGCAGAGCCTAGAAGCAAGGCATCTATCTTCACCCCACATTCCACTGGAAAGAGCGTGGCCTCACCAGTCTGAAGTGAGACCGTGATGTGTAGTTTCGTGGTGTATTTTGTAGAAAAGGGGGCGGGGTTTGGTTAATAATTAGCCAATCTCTGCTGCATCGCCCACTGTCCCATTCTCTTAGAATCCTGCCCGATGTTACAAGTAGGTTAATGGAGTGAACCCAGCTCTGCTGATGTATAAACTAGCAAGAGTATTTCCTCTTCTACCCAGGTAAAAATAATGCTTAAGTCTCATTAAAATGCATGTTTCCAAAAGGGCTACCAGAGCTGAACTAAAACACTTATTCCCATATTTCCAGCAAATATGGCTGTCTAATATAAATTTTATACTACTATGACATTTCTACATTTTGAGGCTTCTAATTAGAAAGCTTAGTAGTTCTCGAATTTTTAGAAAATACAGGTAACATCTTTGTCCAGTCAAAAATACATTATCAGTCATGTTAATAATGAGATTTTTCAGGAAGAGGCAGAGCAGAAGAGACAAACTTAGGATGGGCAGACCTTACGCTATTTCACAAGGCATCGCCCGGCTCGCTGCTTCCTTTAACTCCCCTTCCCACAGGTTCCAGGAATTTTGATAAACCTGACAAGACATGCAAGGAACATGCTATAAAGGTCATGGTGTACCAAATGAGCTAAATGAAGGCAGTAATAATGAGCTGATGCATTAGTCCACAAGCTTATGTAAGGAAAGAAGGGTTATTTTGGGTCCACCCTGAATAGAGGCCAGAAAGATAATAACAACATTTCAAGATGAAGCCTTGTAGGAATAGTGGATGACTCAGGGGAGTAATAATGGCCTAAGAGCGTCGTGATTTTACACTATCTGCTCATACCCGGCCCGAGCTAAAGAGTAATGACTTGTATAGGGGACGGAGGGCACACGGTGGACGGACAGACATACAGATACCATGAGGCATTTATTCTTTTCCACAGAACAATGAGGTCTCTGTGGGAAGCTCATAAGAAAACTTAGCCATCAAAAGACCATCAGGAGCAAGCAGAATAATTGCAAAAAAAATTGGCATAGTGAGAAGTGGCCCGTGTCTTTGTATTTGGACGAATTCTTTTCTAGTCCTAACATAAGAGGCCAAAGCCAAGCGTGTCATGTAGATGAAGGGGATACTTCAGTTTACCTTTATAAAAGAAGAGACAAACCCAAGGAAAAGGGGAAACTAGATACCCCAACATTTGGATCACACAGCTCACATTTTTTTTTATTCAAATAGAAAGTTACAAAAATTATAATCATCCTCATCAGTTCACTCAGTCCCATGTAATTAATTTTTTTTTCATCTTGATCTTTTGTTAGCACTTTTATGAGTTCATCAGTTTTCCATTAGAGTTCTAAAACAGCTCACATTTAAAGGCCATGAAGCTTGAGATGTTGGTGCCATGTCTCCAGTTGGAATCATATAATATGTGGTGTTCGATGGCTGGCTTTTTCACTTAGCATAATATCTTCAAGGTTCATCCATGTTGTAGCATGTGTCAGTACTTCATTATTTTTATGGCTGAATAATATTCCACAGTATGGATAGACCACATTTTGTTTGTGTATTTGTTGATTGATGGACATTTGAATTGTTTCCACCTTTGAGCTATTGTAAATAATGCTATTTATAATAATAATGATATAAACATTCATGTACAAATTTCCATGTGAATATATGTTTCATTTCTCTTGGGTAGATACCTAGGAGAAGAATTGCTGTGTCCTGTGGTAATTCTTTAATTATTTAAGGACCTGCCACACTATTTTCCAAAGTGGCTGCACCATTTTCCATTCCCACCAGCAGTGTATGAGGATTCTAGTATGAGGATTAAGATTTCTGCACGTGCTCGTCAAAGCTTGCTATTTGACTTCTTGATCAGAGCCTTCTTAGTGAGTGGGAAATGGTATCGCATTGTGGTTTTGATTTGCATTTCCCTGATGACTAATGATGCAGAGCATCTTTTCATGTGCTCATTGGCTATTTGTGTCTCTCGCTTGGAGGAATGTCAGTTCATATCCTTTGCCCACTTACTAACATTTTCAGCATCAACTTTCACCTGTTTATCTCTGAAGTCTTTGTTACTCTTTGCTGAGTAGCTATGCACATCTCTGCTGTTATATAAAAGACCTCTGTCGTTCTATGTAAAAAACGTTTCTTATCTTTTATCTTTTCTGACTTCATTTTCTGACCAGGTTCTTTTCCTCTTCCTTTTATTTTTATTTTTTTTCCTGTTTTAGGAAGATTGTAATGGAATATTCAGAATCAATGTAAGTGTGTCCAAGAACTTAAATTTAAAATTAAGGCCTGGAGAGAAAAAACCTGGATTTTGGGTGCCCCGTGTTTGGTAAGCATATCAGAAAAATATCCTGAAGAATGCTATATTTGTCAGTATAAGGGGTTTTTCCCCAGTTTTACTGAGAAATAATTGCCATACATCACTGTATACGTTTAAGGCAAACAGCATGATGGTTCAATTTACATATATTGTAAAATGATTATCACAATAGGTTTAGTTAACATCTATCACCTCATATAGATCCAGTTGAAAGAAAAGAAAAAAAATTCTCCTCGTGATGAGAACTCTATTCTCTTAACACCTTTTCTGTGTATCACACAGCAGTGTTAACTATAGTCCCTATGTTGTACATTACATCCCTAGTATTTATTTGTCTTATAACTGGAAGTTTGTACCTTTGACCACCTTCCTCCACTTCCTCTCCTCCCCCCACCTCTGGTAAACACAAATCTGATCTCTTTTTCTATGAGTTTAGTCGGGGGAGTTTTGCTTTTGTTTTTGTTTTGTTTTGTTTTTTTAGATTACACACACAAGTGAGATTATACAGTATTCGTCTTTCTCTGTCTGACTTATTCACTTAGCATAATGGGCCTTCATGGTCCATCCATGTTCTATATAAGTATATATAGTATAAGGTTTTAAAGCAGTGTAATATGGCATGAAACTAAAAGTAGTTCTGCTAGAATTACTTAAAATAATTTTAAGTAATGCAAGGCAAAGCACTGAATTACAATAGGATGCAAAAATAAAAGAAATAAAATAAGAGAGGAAGTGGTACACTGAGTCCCAGGGTTGCTTCATGAAACTAATGAAGTATCACTGCAGTATTTTTCTAATACTTTAAAGTATGTATCTGGACTCACATGGCTTTAAAAATTAGTGAGGCTTATAACAAAAGAGTGAAATAATGCCATTTGCAGCAACATGAATGGACCTAGAGATTATCATACTAAGTGAAGTAAGTCAGACAAAGACAAATATCATATATTGCTTATATGTGGAATCTAAAAAAAATTGATACAAATGAACTTATTTAAAAAACAGAAAAAGGCTCACAGATATAGAAAACAAACTTATGGTTACCAAAGGGGAAAGGGGATGGGGGGGGATAAATTAGGAGTATGGGATTAGCAGATACAAACTACTACATATAAAATAGATAAAAAATAAAATCCTACTGTATAGCACAGGGAACTACATTCAATATCCTGTAATAAACCATAATGGAAAAGAATCTGAAAAAGAATTTATATATATATATATATATATATATATATGAATTTATATATATAAATATATATATATAAGAATTTTTATATATATACATATACATATGTATGTATATGTGTGTATATATATATGTATATACAGCTGAAGCATGTATATGTGTGTGTGTATATATGTATATACATATATATGTGTATATATACATATATATATATATATATAGCTGAAGCACTTTGCTGTATACCTGAAACTAACACAACGTTGTAAATCAACTATACTTCAATAAAAATAAATAAAAATTTTTTAGAATAAAAATTAGTGAGGCTTAAAAGAAAAAATATTTTCTATCAATTTTTAATCAAATTTTAATTCAACTTTTAAACCAATTTTTAAAAATTTTAACAATTTTAATCAAATTAAAACCAAACTCATACTGACTTTATATCTTTAAGGATGATCTGATGTCCTCATGACAGTTGTAGAGAAGCCTAAATCATAAAACTATTTCAATTTTAAAACCCATTTACATTGAAGGATTTTGTTATTGAAACCCTGGAAGGGAATAATCAGTAGTAACACAATTGATTTTATCTAACTGCCTCTTTAAAAAAAATTTTTTTAAGTAAGTTTTCAAAGCATTTACATCAAAGCCAGAAGTACCTGGTACCTTCTTTCTCAACCATTTCCCTAATGACTATGAATGGAATCTCTCAATCTGCTTCACTGATGCGCAGAGTGTTCCATCAACTTCATTTGTCCTTTTAAATCGTTATCTGTTTTCTTTTTATTTCATTTTTTACCTCTTAGAATAATGAGTGAACCACAGAAACTGCTCTGCTTTTGTCACAATTGATGTTCTCTACTAAATGTCAAAACTCTTTAAAAGGAATAGCATTTCACCCAGTTGTACCCTTAGGACTCGTTGTTACCTGCTTTGGCATTTCTCTAATATGAAATTCACTTTCATAAACAATTCAATACAATTTATATTGGTTTCCTTTTAATACCAAAGAACTATGGAAAAAAGACTAATTTTGGATGTGAGGCTTGAGCATGGGTAGAGAAGTATATAACACATGGGAATATCTTTATCCCAGTGTTAACTAGAAAAGCAGTCTAATTTACGTTACAATAAAAAATTAAAGAAGCATAAAATGTTTATTTTGTTGTGAGATTAAAACTCATTATTATACTGTAAATAATTTACTTATATCAGGACATCAATTTTTTTTTCCAAAATTTTTTGGAATTTTGTCTAAAGTCTCAAAGTTGAGGTCAAGGGGAGATTAAAGTACCTTGACATTCTAAAGAGGCCAACTAAACCAATCCCATCAGAACTTACTCAAACATCATCCGTCACCCAGCTCCTGTAAAAGAAAACACTGCATTCAAAGATAACATCATGGTAGTGAATGAAGTCAAGAGCAGAGAGTGCTATGGCATCACGCCCCCTTCACTGTGGGGAAAGGTGGACGGTGCTTCTCCCATTCATTTGAGGACCCCTGGAAGGACCAGTTGATACCAGAGTTTGGCAAGGCAAGAAGAGAGGCTCTTGTGGGCAAGCTGCTCCTCACCATCTGGGAAGACGGGGTGATCTGCTGTTTCTGGAGGGCCGCGTCATCCCTGCCAAGGGCCACCTGACCTGAGCCTTCCTGTTGGAACCCTGCTGCCAAGGGCTGTGTGCTGGGGACAGGGTGCCCCTATGGGAAGAAGCCGTGGGAGCGTTTCCGGGAGGAGGGGCTGAGAATCACCTAGAGGCTACACTCAGGGCAGGAAGTAACACTGTGGCATCCTCATGCTGGGGAGTGTAGCCATAGGACATGTGAGGTACAGTAAAGCCAACAGATCGAGAGGATTACCACTGAAAAGATAGTTTGTTACTCATCATTCCCAAGAGGAGGGGGCCTGCCACTGCACGGGGGACCACCTGGGGAAGCAGCAGGGTGAATCAGCAGGCGGAGAGGTGGGGAGAGCTGGGGCCAAGAGCCTTTATTGTAGTTCCCCTGGGAAGGAACGGGTGAGGCAGGGCAAGCAGGCTTAGGGATGGCTAGTTTGAATAATTTTAATGGGCTCTAGAGCATAGAGGCCATCCATTGTGGTCTGGTACCTGGCACTGGGGTGATTAGGGCAGGTGGATGGTGGCCCAAAGTGTGAAAGCCTGATAGAGGAGGTGATTGGTGGGGGGCTGGACTCTGGGTTGGTTGGTTTGTATTTGAAAAGCACACCCTGAAAAGGGCTTGTCTCGAGGTGGGGAGGAGGACGAGGGAGGCACGAGGCCAGGAAGGGTGACTCAGGCATCTTATCGGGTGTCCAGAACAAAGTGCGTCCAGCTTCTGTATGTGGGACAGATGCTCAAGTGCCAAGTTCACAGAAGCTAGAAACACTGTTCAAACATGGAGTGTTTCTTGGGAACACCAAAATAAGCTCCGTGAAAGAACAACGGCTGCCGTGAGGAGAGCACCAGTGGCCACAGTCCAGCAGAGTCAGACACGCAAGATGTGGTGTCTCGAACCCCAGCTGCATCCCACCCCTTCTTGTAAGGCCCAGACAGTCACCAAGAGGAGGAGTGGACCAGAGTGGCTGACACTCTTTCTCCCTCCTCAGACCACGGGTCAGGCTTGAGCTGCTGAGGGTGGGATCCTGGTACAGGTTTGAATGGAGTGGGCATTTTAGAATGAGGCTGACTATATCCCGAAAAGCTCTGGGCTCTCCCCAAGGTGTCAGGAAGGGAGTAGAATGCACTGGAAGGTAGCATTAGGAGGAGAGTAAGCTGTTTCCGGTTGTACCCTATGACGTTCCACGTGTTCCATAAAACCAGCTCTCTAAGATTTTAAAATCAGCTAATTGAAATGTCATGTTTTATGTAAGCTATTATTAAGGACTTCAAGTTCAATGACATTTTAAAAGCATAAGCAAACAGAGGGACATCACTTGAATGTTATCACAATAGCTTTTCCCATTTGTTCAGAATATTGTGACTTGGGTTAGTTTTAGTGAAATATAAATCTTTCATCAAATAAATGTCAACTGTAACCATGATAATTTTCACATTTTGTTTCTCTAATAATCTTGTCAAGAGTTAGCAGCTGAAAATTTTGTAATTTTATATTGGCTAATTTATGATTAAGAAAATAACTTATATCTGGGAATTAGCCTAGAGGAATGCTCTGATAATTATAATTAGGACATAAATATGCACTAGCTAATTCAGGAGACAATCTGGCTTCTGCATTCTCTCTTCAGATGAATACATTCATTTTCTTCCGAATCACTCAGACTTGATGAGATAAAAATTACCTTGGTAAAAAGGATTAAACATATCATATATTATAAATATTGTGTTTTGTCTTAAGCAGAGGTCTGGGATTTAGGAAAAGGAAATGCATGGGAGAGAAATCAACAAAGCATTCAGTTTTACGATAAATATATTTACTAAGTGTTTACTGTTTGCCAGGAATTATGCTGTCACTGCGAACAAGCTATGGCCTCTGACCCCTAAGAGCTAGAAGTCCAATGAAGAACAGAAAATAAAATTTAAAATAATTTAATACAATATGCTGAAGTTTTAATGCTACATAAATAAGCCCCTAGACTCACTTGAAGTTCACCAGAAGCTTACCTCTAGGTAATTTCAAATTACACTGTGATACATTCTAGGCAGAAAGAGATCAGATTTTTTTTGTCAAGTCTAAGGCTCAAACAATTTGGGTACACTCTCTAAGAAAAAGAATATAAAACTACTTTGCTTTTTTAAGTTTAACAGAAACATATGACTATGTGAACTCACTCCTGGGCCCCTTCCTGAGTCTTGGAAGGGACCTGGGTCAGGGAGGGGCCCTGAGGCTTACCTTTAAGTTTCTTTCGCTCCGTGATGTATCAGCCTCTGATTCTAGGGTACGGAGAGGCGAAGGGTTCAGTGGTACACGCAGGAGAGAGGCTCCTAATCCAAACGATGACTGGACCAGGGAGAAGGACCTAGAGGAGAAGACACCCAGTTAACTCTTGAAGGGTGCATAGGAATTAGGCAGGTGAAAGGGGGAGGAGCCACGGGCAGGTGAGAGTGAGGGGCGAGGCAGAGGTAAGATTGTTGCAGGCTGTGGAAACTCAAATTGCTATTACCAAAGCGCGAGGCAAAAAGCAGTCTGCCTTCCAGAAAGTACTAGTTTCTGATTTCTTTAGATGGCAGAGCTGTGTAAGATACAGGGTACCATCTTGGACCATGTCATCCCCTGCATTTCCACATCCCAGGGCAGAGGCTAGATTCCTCTCCTCCATGGCACCCCCATCTTCCCAGAGGAGAAGCAGCTCTCCTTATCATGACCTGGGGTCCCTGGAGCACTTGTCACTGGGAGGTAGAAAACTCCGATTGTGAGGTCAGAACTGATTCTTCATTTTTCTGAATTGGATAGACAAGATTGTAATCTTTTAAAAATTAACCAGAAAAGATAATATTTAAATAGCCTTCCAGATCAAGGGAGGCCAACAGGAAAAATGACAATAATGGATTGTGTTTGGGATTTGTTGAAGTCCTCTGTAGTTATTGGTAAAGTTTCAAACTTTCCAATTTTAGTATCATGAACAAAGCATAAACATATCCAATATGATTAAAACTGAGACTTTTAATGTGGTATATTCTTCCAGCAATTTAAGTCTATGATTCTCCATTTTACTTTTCTTGCTTTAGCCTGAAAGTGTATTTTAACATATTCTAACTTCTAAAGGATGTGGAACATGAGAATAGTTTGGGTTGCTGCAAATTCAGCTAAAAAAAGCACTTTTACATAAAGAAAATGGATGGGTAAGAAAGTTCAACATCAGATCTGAGAGCTGACTCACTTGGTTTAAAAAAAAAATCCTTACTCAAGAAAATTGTGGCATCTGTAGCATCCTTACAGATTCTGTCTGCTGTAAAATATATTAAATTTAATTGAAACCCCCAAAAGGAAAGGTTGGAAAAATCCAAGAGAATATGCTTGTCTTTCACACTTAAAAAATATAAATCAGAATCCCTAAATATTAATTCCTGAGTGGGGCTTTTTTACTATATAGAAAACATTTCTACCAATCAGCTTTAAACCTTTAAAAACAAGTCAGTCTCAGTTTTATGTTTTCTTATTAGATTCCCACATATTTAGTATTAAAAAAAGAAAACTTATAAAAGTATATCTCATGATAGTCTCTAGTTTTGAAAACCATAAAAGGTGGTAGAAAAATACTAAACCGGATTCCCCCTAGAATGTTGCCTCCTATGAAGGTTAACTTTTGATAAATGTGCTAGCAAGAAAAAAAAATTATCAAAATATAATTTAGCTAGGCTTCAGTAGGCCTACTCTAGTCAATAATCCTGAGCTCAGGTCATCAAATTCAGGAAATGTAGTGATAGTCATGATTTTCCAGCATGTGGTTGTCTAAATCTTTTAATTATTTAAAATAGCCTCAGAAAAGGGGGATTAAAAAAAAGACACTGAAATCTTCTGTTAACAAATATGTTAGCTAAGACCTATAATGACTAGGGGAGATGCAGTGTAGTAGAAAGAGGTTAGTGGAAAGAAAAAAGTATACACGTGTCAGAAAAACAAGAAATGAGACATCCCCTGACCCCCCAAAAATAGAGGGTCCAAAATGTTTTAGAACTCAGGAGTTAACTGTGTGGTAGGCAGCACACTATACACTGGGGTCTACAAGAAGTATCTGTTGAGAACATTTGGAGTTAATGAGAGAAAAAAATCCACCTGGGAGGGGGTGATCTGGAGACACACAGGGTATGTGCCACCTCAGGAGCCTCTAAAGCATCACTAGGTCACAGCGTGCTGCTCACGTGATGACACAGAATAAAATAAAGTGGCCAAATTCTACTCATTTTACACTTTCTGTACTAACACCAGGATTTGTAATTCATGCCTTTAGGAAGGTTTTCTAATGTAAAACCATTTCAAAATTCACACCCAAACTCCAATGCCCCTTTGTAAGAATCTCCTGCACAAGTTCTAACCAGAAGGTCCTCAGTATACTAATCAGGACCAGCCAGAAACGCTGCAGAACCTCTGGAGCTAGAAGTCGAGGGACATAGCATTTTATTGTTTTCGATTGAGAACACCCCATTATTGCCTAGTAATTAACTGCATAATTAATAAATGCATAATTAATAAATTCTAACACATTGATGCATCCTTATGAGTTAGCAAACAAATGCCATCTAGCCTACCTTCCAAGTGCCACCTATACTTTGCACCCAAGATTGGAAAGAGTTATAGATATTGCCTTCGGGTGCTTCTCCCTGGAATTCCACGGAACATTCCTCTTTCTGACTTGCAGGGCGAATCCTCGGAACTTTAATTTTGACAATGTGGGCAATGCTATGCTGGCATTGTTTGAAGTTCTCTCCTTGAAAGGCTGGGTGGAAGTGAGGGATGTTATTATTCATCGTGTGGGTCCGGTAAGCACGCACTGGAATCCTTTGAATGTTACCACAGCTGCTTTCGTTGGCTTTGATGAGTAACCGTATTTTTCATTTATACAGATGCATGGAATCTATATTCATGTTTTTGTATTCCTGGGTTGCATGATTGGACTGACCCTTTTTGTTGGAGTAGTTATTGCTAATTTCAATGAAAACAAGGTAAGAATTCTTGGTTTGAATTCTGCAGCGTTTATTCTTTCCTAGCCGCTCACTTTGAGTTCCCTTTTCCACACACGGCGTGAAGTCGCATTAAACTGTAAAGTGACTGGTGTAAATAATCTCTATAACTATGTTACAAGCTACCTCGTTGCTGCCTTTCAGGCACATTATTTCAGAGCACAATTCTCTTGCTAAATTTCCTCTTTTGGTAATGGTGTCATTAATTTGCCGAGGACTGAAAAGTGCATCTCCTATTGTTCAGATTGAAAGGATGTGCAGCAAATTATTAAAATACAGTAGCTGAAACCGATGCACTGATCGCAGGTAGTATGCCTTTCACTAAATGTAAATTGGATGCTTCTTTGTAACTCAGTAGGTGAACTCAGAATTTTGATGGGATGGGGGTGAGGGTTGCGGTAGAAATTGTAAAATCCTAATTCATGGGATAAAAAGATTTTTCTAATTTCGCATAAAAACTTTGCATACTTTACGAATTCGGGAGGCATGCTGAGTTCGTTAACAGCTCTAACAATCAGTGTAAGAGCTCACAAATAGAAAACAGCAAGTGTAGTTTCCTGTCAAAAGAGAGCTCGGGAGAACTTTCGATGTCGGTCTTCTGGATGTGGCTGAGACGCCCTCTGTTGGGTAAGGGTCAGTCTCCCTCTGGCATCGTGCACTGCGGTTTTACACGCTCACCTCTCTATTCTCACAACTCTGAAATGCACAGTTGAAGGAAAAGCAGACTACAGAGGTGAAATCATTGTGTGGGGCTTATAAGGAGTGGAAACTGGGGCCAGGATTCAGAAGTGGTGCCCATTGCTGTCATTCAAGGGTATAAAAACGTCGCCCGATGCTCTGCATTGAATTAAAGCTAGATTTGCCTGCATTGCACCACGCTGCTCCGTGTCATTCATAGCCGGGCCCTCTGGTTTGTGTAGCTGCACACGGGACTGTCTCATTCACGTCCCCCCAGGCTCCAAGTGTGTGGTACCAGCTACTCAGCCAATTGCCACCTTTGATGTGTGCCTAATGAGGATGTCATTTGGTTCTGCCTTTCAAAGGGTTCGAGTTGAAAATCCCCCTCTTTGGGCCCCAACACTACTCCAACTCACAGAAACATGGAATTTAGAGAGAGAAAGAAAAATAGAGATCATATTGCCCAGCCCCCTGTTTTACTTTAACACATTCATAAACGAGTTTCTTTAAGCCCAACAGTGTGTTCAATTTAATACCACGCGGAAAGAGGAAGATGGGTCTTTTTAGATGCCTTTGAGCCATGCCATGGAGCAGACACTGGGAATTGCAGATCGCGGGCTGAAGCTAATCAGTCAGTTAGCAGAGTTTAGGTACTGCTTGCTCAGAACACCTTCCCAGGCCCTCTGAGCAGATCTGATTTTGATTTCAGACAAATTCAGTCCTAAGGTAGCTCACAATTCAGCAGCATAAATGAAACAACATAAAACGTCCCATAACTGAAGGCAGGTGCATAATTAATTGCAGCTCTCTAACTTAGAGGAATGGCTGAAATAAGAATAACAGGAGGTCTGCTGGTCGTAGTGCTGTTCGGAAGGAGGAAAGAGGCCCCTTGGCCTGAGAAAGGGGAGTGTGGATGTTAGCTCAAAGGGTGCTTAGGGAAAGGGGAAGAGCGGAAGAAACCGTGTAACAGACATTAGAAACATGACCAGTTCATTGGAGATATAAATTTCTAAATTACGTGAACCGTTTAGGAAAGATATTTTTCGGCAAGTTTTTTACGTGGTTGTGCATGAGATACTTCCTATATAACACATTTATTCATTTTTTTATTCACTCATTCAGCATATTTCTTTGAGCGCTTACTAGGTGCCAGACGCTCTTGACCCTGAGGACATAAGGAACTAAATACATAAACTAAAAACTAAACATATGAAGATTTCTACCCTCATGGAGCTCACATTCTAATGGTCATTCCCAAGGTATATAAATAGATTTCCAAATATACAGGCAATAGAGAGATTTAAAGATATGGACAACAGGTAAGCTTTGGAGGCAATGTTTTCACAATTCAGAATTATGCAAAATTATGTCTTCCCTAGAAAATGGAAGCCTGTTTAAAAGTTCAAAGTCTATGCCAGTAATACATATTTTTAAATTTCCCTACTATAAGATAATATGCTTGATTAATAAACTTAATTTCACAATAATAAACTTTCAGAGGTTTTCATATATTAATGGTCAGATGATACCACCATGCTTATTATTCTTTTGGATCCTTTCAGAGTTCAACATTCAAAAATATCTAGTTTTGTTTAATAAAGGAATGATACTCATGTCTCTATGTTCAGAGAAAAGTATTTGTTTGCAGTTAGTGAGAAAAAGTGGTTTAGCATTATTAATATAGAAAAAATTAATTTAAAACAAAACTCATTATTAGGAATAAACAGTGTAATTAAATAATGACAAAAGAAACTAATGACCACAAGAATATAGAATTCCTGAATCTCAAAATGTACAAAGCAATATTTAACCAAATTGTTTTAAAAAGCTAGCAAATCCAAAATCTGATGAAAGATAGATAGCAATGTATTTCTCTAAGAAACTCATAAATCAGAACAAAAAGTACATGTTAGATTTCACACGATGAAAACATTTGGTCCAATGGACATATAAAGATCTCTGACTCTGACAATTTGAGACTATGTATTACTTTCAAGTACAAAATGTATCATCTACAAAGTCATAAAACAATAATTACCAAAGAATTGATAATGTACACATGTTCTCTATCATAATTTTAAAAGATAGCAAAAAATTCCCCATAATTTGGAAATATTAAGACAGCATTCTAGGTAATTTTGGAGTTAAAGAAGAAATCAGAATAGAAAATCACAAAGCATTTAGATAAATCATTGATAAAAATTACATTAAAACTCACAAGGTATAGATAAATCAGTAATTAGATGGAAATTTATAGCTTTTAAGTGTACATGTTAAGAATCAAATAGTGATGATTAACATGCCAAATACACAAATCAATAAGTTATAATCAGAGCAACAAAGTGAAATAGAAGAAAATGGGAGGAAGAAAATAACAAAGATAAAAGAACAGAAATTAGTGATATAGAAAATAAAGTAACTTATAGAAAAGCTCAAGAATGAGAAAAACTGGTTTGTTGAAATAAATTAGATTGGTAAGACTCTTACAGGGGTGAGCATGAACAAAAATGTGGAAAAACAAGCTATGGTAAGTATAATAGTGCCATCATTGTTACAGGGATAGAAAGTTAGGCTTACAGAATAGAACAGAAAGCCCTAGGAGGGACCCACGTGTATATGAAACAGAAGTAGCACAACAAGTCAGTGGAGAAGATGAGACCATCCATAGTGGTGCTGGGATAATTCATTGATTGTCTAGATCTCAGAAATTAAACTGACATTTCTACCTTACAGCATACTCAAGAATGAATTCCAGATGAATGAAAGATCCAGCTATGAAAAGCAAATTTTAAACCATTTTTAAACCATGGAGAATGTGTTTTAGACCCTGGAGTAGCTGTAGAGTTCTTGACATTAACCACAAAGTGAAATCCATAAAGAAAAAAATTTATAAGTCAGATTACATTAAAAGGAAAAGTTTCTGAATGATAAAAGACACACTAAGCAAAATTTTTTAAAAAAGCAAGCTAAGACTAAAATACTTACAACTCACATAACTGACAAAATATTAGTATCCAGAATATATTAAGAATTTCTACAAAACATCAAAAAGTAAATATCCAAATACAAAAATGAGCAAAGAATATGAACAGGCAATTCACAAAGGAACACACAGGAATCACCTTGTATACACACTGAAAATGTTTCGTCTCATTAATATTAAAACTAAATCAGATACATTTCACACCCATCAAATGACCAAATTAAAATGTCTGATAGAGTCAAGTATTGGCAAGAATATAAGGAAATGGGAACACTTGTAGAATGAAACCAATTTTCTTGGTTATTGCTCTTTGGATAGCATCTTGGAAATCTCTGGTAAGTGTGGAAAAGTGTAAACTCCTAGACCCCAGCAGTTCCTTTCCTAGAGATTTACCACAGAGCAAGATGTTTACCATGAGACAGTACCTGTGTGTTTATTGCAGCATTGTTTATAGTCCATAAACCTAAAATGAGAACTTCTGACATATCTGTACAGTGGGATACTGTGTGATCAGTTAAAAAACTAATCAGATCTAGTATCTAGTTGTATGGAAAATGTAATTTTCAGTGAAGATAAAAACAAACTGGGGACTTCCCTGGCGGTCCAGTGGTCAGGACTCTGTGCTTCCACTGCAGGGGTCTGGGTTCGATCCCTGGTCGGGGAACTAAAATCCTGCAAGCCGCGGGGCGCGGCCAAAAAAAAATAATAGTAAAAAACAAACTGCGTAAATTGCCACGTTGGATACCATTACAGAAATTTATAAAATTAAAAACAAACACATATATTTATATATACATAAGCAGCAAAAGTCTGAAAACACAGTGAGGAGGATGTACCCCTGAAAGATAGTTAGCTGTGTGTCAGGAAAGGCAGGATGGGAGAGGGAAGGTGGGTTTTCTCCAGTTTCTTAAATTATATTTCTGCCTTTGTAATATAATGTAATGAAATGTAATATATTCAAGTGCATTTTAATGATGCGCTCTATTATATAGCAAAGAATATCTGATCTCATTTAACCGATTGTCACAGCACAAGTTTCTTAAATATGCAATTCTCTGACCGCATACCACTTAAAAATAATTTCACGATTGCATGTAACAGAATGATTTCTAAAAAGACACAATAGCCTTAACCAGAAGCAGCAGCATTGATAAGCTATCATTTTGCTGCAGTTTTTTCTACTATGAAAGGAAACTAACCACTGTTAGAGTATCTCTTTTAGAAAATCTAATCATGTAGAAAACCTTCTTTAGATTTTTCCCAAACCTGAATATTATACATGTTCAAAGATGCCAACTGAAGGCTGCTGAATCTTCTCTGAACCCCCGGCCCTCTTTTCTGGAACTTCTCTCAAGGCCACGTTTGAGAATTCTGACCCTGTTTATCGAACCACTATGGTATTGGAAGAATATCTTTGTTTTAAACCCACATTAGTCCTGTTTGTGTCAGCAGCCCATTTGCGATGTCCTTGGTGTGGAGCACATGACAAAAGGTCTTTCTCTGTTTTCCTTTGTTTATTAAGGGGACGGCTCTGCTGACTGTAGATCAGAGAAGATGGGAAGATTTGAAGAGCCGCCTGAAGATAGCACAGCCTCTTCATCTACCACCGCGCCCGGGTATCAAAGATGCTCTGATTTTATTCATGTTGGGCCCTAGTGTTCATGATTCCCCAGGAGTCTAAGATTTCAATTAAAATAATCATCATGAGGCCACTAGGCGATTGTGCAGAAGTTAATATAAAAACAGGCTCCAAACTACAGATCTCTCCATAGGCTATTAAAATCAACCACCCAAAGGCCGTGCTTCAGTGCTCTTGGGATAAGCCTTAATGAAAAAATGAATTGTTAAATAAATATATTTGTGCTTGCCTTTTAAACATATGAGTGAAATGTATTAAACTGACAGAAATTGAATGATGCGATTCTCCTTCCAATGCAGACAGTGTCATGCACCGTCGTTTTAAATATTCAGACCCAGCCATTCCTGCAAGACACTCCACAGTAGATTGAACTGTGGGAGAAAAAAAAATGTAATGGGTTTTAAGACGAGCATTAAAGAAAATGAAAGGCAAGAACGTAAATGTGACCGATATCTGAAGTGCCCTTGCCTAAACCTTTCTTTTCAGATAACGATGGTTTTAGAGCTAAGATGTATGACATAACCCAGCATCCGTTTTTTAAGAGGACAATTGCATTACTCGTCCTGGCCCAGTCGGTGTTGCTGTCCGTCAAGGTACTTTACTTCACCCTAACACCCTGGGAATGAATTTTTTATTCATTGGTGGGTCCAAGAACACTGCAAGCAGCCATGTCCACTCACAGTCTACATTTATAAAAAATTTAAATTCACAATCACGTTCACATGGGTGGAAGAGGGGAAAGTCTTTCTGTGTCGATGGATGCAGGCACAGACCTGTGTGCTGTTTCTCTTACAGTGGGACGTCGAGGACCCAGTGACTGTTCCTTTGGCAACCATGTCGGTCGTTTTTACGTTCATCTTTGTTCTAGAGGTACAGTAATGAGTCAACTGGTGCTGGGGGCTGCAGTGCACATTTTAAAGCAAAACAGCGTCCTCCTTCGATGGCACTTCCTCTCACCTCTGCGTTCCGTTGCTTTTGAAGTCCTTTTCGGGGAACAGAATACTCTTAGTATATTTCCTTTTCAGGCTGTTCTGCTTCGCTTGAACAAAGACTTCACTTTATATTTCCATTTTTCTAACTGCAAGAATTACTAACTGCTGTTGATGTTGTATCTGAATGTTGGCTTGTCTAGTTATGTGAGTTCAAATATTTCCAGCAAACGGCACAAACCACTGTAATTCAGGGACTCAAAATTCAATGTGGTGGCAGAGGGAGTTGGCCCAGACAAGATTATTTTAATATGTGGTCCACATCACATTGCTTTCCAGTGCAATCTTCTTGGAAATGCAAGCAGATTTTTATTTTACCCTGTACCGGTTGATGTTTCCCAAAATCTATGGTCTTTTACTTGAGGAAGAAAAATGTCTTGCTATCAGAACTATCTGATATTTTACTTGCTATCGTAAAAAAAGGGGAAAAGAGTGTGGAGAATATAGATTTACATATATACACAGACACATCAGTAATAAATTCTTCTCTTTGGTTTCTACATCCTTTATAAAAATAATGTGCCTCAGGTTAGTACATTTAAATATATGCTGAACACTCAGCCTCAATTCACTGTCTTCATTGTTTTTCCCCAGGTTACAATGAAGATCATAGCGATGTCACCTGCCGGCTTCTGGCAAAGCAGAAGAAATAGGTACGATCTTCTGGTGACGTCACTCGGCGTTGTCTGGGTGGTACTTCACTTTGCCTTACTGGTAAGCGCATCACTAAAGTTTATTTTAGTTGGTAATTTCAGCTCAGGTAACCCTGTTTCCAGTCTCATCTCACTCCAGGTCAGGCTACTCTCAAGGGTCAGGTTAACCTCCCTAAAATTCAGCCTTGACCGTGACGGACCCTCGGACATGCTTGCACCCACACACACACACACACACACACACACATGTGTACGTGTGCACACACTCGCACTCTTCACACAGACAAAAGCTGGCCCCTCAAAGTCCTAGAGCCTGCAAGCCAGAAAGAGAAGGTCCTTCAAGATCCTCTGGTTTAACCCTCATTTTCTCAAAGGATAAAAAACAAGAGAGACAGAGAGAGAGAGAGAGAGAGAGAAATGGAAACCGAGAGATGAAGAGACCTGCCTAACTTCACACACAAGCCAGAATCAGAGGACCTGAACCCAGTTCTCTGAGTGGAGGTGTAGCTTCCGTGCCACTACATTACAATTAGGGTTTCACAGTATGATTCTCTGACACTTTGCTGCCTTATTTTCTCCCAGACTCCCGGCTGCCATTTCTCGAAAGCCGTCATTCCCCATCTCAACACCTGAGTTCTCGTTGTTCTGCCTAAAATGCGTTCAGCCTCCCCACCCTCCGTTCAGCTCAGACTCTACGCCATAGGTGTACTTGATTGTGATCATGAGCCGTGTTGTCCAGTAGAAATAAAATGTGGCCTGGATGTTATTTTAAATTTTCTGGGAGCCACATTTAAAATATAAAAAAGATATAGAAAAAGAAAGAGATGACATTAATTTAATAATACATTTTTAACCTACCATTTCCAAAATATTATCATTTCAACATGTCAGAAATGTAAAAATTATGAAGGAGTGAAGCTACATCCTTTCTTTGGTATTCAGTCTTTGAGTGTGTATTTCACATTGACAGCACATCTTAATTTAGACTGGCCACATTTCAAGTGCTCACTGACCACATGTGGCTGCCATGGTGGACAGCACAGGTCCAGAAGACCTGGTTCCTAATCCAGCACTTCAATCAAGTTATTTGTCTTCAGTGATCTTTTGTTCCCTGCTCTGAACTGGGAATATATTTTCATAATTTACCTAGTCCATATGCACATTATGAAGGTCAAGTATGTGAACTTCTTCTAACTGTAAAGATACAAGCCCATAACACATTATTTTTTTTATATACAGCAGGTTCTTCTTAGTTATCTATTTTATATATATTAGTGTATATATATCAATCCCAATCTCCCAGTTCATCCCACCACCACCTCATAACACATTATTATAAATACTTTCTTCTTTTCTTCTTTAGTCTTCCTTGATCCCACCCAAAAGTAATTGGGTGGGATTACTTTACCCTGCTCTTCTGTCCACTCTCCCATCCTCTCCAGTGTTAGAGTCATGCAGGAAAATAATCCCTAATGTTACTGACCCTGGCTAGCTCAGTCAGTAAAGCATGAGACTCTTAATCTCAAGGTCATGGGTTCCAGCCCCACGTTGGGTGCCAAATGGGTGCCAAATAAAAGCCAATACTCAAAAAAAAAAAAAAAAAAAAAAGCCAATACTCGAGATACAAGTGTTGGTAGGAAAGGAAAGGTTGCTTTAGTCAGGAGGCCAGCAATCTGGGGAGGAGGTGGACTCATGTCCCAAAGAACCAACTCCCCACTGCCAGCCAGGGGGCGGGAGCTTTTAAAGGGGAGTTTCAGGGTTGTCTAGGTTGAGGGAGGGGACTATGTGCAGAACAGCACTGTCAGCTCTGACAGTCATCTTGAAATTGGTCATGCAGTGATCTGAATATTATTTATAACCCTTGAGGAGGAACTAAAGGTCCTTGACTTTGTTTAATGGCTAAAATATTATTATTTTGTCTTGTTTGACTGCTTTCCTTTGCTTCTGCATTTTCTCACTTCTCCAATTAAATTTATTCTTTGGCTAAAGTTTTTCTACAGACAGGAGGCAGGCAGAGGACATGGGCTGGGGGTAGGGGTGGGTGCGGTTCTGTCCCGGGAAGGCCCCATAGGGTCCTGCTCGGTTACACTAACACAGAGAACCCCTTTACACACCACAAAGGCTTTGCTTTAGGATGAAATTGCTGTGCTCAGGAAGACACTGAGTGTCCTTAAAACAGTTGTTACCTTCAGCATCAGGGGCTGTACCAAGCCCAGGTGGGCTCTGAGTCACCCCAATTCATTTCCTTAAACAACAAATGATCCAGAGCACTAAAAAGCTGCAAGTCACCATGCCAGCAATTGAGAAGAATGTAATGGGCAAAAACAAAGACAGTCACTGCTCTCATGAACCTCACAGCCTGGAATGTTAGATCGGTATTCATCAAATGCCCCCAGGTCAGTGAGAATTACAGCTATGGTGAGGGAGTTGGAGAAACACGTGTCCCTGTGATGACACAGGAGAGTGCACGATGGCTTCATCAGAGAGATCCTGGAAGGCATCCCTGAGGGAGTGATGATTGGGATCAGTCTGTAGGGCGAGGGGAGAACATTCCAGGCAGCTGCCCCTGTGATGGGAGGGTTCAGGAGGATAGACAGTTTGACTGGAGTAGAAGGAGCGAGGGGAACATGGTACAGGATCTGGATGGGTAAGAAGGTGTCAGACCTCTCACGAGCTTGAAGTCATCATCCCAGAAGCTGTGGGATGTCATCCCTTCCAGAATGCAAAGGGAGACGGTATCTACGATACGCTTTGAGCTAACGTGGAAAGGAGGAGCAGCAAAGCCCATGTTTGTATCTTTTTCCAGACAAATTGTAGCCAAAAGCTATTCGGTCCAAACAGGAGAATGAGTAAACTTCCTGATTCTGGGTGTCCCCAGAGAGGATATCACACACCCGCAAGACCAGCTTGCCTCTCTGCCTGACTGCTTCTGCTCTTCACCACGAACCTGTGGTCCTGGAAGGTCGTTCCTTCTCCACCCTATTTTGCAGTGGACTGTTGTGAAAGAAGACGCAGTCCTTGTTCCCATCCAAAGATGCTTCTGTGCAGACACATTCATTTCTTTGCACCTCACCAAGGATCTTCCCTTCCTGGGGGCCATCTGTGACTGTTGTCATTTGACTAAGCAAGGCTCCCGGGGAATAATCACGCCTTGGCATCAGCTTAATGCCACTGTCGTTATTGCACTTGTAGCCGGTGGGGTCTTTGTTCTCAGATGAAGCTTTCTTAGTCATAGAGCACACCGAGTCATCTCTTTTTTTTTTTAATTAATTTTTATTGGAGTATAGTTGCTTTACAATACTATGTTAGTTTCTACTGCATAGCAAAATGGATCAGCTATACATATACATATATCCCCTCTTTTTTGGATTTCCTTCCCATTAAGGTCACCACAGTGCATTAAGTAGAGTTCCCTGTGCTCTACAGTAGGTTCTCATTAGATATC
The DNA here is from genome assembly GCF_028023285.1 of Balaenoptera ricei. Classification (NCBI taxonomy): domain Eukaryota; kingdom Metazoa; phylum Chordata; class Mammalia; order Artiodactyla; family Balaenopteridae; genus Balaenoptera; species Balaenoptera ricei. The sequence continues at coordinate 74,137,987 of NC_082656.1, read as the reverse complement.
TATTTTATATATAGTATCAATAGGGTATATGTATCAATCCCAATCTCCCAATTCCTCCTACCACCCCCCTTTCCCCCTTGGTATCCATACAAGAGATATTACCAAGTCATCTCTTGCTGCCAATCACACACTTGAAGGAAGAGGTGGATGTGTTTCCGAGAGGGAGGACTTCTCTGAAATCAGCTCAGACTAATGTGCATGTGGCCGGCTTCAGCTTCCTTCAGAGAGAAGGAAGCTGAAACTGACCCCTGGCAATCTTTTCCAACACCAGCACCCCCCCTGGTTGTAAAAGGAAGCCAGGATTCTTTTATCTCCTGTCTCCCTCGACTTCACTTGCATTGTTTTCCTAGGGTTTTCTTGCTCCTCAAAGAACCTGGTCACTATTTTATGTAAAATAAGTTTTAAAATACAGAATTCAGCTGAGCAAAACAGAGACGAAAGTTTCATTTAAGATTTGATTTTATAGCTAATATTTATTCATGAGTTTTGGCAATGACCTTTTCAGCACCTTTTTAAGATACATTTCTTAGAGGAATTTTCACATTTTATTAAACTCATTATTCAGTAGACTTCACAGAAGACTTAAAATGAAAAATGGAACTGTAACAAGATTTTTCGTGCAAATTACGAGAGGCTCTCCTCTGTTTAAATTTCAGAACGCGTACACCTACATGATGGGTGCATGTGTGATTGTCTTCCGGTTTTTCTCTATCTGCGGGAAGCATGTAAGTACGTTGTGAAGATGCTGTCATAGGTCACGCGTACACTGAAGAAAGGAGTGATGACTAACTGACTTTAGCTGCCCTTCTGGGTCTCCAGGGCTGGAGTTAACAAATTCCTAGACATCATAAGTCAAAATGAGCAAATAATCAAATGAATCGGTAGCTTAATTGTCTTGTGATTCGTTTCCTGACATTTGTGTTGTTTTAGTTATTCTTCTGATTTGCTAAGTGAGCTCAATCATCAACTAAAGATAACATGTCAGGCACAAAAGCAAAGATTAATGGTCTTTCTTAATGCTTCTTTATTTTTATTGTTTTTATTTTTAATAAAGTTAAATAATTTTACTGCAAAGAAGAATAATCTTTAACAAATATTCATGATCCTATGATTCCAGATTTATTGATATTCTTCGTTAATGTTCAATACATTCCACATATATTTTTCATTTTTTACAGCACTGTTTTCTTTTTTGTTACTAACTTTATTTCATGTATAGTCCATATATCCACATAATCAGTATGGTAAATATTTGATGGTTATTTGGTATTTTACCATCGTTTAGTTTTGTTTTTATGATCGTCTGTTTGTGGAAGAATCCTGGGTCTGCTTGCTATTGGCCAAAAATGTACAGCCCGTATAATAAAGAATTAGGGAGGAAGAGAAGAGGAAAAAGAAGGCTTAAAATATTGGGGTGGAACTTTTATTAATTTGGCTAAAGAGGCTGAAGTTTGAAATACGAGCAGAATTTCTCTATGTCTAATGGTCTTTAATAATATTCAAATTTAATACCAAATAGGAAGCAACTTTCAAGTGATATCCTTGAGAATCACTTTTGTGCCAAACTGCTTAAATGTTACTTACTTCCCAGGTTCACCATGGCTTAATGAAGTGAATGTTCCCTCCCTCTCTTTATCTTTCCCCATCCCCGCCCCCCAATCCTTCACCTCCATACAGGTAACACTAAAGATGCTTCTCCTGACAGTGGTCGTCAGCATGTATAAAAGCTTCTTTATCATAGTGGGGATGTTCCTATTGCTGCTGTGTTATGCTTTTGCTGGAGTTGTCTTATTTGGTACTGTGAAATATGGAGAGAACATTAACAGGTTGGTATATATTTATCTTTCTATTCAAATATTAAGCAAACGTTTTTAGTACTGAAATCATGAATACATATCTGCATGTTTTTTAGACAAAGATGGGGAGGGGGAAGCAATCATTTGGAAATTAAAACAAAATAAAATGGCTAAATTTTAAATGACATTTTTCTCACTGAAACAGTATGCATGCTTACTGTTAGAAAATTAGAAAATTCAGAAATAAAAGAAAACAAAAAGAATCCATAATTCCACCACCATACAGGAATAACCACTTCTAATATCTTCTATCCATATACTGCCAGAAATGATATATTATTTTTTTAATTAAACAATTTTGAGATGGCTTTGTTTTTTTTAGGCAAAACATGGGAAGTTAGGACCCCCAAATGGTTATATGTGGAAAGCATTTTTCAAAGATTGTCTTAAATTTTGTGGAACCATTTCTGAGGTGTTATTTTTTTAAGTCCTTATACAAAAAATTAAATACAAACGTGTCTTGTTGCAGAGAGCACTTATTTGATATATGGTGGCTCCATCTTTTATAGCATAATCCACATAAAAGAAGGAATCACTTCTAATTGTCAAAGCTTGCTTTCTCAGTCATTCAAGATGAATGGCAATAAATTGCTGGCACCGTGCTAGGGTTGGACTATTGAGATAGCTGTACTTGGAGGCAAGTATAAATAAGAAACAAATAAGAGGGTGTAACCTTTGGAAATGGTAACTTAGCAATCACCTTTGCTCTAAAATCCACGTGTTTTGGTGGTGACAACCCTTACATGACAAACCATATTACTCACATTCTGGTTTTTTTCCCCTTAAATTAGGCACGCAAACTTTTCTTCGGCTGGCAAAGCTATTACCGTACTGTTCCGAATTGTCACAGGAGAAGATTGGAACAAGATTATGCACGACTGCATGGTAAACGGCTCGTCACTCGCGCTGCCTTGACTTAGAAGCAGATAAAACCCTTTGGTGACACAGTAGAGGCAGCGCCATCCTTGTAGCATCTAGACTGTGTACAAAACACATACCCTGGCCCTTCAGTCCATAAAATGGCATTCTTTTACATTACAATACATGGACATACAGGAAAAATTCCCAGTGAACCCAACTCGAGCTATTGTAGTTCCATTCAACAAATTTGCATTATGTGAGCATTGCTCTTTCCCTCCCATCTTTGACATTTTGGCAGTCAAGTGCAAACAGGAGAGTTCCTCTTCTTTGACTTAATTCAACAGATATTCACGGAGCCCCTGGTTTGTACTGGCCCCTGTACTAGGTGCTCGGTCTTCAGCGATTCCAAGGCATTCTCAAGGAGCTTATGTCAGGGGCTCTGAGCAATACTCTCCCTCAGCTATCCTCACTTCCAGAGCCTAATTCTTCACCATCCTTCAGGTCTCAGTTTAAAGCTCAGTTCCCTCAGGAATCCTGCCCAACGCTAAGGCTGCTGGTTCTGTGTTCTCCCAGTGTTCTGTATTTCTCCTTTGTAGTGTGTAGCACAACTGCAGTGAGTTATCGGCTTGATTGGTTTATTTCAGCTCCCTCTCACCCTCCGGACCAACTGTTACAAGAAATTTCTGCAAAGATGGCAATTCAGTGGCCACCACCTATGCGTGGTTATTGAGCACCTGGAATGTGACTAGTGCAACTGAGGAACCAAATTTTCAACAGTATTTAATTGTATTGAATGCTAATGAACATACATTTGGATTTAGATAGCCACGTGGAGTTAGCCGCTACCACGTTGGACTGCAGGGTTCTAGACTGTCAGCTTCACGGCAGAGGGAAGGGGTCTGGGTCCTGCTCACCAGCCCGTCCCCAACACTGGGCACAAACCTAGCACATAGGAGGAGCTCAGGAAATGTATGCATGAATGAGTGGGGACAGAATTTACCAAAGCAAAAATAATACAAGGCAGAATTAAATGAATTCTAGATAAAAACAAGCAGAAGGCCATGGAAATGCAGAAGAAAGAGCTAGTCTCTCTGACTGAAAGAAACCAGGAGGTTTCTCCGAGGTGTTGGAGTTTTACTGGGCCAGTGAAGAATGGGGAGGCTTTTGATAACCTGAATCTTGTGCCATTTAATGATATTCCATAACCATGCTCCAAGAACGGGGATTACTGGCTTTTCCTTACACAGTTTGAATGTGAATTTGCTGTGTATAGCAAATCTTCCTAAATCTTAACCCATTACTTAAGTCAGAGAGTTTTTTTTAAACACCTTTTTATCTGACTTTCTGCGTTTTGCATCACAGTGACTACTTACTCTTTGGGGCTAGTGGAGGTGGCAGAAAGAGGGTCTCTCGAAGGACGGGAGTTCGTGTTCATTGTGCTTCTAAAATGGCAATGAACTTGGGATCCTACAAGACCAAAAGCATAGTATAAATGAAATATTCTTTTTGATTTTTGCCACAGATGAGGTACCCAACGTATGGGCCTTTGAAAGATCACTTTGAAGTCACTTATATTTTATATCGTTATGAATATGTTCACAACTACAGTCAGTTAACGGAAATTTGTAATCTTCTCTGCTCTCACCCTGTCCCCCCCTTCCCCGCCACGGGCCCACAGGTCCAGCCCCCCTTTTGTACTCCAGATGAATTTACATACTGGGCAACAGACTGTGGGAATTATGCTGGGGCACTTATGTATTTCTGTTCATTTTATGTCATCATTGCCTACATCATGCTAAATCTGCTTGTAGGTAAGTGATGTTCATTGAATTATTTTTCAGTCTCTTTAAACTCAGGTTATTAGATAATTATGTACAATTTCCAAGTAATTATCCTGGATTGCTTGGGGTGGGTGTTTTATGGCATTAATTATAAATTGTTGCCCCTCGGTCCAGAAGCTGAAAAGACCTTTGAAAGGCATGTAAATGACAGTTGATTGCAATTTCAAGAGTTGTTCTATTTATTATGATCATTAATTTCAAAAGCTCTTCTCATGGATTCAGTTGGACAAGTACCAGGGAAGGCTACCTTTCCAGCCTTGAAATATCACATTTATGTTTTCAAAAGATATACGTTGTCCACCCAGATGTGGGGCCATCCAGAACTCAATTTGACCTTTAAAAAGTGCCCTGGAACTCTCAACTAAGAATTGAAGCCAGCTGGCACGAGCATCTATAGACACAGAATGCGTGTTTATGCTCACGACCCTGATGTTTTGGAAAGGCAGAAGCTGGATAAGTAGCTCAGTCCAAGTGTAAAACATGCCAACTTGGAAACCATACTAAAAGCCCTTTAATAATTTGGCTTATAATGTAGGTGATAAAATTCATTATTTATAATAGATGTACTTTTTCTGAAAAATGACAGATTAGTATAATTGTCTAACATCCTCATTTTTCTTTTTTTTTTTTTAGCCATAATCGTGGAGAATTTCTCCTTGTTTTATTCCACTGAGGAGGACCAGCTTTTAAGTTACAACGATCTTCGGCACTTTCAAATCATATGGAACATGGTGGATGATAAAAGAGAGGTATTGTCTCATGCCTCACCCCTACCCCAACTGCCGTACTGCAGACATTTCAGTGGTTTTGTTGTTTTCAGTGGACATGTATTGAATTTGGAAAGGCCATTGCTGAATTGCAGAAAGCTGTCGTTGACAATTTAGAAGAATGTTCAAGGAGGGGAGAGGGACAGAGTAGCTCCCCATCGTGTTCTTTCCAACCACAAACGTCCTCTCCTTCAGACATTCAGAAGGTTGGCAAGGAAAGGAAACCAAGGGAGCTCTGAAGAGACCAGCTGGGGCTCAGGGCAGGGAGGGGGGTGAAGTTCAGATCACCAAAGCGACAGTGTAATACAGATTCATGATCACCTCAGCTCTCACACAGCAATTCTGATGAGAAGTGCAAAGGAGTTATTTAAGTGGTTTCTGAAAGTTATTATTTTGGACTTATTATTTGAATGTTTTCATCATAAATCTTACCCAAGATTTCCTAGAGTTAGGCAAAGCAGCAGATGCTTCCTCCTCCCCCTTGCTCCCCCTCCCCCTTCTCCCTTGCTCCTTCATCCTAGCAAACCTTCAGGCGCAGTTCTAGGCACCAGGGATGTGACAGTGAACGAGATGGCAAGGTCCCCGTGCTCACAGAGCCTGTGTTCCATTGTGGGGAGACAAACGATAAAAGGGGAAACAATAATGATTGTAATAATTATCACTATTTCAAGAAGTTATAAGCACTTTGAAGAAGGTGGCACGGGACAGAGTGGTTGGAGGTGGGGGGCAGATGCTTTAGCGGGGTGGTCTTGAAGGCCTGGCTGAGGACGTGTTACTTGACGTAACACCTGACAAACGAGGAAAGTTCAGCCATGGGCAGACCTGAGGTAAGATCTGAAAATAGTTTCTGGAAGATATGACTGTAGACACAGAGATCAGGGAGCCAGAGGCAGAGCAAACGGGGTCCTGGACCAGAGCTGGGGTCTGCACCGCCATGCAGGACTTTCTCCAGCCCCTGGGCTTGCTCTCTCTCTCTCCTTGGCGGCCCCCAGGCACTGGTCTGGGGGATTTTCTTCCGAGACAGTGACCTGCATGTGCAGGTGTCTGGCCCCGTCTCTGTCTCACCTGGATCCACTTAGGTCTCCGTAACTGCCGCCTCCAGGAACCTGCTTTCCACTGACACACACGGAAGGCGGCACCACCGCTCACACGTGTAGACATTCGTAACTGACAGGAATTCACGGGCTACCAACATCCCTGCCTCTCACCCAACTCCTTAACTCAAAGTCAGAGCCAGGCTGGCACCGTAGGTTTTGTTGCCCTGAACAGAGTGACATGTATTAGGTCCTCGGAATCTGGATCTGCTCTGACCAGCAAGAGGGCAGAGCTGGGAGGCCCGTCCTGCTGGATGTAATCGTCCTAATAACAGAGAAGCGCCAGAAAGGAGTGGTCTTTCCCTAGAAGGGTAACTCAGAATCCGTGGTTAGAAGTCCCCAGCATCTGGACTAAGTGGAGGATCGTACACACGTGTCGATCCCATTTTTTCTGCTTCGTGTGTTACTGACCCACTTGGCACGTGTGTTAGAGAAACAGGTGAACACGGGCTGAGACAGGGCAACGGGCAACAGGAAGAGAAGGTAGAGTAGGAGCTGGGCCCGGGGGAGGCCGAGGGCCAGCTCTGCCTCCTCCTCGGCTCCTTGGCTGCCGCGTGGTGGCGGGGACATCCCCTAGAACCAGAGATGCTCCACCAGAAACTCCACGGGCTCGGCTCCTAATCCCGGGCTCCTCGGGGTGCCCAGAGCCACCCGGCCTCGGGGAGGCCAGAGGCTTCCTTGCCCCGGTGCTGATTATGTTAGCTGTTGAGTGCTAGCTGTGGGCTTTTTTGCTGTGAAAACAGAACCCCAAGCGAATCATCGTGGCCTGTTTCCGAGTGACTGTGCTCTGCCACCAGGGGGTGATCCCGACATTCCGCGTGAAGTTCCTGCTGCGGCTTCTGCGGGGGAGGCTGGAGGTGGACCTGGACAAGGACAAGCTTCTGTTCAAGCACATGTGCTACGAGATGGAGAGGCTGCACAACGGCGGTGATGTCAGCTTCCACGACGTGCTCAGGTACCGCGGTTCACAGCTCCGCGTCTCAGCTGCACGGGGAGAGGAGCCGGGCCGCCCCCTCGTTACGCAGGAAGGAAGTGGTCCAGGAGGGCTGGGCACCTGTTCAGTTCCTCAGGCCCCTGTGGTCAAGCGGGAGCTACCGTCCCCGACCTTCTCACTCATGGGTCTGACCACAGTCGGCCTGGCCCGCCCAGAGACAGTTGCCCCTGGTTGGTTGACAAACCACATTTTCCAGACATTTCATGAGAACCCAGACGGGACAGAGGGGCAAACAGAGGCTTGGCCCTTTCTTCTCTCTGAGAGGCTTCTGTATTATTCACTAGGATTGCTCTAACAAAATACCATACACTGAGCGGTTTAAACAGCAAGTGGATAGTCTCCCGGTTCTGGAGGCTGGAAGTGAATTCAAGGTGTCAGCAGGCTGGGTTCCCTCTGAGGCTGTGAGGGAGGATCTGATCCAGTTCTCACCCAGCTGCTGGTGGTTTGCTGGCCATTGTTGGTGTTTCTTGGCTTGTGGAAGCATCACCCTCATCTCTGCCTTCATCTTCACAAGGCGTGCTCCCTCTTTGTGTGTGTCTGTCTGTGTCCATGTCCAGATGTCCCCTTTTATAAGGACACCAGTCATATTGGATTAAGGACCCACCCTACTCCAGCACTCCAGCATGACCTCATCCTAACTAACTACATCTGCAATGACCTATTTCCAAATAAGATCACACTTTGAAGTACTGGAGGTTAGGACTCCAACATAGCTTTTGTTGAGGGGAAAACAATGCAACCCATAACAGCTTCTTAAACGGGAGTCCATGGATAGAATTCAGAGGTCCGTGGTCTTGGAAAGGGAAACAATTACATCTTTATTTTCACTAATCACTCACTGAAATGAAGCATTTTCTTCAATGATATACCTATATCTTTGTCACCAGTAGAAATCACAGACATTTTCACACGCATTACTGTGTGTCTGATATCTTAAAATATCCGTTATGCTCACCAGTTCAGCGTTACAGTAGTCATTTGACCTCAGCTAGATGTTATTATTTAATGTAATAATACAGAAGCACTTATGTTACTATGTCATCACCTTTTCAAAGAAAATAATTTGAGAACTGTATTTTGATATAACCGGTTTCCTTTGTAATGCAGATTTTTTAATGCATTTAAAACCTTATTCTAAGAAATGTCCCATCAGCTGCACTGCCAAAGGATCCATGCCCCAGAAAAAGTCAAGAACCCTCCTCTGCCACCAGTAAGAACCTTCCTCTGCCACCATCATCATGTTGCATATACCTGGCAAGTTAAATGTTGGGTATTGTGTCACAAATTTCAGGAGCATTCAGGCGTACAGAAATACGTTGTGACTGGAATTTGAAAAAAGACCAGAACAGAGGAAAGATCTGGGAGAAGTTCTCTCAAGTTATCGATTTTACCTCCCTGTCTTCACTTCTTCCAGGGGCAAGCTAAAAGGCAGGAAAAGATGAGGCAGAAAACACCGATGAACAGCAAAGGATGCCATCTCTCTCAGAATGTCACTCTGTCTTCCCTCCTAGTGACAAATATTTTTAGGCTGAAAGTCAGGTGCATAGACGTATCACTGTCCCTAATAATTAACACTCAGCCTCTTTGGATCACGTTGGTGCGTCTGATGAAATGGACCCAGGCGAAGTTGATGGTGGCATCCTTTGCCCTTCCCTATCCCTCTAGCCCTGGATATGATGACAGCTGTTCAACAATGATGAGATTCTTGATGAGGCAGGGAAGAGAGGAAGGGCAAACGTGCTTTCTTCCCCCACGGTGGGAAGAACCTTAGCAAACAAGAGTAGGTCATTGTAGCAGGGCTGCACCTGCACGAGGAGGGCCCCTCAGGCGCCTCCAGGCTGTGATCTGGACTATGGAGAAGGTACTGAGCTCGAAGCTCAGGGCAGGCAGAGGCTGAGCAATAACCTGGGTACCGCGGCTGTACCAGCGAGCACCAGAAGGTGCTGTGCCTTTGGCTCTGGGCCCCTCAGCCTGGGCGCATGAGGTGCCTTACTGCCCAGGGGCCCCAGTGCAGCACGTCAGCTGTGTTGCTTTCATTTGCCACTGCCTGGGCCTATTGTATCGAGGGCCAAATGGGAGTGAACGTTCCACCCTGGCTTTGCACCCATCTAACATGAATGAGGAAGATGTAGGGGGCAAATGAAATAAATTGAGAGGGAAATCGGGGGGGAGGATTGGATGCATGACCCACAGCCAAGCCTATTGACCATCACCAATTGGATCTGAATGTGAAGAGAGTATAGAAAGAGCAGCCTTCCTTCTACAGGGAAAGTTCCAGAGTCTTAAGCAGCTGGTAATGTAGGTCAGGGCCCAGCCTGGACATTTTGTTTCACAAACGCTTATAGTGTTCTAAGTACCTTGCCAATGTTAGCGAACATCATGTAGTAAGGTAGATCTCATGACTCTCCCTGTGTTACAGATGAGGGTAGAGAGACAGAGAGGTGACATAACCAGCCCAAGCCCTCCGGCTGGTCAGGGCTGGCGTCCAAATGTTACATTGGTTGGATGGAGTGATGTCCTCTCTGGATTCTGAGAGTCTAGACCCCAGGTGCATCAGAGTTCATCACCGCGTGTTTCCCCCACCAGCATGCTTTCCTACCGGTCGGTTGACATCCGGAAGAGTCTGCAGCTGGAGGAGCTGCTCGCAAGGGAGCAGCTGGAGTACACCATCGAGGAGGAGGTGGCCAAGCAGACCATCCGCATGTGGCTGAAGAAGTGCTTAAAGCGCATCAGAGCCGTGAGTGAGCCGCACCCGTCGGGCTTTACTTCCTCCTCCCAAAGGAGGAGAGGAAGGAGGGTCAAAAGGAAAGAGCTTCTTCGGCACCTACATTGGAGCCTTCTGTGATTACCCTATGACCCCTCAACCACGTCACCTTTACCCACTTACAATGATTCAAACCTGACTTCTGGTCCACCTTCAGCCATACCCTCTTGAGCAGAGTCCATAAGAAATTTCCATTGAATCACATTTTTATAACATAGCGTGAATGTTGAAAAAGCAGTTTATGGATATTAAAATATTTATGATCTCCATTTATGAAACGTGAGTGTTCACAATGCCAAAAATCTCTACATACTGAACGGCAACTGAATTTACAAAACTACTTTTAAATTGCTCCTAAAAATACCAACATATTGTTGACAGTGTTGTTTGATCTTTAATTAAAGACAGCCTCTCCCCAGAGTTTATGACCTGCTTCCTGAACTATAAGCTTTAAGACTCTCTAACTCATAAATCAATGAACATATACTGTGTTGACATAGACTGTGTTTACAGTGGGCACTTCTATTAGGTTATTACTTTTATGAGTGGTTTTGACCTATGCTTCACACACAGGGGAAAAAAATCAAACTAACCACACTAAGCATTTATCCATAACAGATTTTTTTTTTATCCTATTTCTCAGAACACCAACTTCGAAACATATCTATTGGAGGAGAAAAGGTCCCCTGAGAAAGGAGCCAGTCCAACCTCGAATAGCAAGGCAGCTGCGGCAGCTGGGCCACCGTAGCCCTGCTAGGTCAGGGATCACGTCTGCCCTCCACAGGCCCTGACAGGGCACGGGCAGTGCCGACTCACCCCAGACCGTCCAGGCCTCAGTGTGCGCCAAGACAGGTTGGCCCGCTGCTGGATTGGCCTGCTCCAACCAGAGCCAAGACAAGAGCGAAGCAAGGGTTTCACTCATCCACCCAAGTCTCCTGCCTCTTCCAATTTAGAGGAAAGGAGCGATCCACATTGGCTTAGTGAGCACAGTGTAAGATAAGAAGGGAAAAAAATAGAAACGTTAATGATCTAAAAATTCTGTTACACTGTATAGCACAGGGAACTGTACTCAGTATTATGTAATAACCTATAAAGGAAAAGAATCTGAAAACGAATATTTATATCTATATGTATAACTGAATCTCTGTGCTGTACACCTGAAACTTAGTATTGCAAATCAACTATACTTCGATTAAAAAAAATTGTTTTCAAAGAAGGAAAAAAACTCTATTTAAAGTAAAACACAAAGTAGTATCAGTGAACATAACTATTCCAATTGTTATGCAAATGAAAACAGGATGGGAAGGCAATTCCTAAGGCTCCAAGTCCTCCTTTAAAGCAGTCTGATACTCCTCAGGGAAATCAGTTAAGAACCTTTACTTGGAAGCTCTTAAGAGGTCACCAGGCATGCAGGTCCCTTGAAGAAGGGAGAAGAAAATAAGATTTGAGCGGTGCGGGCAGGGGGACGCTGGGCTGAAATTCTGGTCCCTGAAAGAACATCCTATTTCCATAGAAACAGCAGCAGTCCTGCAGCATCATCCACAGCCTGAGAGAGAGCCAACAGCAGGAGCTGAGCCGGTTTCTGAACCCGCCCAGTATTGAGACCACGCAGCCCAGTGAGGACCTGAACGCCAACAATCAGGATAACAACATGCAGCCCGAGGTAGGTCCGGGCGGGAGGCGTCCGTCACCTGAGGCTGTTCGCAAAACATGAATCGAAGCCAATCAATCACGTAGTCATTTTAAACAAGTGGCACTATCTCTAATAGGAAGTTAAGTGGGAAAAAAAAACCTGGAACACGTTGATCCAGTTGATGTTTGTGTCTTTGTCATCCCTGAATCAGTGGAGGTTATTTCAAAAGATTCTGATTTGTATAGATACAAGAAACAGTGGGAATGCTCTGAACTTAATAATCCTGTTGATTTTTGTCTAAAGAGTTAACATCACATGACTTAGGAGAACCATGGCTTGCCTGAAGTTCTGTCCTAAGTGTTTTCTCCCCCTCACCAAGTCACAGAAACTTGCAGTAAAATTTGCTTGCAGTTGGCCTTCAGCCTCCTTAAATAGTCAGGCTCACTGAGGATTTGTCCTTCTTTAGCTGGGCGTCAGAAGAGCATATGGAACCTGGGGAGTCTTAGCTTGAGGACCTTCTGTGTACTAGGGCCCGGCACGTCCATAAAAAAGAAAGCACAGAGTCACCAGCGTCCTGGAGAGCTTGTGTGTGAGAAGCAGCTGGCGGGAGGCCCGGCCTTTGTGAGGCTTAGTTATGAATCGGCTGGAGCTGGTCTAGGACCTGGGTGTGTGGTGACACAGTCAGGGCAGGTGACAGACACTGAAGCCTGGGGCTCCGTGGCCCAGCAGGACACTCCAAGGGGCCCTCTTGTTCCACAGCCCAGTTTGGGGTGGATTCATGTCGTTGGCTCCCCAGCCAGTAGGAATCACGTGCCACCGACTACTTGTGCAGGGACGGTCAACACAGCAGGGACGTGGGGCTTCTACAATGGCCCTGCCGCCTGTCTGCCCCGAGGATGGCTGGCAGTGGTCGCGTGTGGTGCTGGGGTAAGAGCAAGACAGCTGATCTCGGGTGGCCTTGGCCTGCAGCGGCTTGAAGCAGGATTTCGGTTTGCCGGCCGGAGACTGAAGTCAGGCTGCGGCAGTGTGAGTGCTGAATCCTAGCCTCTAGACCACCAGTGACAAGGCCCTGGCCCGTCAGTTGTGTAGAAATGAATTGCCACAAAGAGAAAAAAAGTAGTGAAACAAGTAAAGTGTTTCTTAGGAGGAAAAAGAATGTTGTGTGGCTAGACACACGGGCGGGCTCAGAGGGAGAGTCGCGCCCCCGTGGTAGTTTGGATCACTTATACGGGGCATTTCTTCCAGCTTCCTTTGGCCAATCATCTTGCTTTGCCTGGTTCTGAGTCTGTATTTGTTATATCTCAGGGTCCTCCCCTATGTGTGCACGCATGTCTTAGCCAAGATGGATTCTAGCGAAGAGGCCTATGGGTAGGTTGACATCACCTACCATGGGGTGGCGCCCCCTCCCTTTTTGACCTCCGAGGAGCCTTTCTGCGCGTGTGTAGGCGGGAAGGTCTCCTTGACCTCGAGAAGGAGGAATGCGTGGTCTCTTACCTGGGCAGGGCTCAGCTCCTCCTCCTCTTCATCCTGGACTCTGTCCACGGGGGATGCACTCCAGCTGTTCAGCCTGCGGCCCGTCTATCTCCTGCCTCACAGCCAGCGAGACAGGGGAGGCGATGGCAGCAGAGCTCTCTGGTTTTAGGTCAAAAAGGCCAAGAGGGGCCACTGAAGAGAGGTGAGGACGACGGTGCTGATAAGGAAAGGGATGCGGATGGAGAACCGGAGACGGGGTGAAATGCACGGAGATCTGAGCATTTCTCTTTGCCTTCAGTCTTAATCGGTTTAAGTTTTGTTCTCTTCCGGGGCCCATCCTAGAGCTTTGTCCGCTGAGAACTCTTCTGGAAGCTCTGGGTTGGCAAGCGTGTACTGTCCCCAAACCTGGCAGTCCCACTGTCCCCCGACCCTGGTACATGGCGGTGCCCCCAGGGGTGGCAGGTGTGTGGCCGTGGGAGTGGAGGAGTCTGGGAGGGATGCCCTAGAAAAAGCACTACCTGCAGGGTCGGGCCCGTTTTCCTCACCCTGTGCAGTGGTGACTCTTTCACTTTCCCTGACTCTTTTTACCCATTTTCACTCTTCCTGTCCCCGTTGTTGACACTATGGGTCCGTGTTGTCTTCGCCACTTACTTTCCTGCGGGGCTTCCTTCCTTCCTTAAAATGAAATGAGGGTCCAGGCCAGTGCACAGAGGAGGAAGAGCGCACAGCACGAGGAATAACCGCCTGCTTCTCCCGCCCGCACCCCTGCAGACGAGCAGCCGGCAGCGGCTCCTGAGCCCCACGCTGTCGGACCGGGGAGCCAGCCGGCAGGACGCGGCCGAGGCCGGGAAGCCCCAGAGGAAGTTCGGCCAGTGGCGCCTGCCCTCGGGTATGTATGGCAAGTCCCTTCTCGAGCAAGTGGGGCATTTTCAGGGCCTCCGTGCTCTTTGTGTGTCTGGGGTCTTGAACTTCAAAATGCAGGTCTGCCTCTAAAGTTATATTTATAGACAGTAAACAACGAAAGATGTATTTCCCTCATCAAAAACATTTCCCTCAAAATACCTTCTCTAAACAGAACAGTATTAGCCCTTGTGTTCAGCTAATAGAGAAGGCAGCACCTATTAACAAAGACATTATAACCACGATCTAGAAAGTGGTGGCGATTACCATCAGGGACTTCTGGTGCACGTCCCAGGCATTCTCAAACGTAGGCAACATTCATTTAATCTAAGAGGGAGTAGGTGGATACATGTCACTCAGAAAATGACACATGTTTCTCAAAGAAGGAACAACAAAACTTTAGTGCAATATAATCTAATATGTTATAGTACTACTGTATGCCAATCACTGTTGTAAGGGCCTTACATGTGTTCCCTCCTTTAATCCTCACGACCCTATCATTTTCCACATTTTATTGTTTCAGTGAGAGCGGTTTCTTCTAGAGGGACATGGAGGTCTGGAAAGCCAGGATAATCCCATTCAGGGCACGCAGAGGCAGCAGGAGAGCAATGATCTGCCCGGCCCAGGGTTTTCTCTGTAGAGAAGTGAGCCCACAGGAAAGCGGGGGCTTCCTAGGCTCTAGAATTGTGTCCCTTCCTCAGCCCGATTCAAGTGAGGAGACAGGGACTGTTGCAAAGTCTTCTGTAGCACGTCTGTCCCACAAAGCAGAAGACAGTGTGCCTTACCCTTGTTCAGTGCCGCTTAACACCAGGGAGGGGAATCTCTTTTTTCCTACCCCAGAGGCTATTATGCAGGGATCAGAGAGGAGGAACTTCCTTCCACCTGGTAAAGGCAAGCCGGGAGTGAGGGGAAACAAGATTGCGTGAGTGCTGGGGCCAGGCCATGAACAACCCCATATTACAGGCTGAGTGGTTTCAATTTCATCCTGTAAGCAGTCAGGAACCAGGAGAGATTTCTGAGCAAGACGTGACATTTGGAATCCTGCTGAGGAAGACTCACATGGCAGCAGTGTAGAGAGTGGGCTGTCTGTGGCAGAGCCCCGAGGCAGGGTTACGAGCCAGAGGATGGTGTAATAGTGTGGGCGAGAGGCGATGAGGACACGGACGAAGGCGGTGGTCCCGACCACGGAGGGACGGATAGGAGAGACGACCTAGGGGAGATGCACAGTCCTTGGTACTCACTTAAGAGGATGAAAGAAAGGATGCTGTCAAAAGTGGCTTCAAAGGCCCACAGGTGGCCCCAGTGCCAGAAACGGTGATAATTAAAGGGACATGGTATTGGGGACGCCCTGAGTTTGAAGAGGCACTGGGCAGGAAAAAGAGCATTTGAAGATGGGGTACCAACGATGTACCCCCCAGTGTCATGCTATGCATTTTCTTTTTTTTCTCTTTTCCCTTTTATTTTTGTGTAAAAGTTGTATGCATTTAAGGTGTACAATGTGATGTTTTGATAAATGTTCACATTGTGAAATGATTATTACAGTTGAGCTAATTAACATATGCATCACCTCACAAAGCTACCATTTGTGTGTGTGTGTGTGGTGAGTACACTTAAAATCTAGTCTTTCAGCAAATTTCAAGTATACAATACAGTATTATTAACTATATTCATCATGCTGTACATTAGATTGCCAGAACTCATTCATCCTACACAACTGAAACTCCGTACCCCTTGACCAACACCTCCCCATTTCCCCCACCTGCCCACCCATAGTAACCATCATTCTACTCTCTACTTCTATGAATTTGACTTTTTTAGATTCCACATGTAACTGACAGCATACAGGATTTGTCTTCCTCTGACTGATTTCACTTAGCATAATGCCGTCTAGGTCCATCCATGTTGTTGCAAATGGCAGGATTTCCTTCCTTTTTAAGGCTGAGTAATATTCCATTGTATACACACCATGGTTTCCTTATCCATTCATCCGTCAATGGACACAGGTTGTTTCCGTATCTTGGCTATTGTGAATAATACTGCCATGAACGTAGGGGTACACGTATCTCTTCAAGATAATGATCTTGTCTCCTTCATGTGTGCACCCTCAAGTGGAGTGCTGTACCACATGGAGGTTCTGCTCTGCATTTTCTTAGGTCATCTCATTTAATCTATTTTAATTCTCACAATAGTCCAGTGAGGAAACTTGTAATCTCTTCATTTTGCACTTGAGGAAACTTGGGTTCAGAGGCATGAACTTGATGTTGGTTACATCTACAGGTCACAGAAGTGGGACCCCAAACCATGACTGATAGAATCCCAAAGCCATGAGTGTGTCAACAAAGTCTTCATACAAGCTGCTTTATTCAGGCACATGGATTGGAAAGATGAATGCTGCCCTTAGCGTATTTTAAATCTGTCCAGGAATCACGCCTTTTTCTCTGATGCTACACTTCTGTTTGTTTTTACAAAAAAAAAAGTTATTTACCCACATCTTTCCTCCCTTACCTTCTCCAAACCTCTTCCTCTCCCCTCACTCTCTATTACACTATCCCTTCTTTTCCTTTGTTGTTTCTTTATATTTATATGTATATACTAATGAGCACCGACACATTTCTATGACACTTTATTTGCCCAAATTGGAACTTTTAGTGATTTTTTAGTTTTTGTAGTTATCTCACATTGCAAGCAGCGTATTTTTTTCAAATGGTGTTACTAGTTGTCCATGAACATAATTTTAAAGTCCATTATGAATATAAAGAATCAAGTATTTGAAAGGTTTCAGACGTGACATCTATGGGTAGGACTTGCTCCTGGAAAGTATGACTGACAGGACCATCAGGGGGTTCCAGGAATGGCTAGCAAGGGGGGGAAGCCACACCAGGTTGCTCACGGGACTCTTGTTGATTCCACAGCACCAAAACCAATAAGCCACTCGGTGTCTTCGGTCAACTTACGGTTTGGAGGGCGGACCACAATGAAATCTGTCGTGTGCAAAATGAACCCCATGACAGACACAGCTTCCTGTGGTTCCGAGGTTAAGAAGTGGTGGACTCGGCAGCTGACAGTGGAGAGCGACGAAAGCGGAGATGACCTTCTGGACATTTAGATGGAAACCAGTGAAGATAAAAGTCCACTGGTGAAAACTGACTTCTGATATGTTCTTTCATTGTCCAGTGAGCAATCCATAATTGATGTATAATTTAAGTCCAACTTGTACAAGATTTTTTAAACTGATTTCTGTCCTGCCATAGGAAGGCATAAAACTGGGTCTGTCAAAGCTGTGTGTGTGATGGGTTATTATCACGCGTTCAAGAGAATCTGCAAAATGGCAGTTTCATAATATTAGAAACTATACCAACTATATCAGATGTAGATCGTTCAAAATTTCATATATTCCATCTGTGTAAACTAAGATATATTCATGTATGCTCTTATGCATTATTTTCATCCCCTGAAAGAGTGCTTAGCCCAAAGTGGCTGATATTTATGGTGCAGGAGCTATATCTTTAGTTCACGTTTTTCCCACTTCCTCTAGAAATACCTCTCTTGGGAGAATTTATTATTTATGATTGATCTGAAAATGTCAACACTGAGCTCATGCTAAAATGATAGTAGTTTTACAAACTAGATTCTGAATTTTAAAAAGTATACTCTTTTTCTCATGTTATTTTAAAAAACATGCACAAGCTATTAGAGATCAGAACAAGTCAATGTCTGTCCCCTTAGCCTGCTCCCAAGAGAACTGCGTGTGCAGCTACCAAGCAAAGAAATGGGCCCAAAGAGCTGACTGGTTTAAAACAAACCTGTACGTGGATCACTTGGGGTACACAGTTACTTAAAGATGTTGAGTTTCTTAAAAAGCCTTTAATAATAGAGTTTAGCAAAAAAAAGTAAAACTACATGATTCAGCTTATTTTAAATATCTTTGCATGTGTGCTGTTACCCTTGGCTTCATCTCTTACCCAAGGTAGGTCTGTTTTGCCATAAATCAGCGAAGACATTGAGTTGGCCCCAACACGCTATTGCAATGTTCAATTCAAAATGATGCCCTTGCTACCAGACTCTCCTATAGAAATAATGGTGCTCTCCAAAATCTCACTCCCAACTCATAATTTAGTTATCTCACAGCTCAATTGTATATGTTTCACACATCAGCCGTCCATGTCCTCTGACATGAACAACCAAAGAACATTGGTTCTTTTGTGCTGGGTCAACCAAGTAGAAGTGCATTTGGGCCTTTAACTACACAATTCTTGATGGGAGATTTGCTGTTTAGATTACTTCTTTTTTATTTATTCATTTATTTATTTATTCATTTATTTATTTTTGGCTACCTTGGGTCTTTGTTGCTGTGCACGGGCTTTCTCTAGTTGCGGCGAGCGTGGGCTACTCTTTGTTGTGGTGCTCTGGCTTCTCATTGCGGTGGCTTCTCTTTTTTTTTTTAAAGATTGATTGATTGATTGATTGATTGATTGCTATGTTGGGTCTTCGTTTCTGTGTGAGGGCTTTCTCTAGTTGCGGCAAGCGGGGGCCACTCTTCATCGCGGTGCGCGGGCCTCTCTTGTTGCGGAGCACAGGCTCCAGACGCGCAGGCTCAGTAGTTGTGGCTCACGGGCCCAGTTGCTCCGCGGCATGTGGGATCTTCCCAGACCAGGGCGCGAACCCGTGTCCCCTGCATTGGCAGGCAGATTCTCAACCACTGCGCCACCGGGGAAGCCCAGCGGTGGCTTCTCTTGTTGTGGAGCACAGGCTCTAGGCGTGCAGGCTTCAGTAGTTGTGGCACGCGGGGTCAGTAGTTGTGGCTCACAGGCTCAGTAGTTGTGGCGCGCAGGCTTAGTTGCTCTTCAGCATGTGGGACCTTCCTGGGCCAGGGCTCGAACCTGTGTCCCCTGCATTGGCAGGCGGATTCTTAACCACTGCGCCACCAGGGAAGTTCCTAGATTACTTCTTTTAATACAGTGATGATCTCAGAATCCTTTGACCACCACCCTACTCCCCCAGTTGCTTTATGATCTATTTAACATTCTGAACTAGCCGAATATCACATTCCTTCTGTATAACAAATGTGACACTGTGGTGACAGTCCATATAGTGTTTATATGATTAATTGTGACAATAAGATAATGGGCAATTAAAGTCAGTGCAGCCGAAAGGATTTTATTTCGTTTTATGTTCATTTAGAGTTTACTTTTTGTACATAAGAAAATAAAATAAATATTGGATTTGTAAAAGAATTTACTTTGAGATGATGATCATTTCTAAACCCTTTTCATATGTGTGGGTTTGGGGGGTAGGAGATGGCTTGGTGGAGGGGCCACTAAGGAGCTGGCATTTTGCAAACTCTGTATTTGAATATTCCGTCGATAATTAGTTGGCAAAAGCTCTGTCCCTGCTATTCATTTCAGCTCAGTTCCTAAGCCAGAAGGTTCCTTTCACGTTAGTGCTCATAAGGCTGAGTGAATACTCTGTACCTTCCAAACTCACAAAAGGATATTTGGCAGCCAGGGCATGGGTCTGTACTAGTGCTGCATGAAAACGAGATGTTTTTCCTCTTGGCTCATTACACTTGAGTAATACAGCTTCATTCTCACAAAACGGCTGAGCCCTTTCTAAAACGTCTGTAATCCATGTTCAGCAGAACATCATTGTTGTTCATTCTGCAGTGAAGCAAGGGGCAGAATAGCAATGCACTTAAAGCCACAGCACCCTACATTTGCAATGAAGGGAAACAACCAAACAAGTCCTGTGGGACTTAACGCCACTCTTTTTCTGAAGCCAGTAGAGCAGATGGCAAGCCCAGAAGATACATGCCTCACCCCCTTTTAGATTTTTCATCAACTTATAAACAGGCTGGTTATGCAGATGGGAAAACGTCAGCCACACTGTCCCCTGGTCCTTAGGGAGGCCAGACACTGATACTAACCCTGTCATCATGCCACCCACTGCCTTTAATTAAGGGATGCTTTGGGTTCCGAAGGCATCAGAAAGTGTAAGGGATAGAATACTTGACGCAGAGACCCCCGGGGAACAGACCACACACGCATTGCACATGAGGCAATTCAAGGGGACTCAAAGGGAACAGGCATGGAGAGAATGGCCAGACTGAGGCTATTCACTCTATTCTCAGTGGTGGTTCAAGAGCCACAGCCATCAACGGGGACTGGCCGTTTGTGCCCTGCCCGCGCTGAATCAGATCGAGCACATAGAAGAGATGCTGGGCTTGTAAACCTTTAGGAAAAGCAGTTTCTAGGCCAGTTGAATGATGTGTTTGCCTGTTTCTTTGTAGAAAGTGGCATATACCATAGACAGGTGGTTTTCAGTGTACTGCTACCAGTGGCACTCTTTCTCAAAGTCCTTCGAAGGATCCCAAAATATTAAGCAGGCAAAAGCAAGGCAGCCCTAGTTGAAATTCGGGTGAAGATGAGAACCCCACCCACATGGCCTGTCTCCTGCCTGTTATGGACTGAATTGTGTCCCCCCCCCCCCCCCCAAAAAAAAGATGTGTTGGAATCCTAACTCCTGGTCCCTGTGGATGTGACCTTATTTGGGAATAGGGTCTTTGCAGATGTGATGAGTTTAGTTATGGTGACGTCATACCAGAGTAGGGCGGGCCCTTAATTCAATATGACCGGTGTCATAAGAAGATGAGAGAGACACTGAGGGAGGAGAAAGCCACATGAAGACACAGACTCCGAGGGAAGACAGCCACGTGAAGACAGAGGCAGGGATTGGAGTGATGCCACCACAAGCAAGGAACGCCTAGGGTGACAAGTCATTGCAAGAGACAAGGAAGGATCCTCCCCCAGGGGTGTTGGGGGAAACATGGCCCTGCCATCACCTTGATTTCAGAGTTCTGGCCTCCAGAACTAGAAATGTGAGACAATAAATTTGTTTTAAGCCACCCAAATACTACAAAATTTGTAGTATTTTGTTATAACAACTCACAAACCCACTCCATCCCCCAAAGATGGCCTGAACCATCCTAGTGTTCCAAGGAAACTAGTTTGAAAAACACTCGTATAACTCGAAGATCATGAGCTTTGGAGTTCGACAGATTTTTCAAGTCCTGGATTTATTATAGTTACTCCTGGTGTAATCTTGGTTGAGTGTTATACCTCTGAGACATAATTCAGCTTCTTGCTTTAAGAAAGGCAGGAGAGGTGAATTCATTCACTCCGTTTACCTGAGTGGCTCACAAAATCTGCTAGATGGGCTTAGTCTGAGCTGATGTGCAACATACCCCGAACCATTGCACTAGCTGTCTAACCTCCCAACCAAAATCCCCAGTTGACCAGTTGTCAACTGGGCCACTTTTCTATCCACCATAGCAGGTTTCCAGCTTGAAGCAGGCCTGAGCCAGTGGAAGGGAAAAGATCTGATATTAAATCAAGTTCAAGTTGAACCATTCCAGTTTCTGAACTGAAACTGTATTTGCTACCTATGGGGACCACTGAACGTTTCTAATATCTAAGGGTGAGCAGATACGAAATACAGTCACATTCTGGGGTACTGGGTGTTAGGACTTCAACATATGAATTTTAGGGGGACGCAATCCAGCCCATAACAGGGTCTGTCTCCCTGGCAGTGGTGCACATTAGAATAGCCTGTCAGGGGACAAAAAGGTGAGCCCCAAGCCTGCCTGAACCCTAACCAGTACACTCAACTCTGAGTTTTCTTGCTTCCCAGAAGCCTAAAAACACAAGATCCATGTTTCCAGAATTAATAGAGAGGTCTACTTTTCTGAGTCAGTATGTGGAAAGAGACAGCCACCAAAACACTGATACCTGAAATCCCTGTGTGCAGTCTGGAAACTCACGGCTAGAGTATTTCTTCCCCAGTCAGCTCAGTTCAGCAACTTACTCCCATGTAGTATCATTGCCACACTACTACCTTCAAAAATGACATCTAGGCCTCACACTCATTAAGATGGCTGCTATCAACATTTTTTTAAAAACTGAAAATAACAAATGTCGATGAGGATATGGAGAAACTGGAACCCTTGTGCACTGCTGGTGGGAGCGTGAAGTGGTGCAGCCACTATGGAGATCAGTATAGTAGTTCCTCCAAAAATTAAAAATAGAATTACCATATGATTCCAGCATTACCATTTCTGAGTATATATCCAAAAGAATCAAAAGCAGGGTCTCAAAGAGATATTTTTGTACAGCCCTGTTTATAGCAGCATTGTTCACAATAGCCAAAGGTGGAAGCAACCCAAATGTCCATTGATGGATGGATAGATAAAATGTCCATGCATATGATGGAATATTATTGTCTTAAAAAGTAAGGAGGGCTGCCCTGGTGGCGCAGTGGTTGAGAGTCTGCCTGCTAGTGCGGGGGACATGGGTTCGAGCCCTGGTCTGGGAGGATCCCACATGCCGTGGAGCGGCTGGTCCCGTGAGCCACAGCTACTGAGCCTGCGCGTCTGGAGCCTGTGCTCCGCAACAGGAGAGGCCGCGATAGTGAAGAGGCCCGCGCACCGCGATGAAGAGTGGCCCCCGCTTGCCGCAACTGGAGAAAGCCCTCGCGCAGAAACGAGGACCCAACACAGCCAAAAATAAATGTAAAAATAAATAAATAAATAAGACCCGGTGCAACCAAATAAATAAATAAATATTTAAAAAAAAAAAAAAGTAAGGAAATTTTGATACATGTAACAATATGGATGAACCTGGAGGACATTATGCTTAGTGAAATAAGCCAGCCACAAAAAGACAAATACTGTATGATTCCACTTATATGACGCACCTAGAAGTCATATTCATAGAGACAGAAAGTAGAATGGTGGTTGCCAGGGGTTGGGAGAGGGGGGACTTGTCACTCAATGGGTATAGAGTTTCAGTTTTGCAAGATGAAAGGGTTCTGGAGATTGGTTGCACAACAATGTGAATGTATTTAACCCTACTGAACTGTACACTTTAAAATGATTAAAATAGTAAACTATATGTTACATGCATTTTATCAAAATTAAATTTTTTCATTTTTAATATACTCTGTCATCTGATCCCAAAAGCTAGGGGCCAAATTAAAATAGCAAAACAATTCCAAAGCCACATTTAAATTATGCTTCCACATCCCCTTGCTTTCTGTATTTGACCAGTATACCCGGTTTAAATTTAATATTGATAGTTTATTATTTTCCCCAATGCTGTATGTCACTCATTCAAAATTAAAAATCTTCCTGTAGGGCTTCCCTGGTGGCACAGTGGTTGAGAATCTGCCTGCCAATGCAGGGGACACGGGTTCGAGCCCTGGTCTGGGAAGATCCCACATGCCGCGGAGCAGCTAGGCCCGTGAGCCACAACTACTGAGCCTGCGCGTCTGGAGCCTGTGCTCCGCAACAAGAGAGGCCGCGATAGTGAGAGGCCCGCGCACCGCGATGAAGAGTGGCCCCCACTTGCCGCAACTAGAGAAAGCCCTCACACAGAAACGAAGACCCAACACAGCCAAAAATAAATAAATAAATTAAAAAAAAAAAAAACTTCCTGTAGTACGCCCAGTAAATATTCACGTCCCATTTGAACGTTTAGAGGGCTGGCATCACCACCCACTGAATTAATGGGTTTATTTGTTGTCAGCGTGCTCATCCTGATTCACAAGGCTACGTCAAAGGACTTGAGACACACGTCATTCCCCACAGGTACAGGCCTGACCTCCTCTGTCTTAATCGGTCCCAGGAGCATTAGGACAGTTGTCTTGGGACATGTCAGACCCCAGGCACTGTCTTCTCTTTCAGAGTCTGCATTTCACGTTGGAAACAGCATGTAGGGCCCTACCCAGGGAAACACTGAAAGCACAACAACAAAACAGTCAGCTAGGGAACATCGGGCTGGCGACAGGTTGAGCGTGTATTCCATAGGCCCCAGGGAGAGCTGTCACAGCGAACCCAGCTCTCTCCTCTGGTGCTGGGGACACAGCAGCTGGCTCGCCCAGGTACAGAGCAGAGAAAGGCCTCCTTCTGTTCCTGTTTGAGCCAAGAGTCAAGAGGGCAGGAAGGAGTCCAGGTTCTCTTGATACCTTTGGTGGGACTCATAGACTCACTGAAACACCCCCCAGGGGTTCATCAGGCTCTTCTCACATAACCTCTTCCTGACCTCTGTGCAGGGCTCCAAACCGCCCCACTCCAGAAGCCTGCTTTTGCCTCCCCCAAGCTCTCATCCCAGCAAACACCACATTTCTGTGTTCTACCAACTGAACTTCAGAGCCAAACCCATGGAGAATTTCAAATCGGGTGTTCTTTTCGATCCACTGACTCCTTTTTCAGGGCAATGAAAAGGGGCCTTGCTCAGGGCCAGGTCAAGAGATAATTGGGAATTCAGCAAAGCCCTAATGAGCACAGCCCGAAGGTCCTGGCTGTGTTCTCACTTCCGACAGCCACCTCGTGCCGACACGTCACACCACCGGCCCTGCAGGGGCCGTCTTATGCAGGGGTCTCCCATCCCAGGCAGGGTGTCCACTCCCCTCTGCAACTGCCTTCCACCCTGGGCGACCTGTTAATTAGGCGCCTCGTTTCTTGGCGTGTATCCAGGTCTGAGCCATCTGCTTATTGATTACACCCTTCAGAATATATTGGATTTGAAGGAATCCAGCCACAAAAGCCGATAATGTTGCAGGTGGCTCATTGAGAAGGTTTCTCCAGAGCAAACCTGAGCGTATACAGTGTGTGGTGACCAGCAAGCTACAGAAATATTGACTGCAAAGTTCATAGATTATCATCATTACAAAGCAATATAATAATGAAATTCAGAATTTCTACATGAAATCCTTTTGCTATATTCTTGGTATTGCAGAAAAGAAAAATCTATGAAGTGGGCCAACAAGCTACACAGCTACTGAGACCACTGCCCAAGTACTAATGAGCCCACTGACCACTTTGCAGGTAACCTTGAACTCGCTTCTCCAATCCTGATCACGTATGTGAATCCTCCATGAAACCAAAAAGCCTCTGCGGGCAAGGCTGGCTGACCTGTCCAACTCTGCAGCTCCGGCATCTCTAAAGAGCATGTAGGCACATGTGTGCTTCTCGGCTCTGCTCTCTAAAGCTTAACAGAACGGAATTGCTTTGGATTTTTTTTTAACTCACCTCCAAATAAGAATGTCTGATATCCCTGGTATTTATCCCAAAACATCAACCACTGGGAAGATTTCTCATTTTTTTCATCCTGAATTCTTGTTCCATTCCTCCCTTTAACTCACTCCTTTGTGGGACACAGACAGCTTGTTCTCAGATTAAGGTAAAACACCAGTGGAGACAAAGCAACACAAATCTGCCCCTGGAGCCCCAGATGTATGAGGTGGCTCTTCCTTTCTTGTAAAAGCTTTATTCCAGAGAATCCTACAGGGCACAGTGTTGCAGGAACACAGAGAGTGACCCATGGGAACCAAGCCTGGAATAAGCAGGGCCTGTGGTCGGGGCCACGATTCAACCACACACCCCTGGCAGGTGCAAAAGTCACACCACATGGGTGACGAAGGCTAGGTGACAGGAGGCCACCTTTGATCCTTAGCCTGTGACCCATCAGATAAAAACCAAATCCTGACTTAGGCAAGGAGGGACTGTATTCAAAAAGACTATTGCAATAGGAAGAACGTTCTAATCTTCTCAAAGGTCAGGCAACAGGGAGGGGTAAGCAAAGCTAGGAAGAACCACGTATGGCTGTCGGGTGGGGGATGAATGGAGGGTGTGATTAGAGATTTGAGCAGGGAAACGTCTTCCCCTGAGGTCAGCCTTAAGGAGTGGTTTCCACATTCCCATTTGGCTCAGGCTTAGGGTGGGTCAAAGTTCGGGGGTCTGGGGGAAGGAGAGAAGTCTGACGAAAGTTTGACCTGGTCAAGCTAGCAGATAGTTTGTCTTAACCAGTCTAATAGTGAGCTAATCACTTATGAGGCAAAGAATGGGAATTGGAGGATCTGTGTCTGGCCTTGTCATAGGGAAACAAGGGACAGCAGAGAGTCCTATCTAAGTTGTGGCGAAGGGTGGTTCTTTGTAGTAAAGAGTTTTTCAGAGCACAGGGGCGGGGTGGAGGAGGTCTTGAGCACCACTGTTTCCCTGGAGCACAGGGCAGCTTTCCCACAAGTCACCGCACCTCACAGGCCTTCTCCTTTCTCTGCTGTAAAATGAGATTCGAATGATACCTGCTTTGCCCGCCTCTCACTAAGACTGTGAGAGTCACATGCGATGTTTGTGAGCATGTTCTGTAGCCTGGAAAAAGGCACACATGAGTAACGCGGGCCATCATCAGCTCTGAGAATGGCTCTTCAGCTCTGTGTTCACAGCGGGTTTCAGAGATCACCCTCGCTGTCATTAAATCTCCATTCTTCACAAAATCTCCGTGCTTCGGGGCCAGAGGTGACAAGACGGCCGTGCGGGAAGCAGGCGTGGGACATCCCGAGCCCTTCAGTAAACCGCAAGACGGGCATGCTTCTCCCTCTGAGCCCATTCCCAGTCTGTAAACTGTCTGATCTCACAGAAGGCACCGTCTACCACGCAGCAATAGGCAAAGCAAGCGCTTGTGAGCTACCCTTGGAGATCAGAGTTCTTAAATCTCTCTCCTTCAAAGGTTTTCAGCGGCTCCCGTCAGAAATCCCCACCACTGTCCCCCAGGGGTAGGAGCCTAGCCGAGCAGCGGGTGTCACAATCTGCACGGCTGCTGGCAAAGTGTGACTAATGCTTCGGACAGCAAGCCAGATGGAGATGCCCAGCGAGCAAAGCTTTCTCCAAAACCCAAGGAAGAAAATCAATGTCCCAGGAAGGGGGGCGGGCGGCAATCTACAGGAAAGAGAAATGACTGATATGTCATGCAATGTGACGATTTTTCCCCCTCAAGCAACTGACTCAATAGAGAGTGAAACCTAACAACCTCTGGTTGGGAAGGTAAAGACTGAAGAAGGGAACGAGCTGGTTCTCGTATCAACTGGCCACGGACTCACAGGCCCCTGCTGACATCCGGGCCTGTTTTTTGTTTGCTTCTGTTTTTTTTCTGATTTATAAGAGTAGAGCTGAATCTCCCAAAAATGGGACATCAAGTTCAGAGTTGAAACGACTGCTATGTCGGTTTATTAATTCTTCTCCCTGCTATGAAGAAAGCCCAAATAAATATGACAGTGTTTGCATTTGATTTCATGACTGATCACCCCAAACTGTTTTTCAACAGGTTTTTGAGACCCTATTTGTAAGCTTCAGAAGCAGTTTCATCAGAAATATTCTAGAGCGAATATCCATTTTATGCATTTGTTTAAATGATTGTGATGGAGGCACGATACACCTTCCCTAAAACATCAAATCTAGAATATTACATCTAAAATATTCATCCATCGTTATTATATTATTGACAGAGGGGACCATGTCATAATTATCTTTGCATGTCTTAATTACCAGGCATGGATAACATGCACTTTCAGATAATGACATCAGCATCATTTGTCACATGGGCTACTGACCACTCTGGCCCACCTTCTATTTCTCCATCAACATCTTCATTCTTCTTACAACTGATTCTCCCTCAAATGTATGGCTGGAAAAAACCAGATCCTCTCAAACAAAGATAAAGAGCACAAAATGACTGACTTATCCTCCAGCTCTTCCTTACATTCTCCTTGTTTTTCTGCCTCTGAGACCACACTGGACCATGGGAATGATAGACAGATAGTGCTTTCTGTCAACTATGCTAGAAACATTGTCTTAGGAAAGATTGTATTGAAAATGAAAGATTACATGTTGACAGTTGTTACCAGCATTTACTATTAAAATAACCCCACCTCATGAAAAACAAAGGGATAACCCCCCCGACTAAACAGAGGTAATGAAAGAGTTCCTTGTTTATAACCAGTGTGTGTTTATCATTCCACATCTCTTCAAATCATCTGAATATATCAATGTCAGAAGTTGGCCAAGGGAATAATGTAATTTCTCTTTGATATGTTTGTTCACCGAACAGAAGCCCTTGGGGTTAACCTTTCTCTTGCCTTCATTGATCCTCCAAGATCTAAAGGCTTTTAGTAAAATTGACCTGACCAGGGCCTAATTCTTTTTATAATTTGGTTAAATCCTAGCCTGCATCCCAGATTGTAACAGATTTCCTTGTATCTATAAATGATGACAAGGAAACAGGCCCAAGATACTATTGAATTTCTAGCCTTTTTTATTTGAATAAATGATTGGCCATTCTTTAAACATAACTTCTGAACTGTCGATGTAAGGATGGTTTCTCACTAGATACAATTTTTGCCCCAAGAGGAGAGGGAAAAATTATTAAATTATTTGGGGAATCAGGTGAGAGATGTTCCATATGCCAGCATCCTAGTTGGTCAGACCAGGAAAACCCTAACCAGTAGCCATCATTCTGACTTCTGAAAGAATCATAAAACTTTTTACTTGTAGGTACATTCTTTCAGGCCACATTGTTTTTGGGTTTTTGGGTTTTTTGCATTAGAAACAAGGAAATGAATGGAAAGATAGTCACTGGTGGGTGGATGTTTCTATGACCTCTTCTTAAGCTTTCTCTGCAGAGGGGCTAACTCCCTAATCACAAAGTTGAGACGAATCCACCATTTGCCAAAATCCTGTCATCTCTCAAAAATAATTACGTGATTGACTTGCAATTTCTATAAAAAGTTTCACTTCACAAATTTGTTGTTTTCTAGATTACATTTTAAAATTCATTGACTATCTGCTGTATGGACATTAATTTTTAATACTTGAATAGAGTATTTCTCTGCATTTGGGCAGAGTTCATCTCTCAATTAGCATAACAGGTGGGCCCATTTTTCTGCGCATGCCCACTGTAGTACTCAAACATTTGCATCCAATCTGCAATTACTCTGCTAGTTTCTTTATTCTATCCCAGTAAATTTGTTTCCCAAATAGATAACAAGAATGATCTAAACAAGAAATTAGGGAATTACGATGATGTAAAGGGAAAAGCATGGGATTTGAACTCAGGAGAGCTATTCTTCAGTTCTTAATTCGCTATTTTCTATCTAGAACGTCTTGAACAAATAATTAAACATTCGCAATCCCCAGTCTCATCCATAAAAGGGAACAGTAGTGCCTCATAAGGAGTTTCTAATGAGGCCAAACAACACAATACATGTGAAAGCTCATGAATAACTATAAAGTTCTTTACAACACATTTATTTTTACCACTGAGAGACAAGTTAATAAAATAGTTACTATGAGCTTTGGGCTCAGACAAACCTAGATTCAAAATCTCACTCTAAGCCTTACTGTTTAAACTATGTGGTCTGGGCCACGTGGTAGGCAGAAGTCTTACGTGACCCCAGATCTCCAGCCCTAATCACCAGAACTATGACTGCGATAAGATATTACACCCACGGCAAAAGGAATTAGGGAGATGTTATTAAGGTTACTAATCAGTTGGCTTTGAGTTAGTAAAAATGGAGATTACACAGGTGAGCTTAATCTAATCGTGTAAGCTCTTTATTAATTTTTTCATAAATTTATTTATTTATTTATTTATGGCTGCATTGGGTCTTCGTTGCTGCACGCGGGCTTTCTCTAGTGGCAGCGAGCGGGGGCTACTCTTCCTTGCAGTGTGCGAGCTTCTCATTGCGGTGGTTTCTCTCATTGCGGAGCACGGGCTCTAGGCACGCGGGCTTCAGTAGTTGTGGCACGTGGGCTCAGTAGTTGTGGCTTGCGGGCTCTAGAGTGCAGGCTCAGTAGTTGTGGCGCACGGGCTTAGTTGCTCCGTGGCATGTGGGATCTTCCTGGACCAGGGCTCAAACCCGTGTCCGCTGCATTGGCAGGTAGATTCTCAACCACCGTGCCACCAGGAGAGCCCCATGTAAGCTCTGTAAAAGCGGGGAGTTTTCTCTAACTGGTAGCAGAAGGGGAAATCAGGGAAATTAGAAACAAGAGAAGAATTTGATGCATGGTTGCTATCATGGAAGAGGGGGAAACTTAGGGTGGTCTCTAAAAGTTGAGAGCAACCCCTAGCCAACAACCCACAATGAAATGGGGACTTCAGTCCTACAACCACAAGGAACAGATTCTTCCAACAGCTGGAATCAGCTGGGAAGTGTCTTCTTCCCCAGGGCCTCCAGGAAAGAGCCCAGCCACACCAACACCTTGATTTGGGCCTGTGACACGCTAAGCAGAGAACCCAATTGAGTCTGTCCAGAGACTGTGAGATAATAGGGGGTGTTGTTTCAAGCTACTAAGTTCATGTTAATTTGCTAGGGCAGCAGTAGAAAACTAACACAGGCAAGTTGAAGATAAAGTGAGTTAAGTAGCCTGCCTGGTGCATAGTACAAAAAGAACAACTTGTAAATATGAAACTCATTCCTTCCTTTAGAGCCGCATTTCTCAAATTTTAATGTATGCCTCTATTTCCTGGGGATCTTGTTAAAACGCAGATCCGGATTCAGGAGCTCAAGGTGGGGCCTGAGATTCTACATTTCTAACAAGCTCCCAGGTGATGCGGCTGTCACTGCTCTGCGGCCCACACGTGGAGTGCAAAGCTTGGGAGCTCACTTCCGCCAGTGGATCTCAACCCTGATTACACAGTAGCATCTCCTGGGAGACCCCTAAAATGCCCAGAAGCTGGGGTCCACTTTTAATTTAACTGGTCTCAGTTGGAACAGAGGCCTCAGTTCTTACAACAAATCTCCTCTGTGCAGCCAGGGATGAGAATTATTGCCGCAGACCTGTGCTCTCGAAGGCACGGCTCCTAGACCAGCAGCAGCAGCTTCTTGTGGAAGCATGTTAGAGATGCAAATCCCCAGGCCCCTCCAGACTCAATGAATCAGAATCTCTACGTGTAGGCACAGGAATCTGTGCTTTCACTAGCTTTCCAGACGGTCCTAATGCTTCCTTAGTGTAAAAAACATTGCCTCAGGGGCTTCCCTGGTGGTGCAGTGGTTGAGAATCTGCCTGCCGATGCAGGGGACACAGGTTCGAGCCCTGGTCTGGGAAGATTCCACATGCCACGGAGCAGCCCATGAGCTCACGGGCCCGTGAGCCACAACTACTGAGCCTGCGCATCTGGAGCCTGTGCTCCACAACAAGGGAGGCCACGATAGTGAGAGGCCCGCACACCGCGATGAAGAGTGGCCCCCGCTTGCCACAACTGGAGAAAGCCCTCGCACAGAAACGAGACCCAACACAGCCAAAAATAAATAAATAATAATTAAAAACATTGCCTCAGATCAATACTCTCATTCTACAGGCGTGGAAATGAAATCCAGAGAGACTGAATGATTATCTAAGACAGAGGCTGGCACACAACAGACAGCCTGTGGGCCAAATCTGGCCACTGTCTGCTTTTGTAAATACAGTTTTATTGGAACACAGCCATGCCCATTCATGTACGTGTTGCCTGGGGCTGCTGCAGTGGCAGAGTTGAGGCGAGGCCACCAAGATGAAAATATTTACTATCTGGCCCTTTACAGAAGAAAACTTGCTGATCCCTGCTCTCATAATACATTTTAAGTTAGTGAAAGACAAGGCAGAATTCAGCTGTTTTGCAACAGTAGCTGATGCAGACTTAAAAGGAACAGAACTCCCAGATGAACGGTGACTGGGATCTGCTCCATCCCTGTGTCCACAGGGCAGGCCGGGCTCTGGGTCCTGATCCTGGGCACTGGTGTGGAGATGATCAGGGGTGGCAGGGCAGGCCCCCAGGAGAACGGGCATCATCCTGAGGAGCACTGGCCTCAGGCCAGGTCTTCACACATCTCCAGTCTGCCCTCGGCTGTGGGAGATCATGGGTTCCTTAAGCCCTCCCTAGAGGCCTCTGGCTTTCACAGCGAGCCTGGAGTTGACAGCTGGCTGATCCAAGGGTATCATTTTCTTTTATTAAGGCTTCAGTGAAGTTAAACCTAGCTGACTCTGTGATTCTTACAGCTGTCATTGCCCTCATATGGCTGTCAAAGCCCGGTCACCAATGACCACCAGGGATCACCTGCAGCCAAATGAATTAGCTGAAACTTAGCAGCTTAAAACATCACCCACTGATCATCTTCTAGCTCTGTGGGTCACAAGTCTGCGTGGTCTCAACCGGGTTCTCTGCTGGGTCTCACAGGTCCAAACCAAGGTGCTGGCAGAGCTGGAGTCCCATCTGGGGACTCCGGGGAAAACCCACGTCCAAGTTTATTTAGCTCATGGCAGCAAGGGGGACGCACAGCAGAGAACTGAGCTGAATACATGGACGGATGACGGCCAGACCACATACTGCAGTAGAACTGACCCACACCCTCCGGCAACCAGCCCAGGAAGACAAACCACAGCCCCTGAAGCGGAACAACAAGGACTTGATTAATAGCTAGCAGCTTCCTTAACTTTTGCCCACACTTCCAAGTCAGGACCAAGCAAAGAAAGCCAAATATGCTCCCCTAACCAATCACATGCATGCCCGCTTCTAGTTATCCCGCCTACAGCCTCCCCAGGCGCCCGTCGGGGCATTCTCGAAGCTTTCTCTTGTTATTCTCAATAAAGCCTCCCATTCGCTGCTTCCCACTGGGTCTGCCAAACACCAGTGATGGTGGCTGACTCCCTTCCCAGAGCAAGTTCTGGGTAGACAGTCTTTTCTTGTTCTCAGTTGGGTGTTCTTGTTTATTTCCGCAGACCCATTGGCTATCTTAGTCATGGGGAACTGAGAGGGGGCTTCTTACAGTTTTTGCCCCTGTGCTGGGTGATTCTACAGAGAGTTTGAGGAAGCAAGGGCAGTTCAAGACTAAATGGGTAAAGACTAAATCAGGATGGGTGCACAATTCACCCATCAGAATGGGTACTGGTCACCTTGGTAATTTTTAACTAGGAGGCAGGAGGTTTGAAGGTGGGATAGAGTAACAGTCAGTAAGAAGTGATAGTCTTTCATGTTAGTTGGAAGAGTGGAATGTTTAGTTATTTGGGGAGAATTGCTAGTGTCCTTGTCTCCATGTTGTCCCCGTACCATTCTAGAATGTTCTTCTCTCTGTCTTGTTCTACTACGGCCATGGAGTTGCCTTGTCTCATTATTGTTTATACCCTGTGTTGTTCATGTTCATTGGTAACATCACAGCGTCATAGCTTTCGTGGCCATTTCTCACTTTCTCATTGTTCAAGTGGCTCTCAGTCACCTAAGCCAGAGGTCAGCAAGCTCTGGCTGTAAAGGCAAGACAGTAAATATTTTAGGTTTCATGGGCCACATACACTCTCTGTAGCATATTCTTTATTTTTCATTACCCTTTAAAAGTGTGAAATCCGTTCTTACATACAAAAACAGGCCACAGGTCATAGTTTGCCAACCCCTCACCTAAGTCATCTTCCACCGGCAGCACATCTCACTCAACACAGGTGAGAACGGTAGTAGCAGGAAGCCATTGGGTACCAAGGATTATCAGCACCCCTCTTATCACCACCTCTTATCTTTATTGCTGCCTGACCTGAGTCACCCGGCTCTTCCCAGGCTGACTCTCTTAGCCTCAGTTTCCCCCAGAGCTGAGCGCAAGGATTGTACTGGGGAAGTGATCCAAGGAGTCAGAGGAGAACAAGCAAAGCGGAGAAGGGTCGAGTCCACAGGGAGACGTCTTTATAGAGTTGGAGTCGGCTGCCACTGTAGGCAACGAGCTGTCCCATTCTGCACAACCCTTGTTCCAGGGGAACAAAAGAGGACATGTTTATCCATCGGCTGCTCTTCCCCCCACCCCACCGCTCATACAACGGCTACCGCACCCGGAGATCCCCCCGCTGCACTGAGTTAACTCAGCGGGCGTGGAGCAGGTCCTAGTGGCCCCACCACGTGCCAGGGCAATGGCGAAGTCCAAGGTGCAAAGCGAGAGTCAGGTTGCTTAGTCGCACGGTAAGTGCTGTCAGGCTCACCTGCTGGAAGGTGGCTGGAACTGTGCACAACAGCTTGCCCCACAGTCGCCACAATGAAAGATGAGACCTAGAGGAGACGGAATGGTGCTCAAGAGATGACCAGCATGCCTGCTAACTCTACCCTTCCTCCAAGCCAACCACTGGATGAAAGCAGAGAGGGAAAGCTCCGTCCCCAGGTGGGACCCCCAGGAAAGTCCTTGGCAATGAGTCCAGAGGAAGTTAGACGGAGCATTCCAGAAATCCGCACCTGGTCCTAGCTACTCAAGGATCATAGACTTCTCAGCAGCCCCGGCCACTGCTGCTTGAAACTCGTCCTTACCCTGGATTCCGTGGTGCCTCTCACTCCTGGTTTTCCTCTCACCTCTCTGACTTATGCTTTCCTCTCTCTTTGTAGGCTCCTTCTCTGAATCTGAAACGTGGATGTTCCCCAGGCATCTTTCCTAGGTTCTCTTTCCTTCTCTTTCCAAATGTTCTCCTGGGGGGACCTTATATAGATGTTCATGCTTCAACTACCACCTATGGACAGACAACTCTAAAACGTATGTCACCATTTGTCAAATGGAGCACTAGGTCCCTGATCGTCAGCTCAG
This sequence comes from Balaenoptera ricei, assembly GCF_028023285.1. Classification (NCBI taxonomy): domain Eukaryota; kingdom Metazoa; phylum Chordata; class Mammalia; order Artiodactyla; family Balaenopteridae; genus Balaenoptera; species Balaenoptera ricei. The sequence goes on along the minus strand of NC_082656.1, from coordinate 74,103,395 downwards.
CTTCCACATCAGCAGCGGAGTGAAGGCATGACTCTATGTATCTGCAAGAATAGGCATGAAATGACAGCAAGAAAACCTGAACAGCCAGTAAATGTTTTCCTCTAATTAATACAGCTCCAGAGGAAGGAGGAACAGAAGCATCTTGTACTGAACAGACCCTTGGCTCTTTCAGCAACCTGTAACCTGGCTGTCTCTATCGCTGATGGCGGGCCACAGCTTCCCCTTGGGTCTTCTGTGAAATGTCTTAAGGGAGATAGTAAAAGGGATCTTTCATGGAACTTATTGAGATTTAGCTTTAGTCAGGCTTGAGCAAATAGATGGTTGCCTTTGGTGCCAGCACCCATTGAGAAATGCGTAGGAAGTTGCATATGAAAGAAGAATGCATTTTTGCTTCTTAACAAGAAAATGGTTTGGAAGAAGGAAAGAATGTGTGTGTGTGTGTGTGTGTGTGTGTGTGTGTGTGAGAGAGAGAGAGAGAGAGAGAGAGAGAGACAGCTGACAATTTGAATTACTATCATCTAAGCTGACACGGGAAATTCAGAGATGTGAAAAAGGAGGAAAGAATAAGAGTAAAAGCATCTGTAATTTTATTTTGGAAAATAAGATACACATCTATTATGGGCTGAATTGTGTCCCCAAAATTCATATGTTGAAGGCCTAACCCCAAGGACTTCAGAATGTGACTGAATTTGGAGACAGGGTCTTTAAAGAGGTAATTAGGGTCAAATGAGGTCATGAAGGTGGGCCCTAACCCAACAGGACTGGCGTCCTTATAAGAAGAGATTAGGACCCGGACAAGTGCAGAGGGAGGACCATGTGAAGACACAGGGAGAAGACGGCCATCCTCATGCCAAGAAGAGAGGACTCCGAAGAAATCAACCCTACAGACACCTTGGTCTTACACTTCCAACCTCCAGAATCACAAGGAAATGAATTTCTGTGGGTTAAGCCACCTGATCTGTGGTACCTTGTTATGGCAGCCTGAGCAGACTAATATAACACTTTATATTCATGTTCCTCAATTTCAGAAATGACCTTACTTGAGAAGACATTTCTTTTCCAGTTTGCTCCTATACAGAAAGGATTTATTCCCTTTGTCAAAGGGTTGGCTGAATGGAGTCCCCAGAAAATCTAATACTGAAAAACTCCAACTAAGACTTCCCTGTACAACTTCAGGTGTGCTGTGGGCAAGTCCTGCCTTCTCTGCCGTCTTCCCTCCCAGCCACAGTGGGGCAGGCTGGAGGCTGCTGACCTCCCACGAATCCCCCTGGGTGCGGCGGAGACTTATCATGTCTCTTTATCTGAAATAACATTCATAGCCGTGGACTTCTACGATCTGAAAACCTAACTCTTTCAACAGAGTAGATTAGAAAGGTAATGTGGGAGATGCAGGAGGGAGGGGATATGGGGATATATGTATACGTATAGCTGATTCACTTTGTTCTACAGCAGAAACTGACACACCATTGTAAAGCAATCATACTCCAATAAAGATGTTTTTTAAAAAAAAAAAAAAGAAAGGCAATGTGGAAAACGTAACAACCAATTACTTCAAGAAACTCCCCTTTCCCTTCCCCTTTTGACTTATCTCAAAATTTCAGGCAGTTTATGCACACAATCTTCCAATTTTTTAAATTAATTATAAGTGCCTGAAGGTACAGAAGCCCTGAACATTTACGAGACTACATGACCAGACAGAAACAGAAGGACTGCTGATTGTCCAACCAGGCAACGTAACTTCCCAATTATCTTCCTCAGGCAAACTGTGGATCTAAATATAACATATTGTAATCTTTGCCACTTTTCCACAGGGCTGAAGCATCAATGCTTGATCTCTTGTTTTCTCTCTTCTGCTCAAGAAAACAAGGCTGAGTGAGGGTGATCTAGATGCTTGTCAAATAAGACATTGCTCACTTAAAAGGGAAATCTTCATGGCATTACCCTGCCAGCAACAATGAGGGGAAATGGGAGGGCTTGAGTTCCTTGTGCCCCGGACACCGGGAAGGAATAACGGTTCTGAATTTAGACCCTTCAGGCAGCATCTCTAAGTGGAGGGAGATGGCTGACTCACAGGAAGCCCTAGCTTGTTATTTCAGGATGACACTAATTGACAGACAGTGGGTCCCCACTAAGCATAATGTTTATGGCAGCTGATGAGAGCCCCCGGAGCAAGCCAGAAGTGGTCCACTTTCCCGAGATGGACCCCCAGACTGTTGGGGGTGGAGGCAGGCTCCAGCAGCATCTGAATGTGGCTGACTTGTACCTCTGTGCTCGAGGGAAGACCTCCCTTCTCAGCTCAAACCCTGACCCGCAACAGCTTCCTGGAAATCTCCAAGTGCGAGTCCTGAAGGCACCTTCCTCGTGGTAGAATCCAGAGCCACTAGACCAGCATCTCCACTGCTCTGTATTCAAATAGTTCTTGACCCCCTACAGTCAAGGAAAACATTGGGGGTCTATCGAACCCCTCCACGTGGCACTCTAGCTCCTAAACGCCTCCTGGCCACCTTCCTCATGCCTGCTACCCACCTTCTCAACTTTTCTGATGCTGCATTTTGTTTCTGAACCTGTTTTTGCCCATGTGGTTTGAATTTATGTTCTAGTCTTTTGCCTCCTGTTATGGGCTAAATTGTGCCCCTCCTCAAAGCTATATGTTGAAGTCCTAACCCCCCAGTAACTCAGAATGTGACTTTATCTGGAAATGAGGTGTTTACAGAGGTAATTAAGATTAAATGAGGTCACTGAGGTGGGCCCTAATCCATCATGACATGTCCTTATGAGAAGAGGAGATTAGGACACGGACACACACAGAGGGACGACCATGTGAGGATACAGGGAGAAGGTGACCATCTGTAAGTCAATGAGAGAGGCCTCAGAAGAAACCAACCCTGCCAACATCTTGAGCCTGGACTTCCGGCCTCCAGAATGGTGAGAAAGCACAATTCTGTTGCTTAAGCCAGCCAGTCCGTGGGCCTTTTTATGGCAGACCAAGCTGACTAAGACACTTCAACAGCCTTCTAAGACATACGTTTCTATGCTTTCTTTTTTTTCTTCTCTCACTTCAACCACGGGTGAGGGACATCCTCCCCACAATGCCTTCATCCCTTGGGACCAGGGGTGGTATTCAAAATATTTAAAAACTGTTATAGCATGGGCACTTCCCAACCAGAACTGACTCCTGTTACAGCGATGGAGCCACCACTTCCATCTATTAATAAGTTATGAGTGGATCAAGGGACCCAGAGGAGGTGATGATGGTTGGGGGGTTTCAATGGCATGGGACTTGTGATGGAAGCTATTTGCCATGGAAATATTTCAGTATTTCAGTGTATCCATAACCTTAGCGCCACCCCAGCTAAACCAGCTGAGCATCAGCCTGCTTGATCTTCACAACTGAGCAGCTAGAGCTTCCTCATACTCTGTCTTCCTCTGTCATGGGAAAGAAGCACCATCATTTACACACTCAAGCAGCCTAGAAATCTCCACATCACCTAGATTCTTCCCACTTCTTTGTATCATTGGTGACCCTTTCTCACTGATCGTATTTCTGAATGTTCCCATCACCCCTGTTGAACTTCACTTCATTATCTCTCACCTGTACCATACAACGGCTTATACCTAGTTCTTCTGACTTGATCCTCTTCCACCCCATCCAATCTTGGCACTCATTCTAGAGCTAATCTGCCAAAGAATGGTTCTGATGGAATTACCTCCCTCCTCAAAAAAACAAAAACAAACAAACAATAAATAGTTCCCTGTTGTACACCAAGGAAAGTGAAAATATGCTAATTGATTTTTTCAGGATTATCCACAACCTGAGCCCAGCCCACCTTTCATTCAGTTCATTCGTTCATTCCACAAATACTCTACTGAGTGACATGTCCTGGGCTAGGCACTGGAAATCCAATCATGAATGAGATGTAGCCTCTGTCTTTGAGTTTCTTACATGCTAACAGAGTAGACAGGAAATTATAATACAGTGTGAGAAGTGCTATGAGTGGCATAAGCAGTGTGCTCCGGAACACATAGGAGGAGCGTCCAGATCAACTCACTGATGACACCTGAGCTTGTTCCCAATGGATCAGAAAAGTTGATCACTTGACCAGAGGGAAGGCAGTTGAGCATTCAAGACAGAGCGCACAGTTTTGAACAAAGGTCAAGAGCATTATCATTTTTGGTAACTGCAAAGGATTTACTAAGGTTGTATGGTAGATTTCAAGGGAAAGAATGGTAAGACCTAAAACAGGAGAGGCAAGCAGGAGCCAATTCCTGAAGGGTCTTGTGACTCATGCTAAGGGATCTGGACTCACCTGAGAGCAGTGGGAACCACTGATGGTCCACAGAAGGGACAGAACATGGTCAGACCTGCATTCTGGAAGGGTCGTGCTGGCCTCAGAGGGATGCAGGGACTGGAAGAGGACAAGACTGGAGGGCATGTGAGATGATCATGTGGGCAGATGATGAGCTCAGTATTGGACATGTTGAGTGTGAGACGGAAATGTCCAGTATGCAGGCGGAGATGTGGATCTGGAACTTAAGGGGAAGATGTGAGCTGCAGATGTAACTTGAAGAGTCATCCGTGTATAGCCACACCCATTAACCTTGTCTCCTAATATAACTTCCTAATACCCTATGCTCCAGCCACACCAGACCACTCACATTGCCCCCAAACACACTAGGCACCTCCATGCAGCTCTTCCTTTACCTGTACATTTCTTCTACAAAGAGTCACTGTTACCACTTCCTCCCCTCCTTGAGTCTTAACCTGTCAAAATTCTACTCATCTTTCAAGGCTCATCTCTATGAAGTCTTAGCAGATTCCACTATTCAGAATTCATTGCTTCCAGATTTTTTCTTTATACACACACCAAAAAAACACATCTGTCTCCCTCACTGAAATATCTGTCCCTTGAAGATGCTTATTTATCTTTCCGCCTCCTATCACAATGCCCAAAAGAGAGCAGATAAACAATATATATTTTTTAAAAAGGAGTTCCCTGGTGGTCTAGTGGTTAGGATGCAGCACTTTCACTGCCGTGGTCTGGGTTCAATCCCTGGTTGGGGAACTGAGATCCCACAAGCCACGCAGCATAGCCAAAATAAAAATAAAAAAAAAAACAAACAAAAAGCCCAATAAATTTTAGTGGAAGGCCAAGATAAGCCTGAGAAAAACAAGGATTGGTGATTTAGCCAGGGTATAGTTAGAAAAATAACCACCCTAGGTAATTCGAAAATGGAGAATTGGTCCCACAGGTAAAGGAGAAAATAAGAAGCCAAAAGGGGATAGTGAGGGAACCCAGCAATTATCTACAGCAGGAATCCTCTGCTATTCTTCAGCTTCCGGGACAGAAGCAGTGTTACCGTATCCCAGGAACTGGGCTCATCTGGTAGATGCCGGGTCTACGAGGACCTTTCAGTCTCATAGCAGAAGCTGGACTCCACCAGGAGCTAGAGCCACAGACAAGACACAGTTTCTGGTGAAGAGGTTCCCCCAAGGTAGAGAGTGGAGGGGAAATTCCCTTGATTTCTCCTTCTCTCCCACCTAATACCTCCCATAAGTATCTCCCATTGGCCAAACCAAATGGAAGCCAGTTGATGTGGGAGCTTGGGAAACACAGCCTGCAGGATCTTCCATCTGTGAGAGGATGAAGACTAAAGTAGAGGCAGAGTAGAATGGATCTGAGCACACGTAGTATAAATGGTCAGTTTCACTAATAACCAAATGGAAGTTCATTCCACAAGCTTAAGTTTAAGGGGTTTATTTTCTAATAAGGGGAAGAGATGACAATGACCTCAAAAATGTTTGCTCTCTGGGGCAATGAGCTGGGGCCTGGAATACAAAAGGAAATACATTTCACTGTTTAGCATCTTAAGATCTATAACAGGGCATATGGAAATGAAATGGAAACATAGGAGGGTAAGTAAAGGCCTAATTGTGAGGGGATATTTGAGATGGGTTTTGAAGGATACCCAGGAGTCCTCAAGTAGACAGAACATCATAAGGGCCACTAGAAAAAAATATTTTTTTAATGTTATAGGAGTTTAGAAATGAGAGAAAGTATTTCTAGCTGAAGGGCTTGGGGAAAATATCTTTACAGAGAAGTTAAAATTTTCATCTAGCCTATTTTAAGAGGTGGCAAATGAGGTGAAGGGGGAAGCAAAAGCTAAGAAGTGAGCAAAAAAATTCAGAGAAATGCTCAATTGTTCACTGGGAAGTGGTACCTCCAAATCAAGCAAGCAATTCTCCCTGGTGTTCCTTCCAGAAACAGATATTTGTGCTCACTGGCAAGCGTGGCTGAGAGAACAGTCCCAGCTCCTGTGGTCAGTCAAACCTCTAATATGGTGCCCCCAGACACCACCCAATGAGTCTAGATTACCCAGCAGGACAGACCCCAGCGGGACAGGCCCCAAAGCACATCTCCATGAGCTGTACTCTGAGGCAAAGGGACGCTGATCAGGTGGGTGTCCCCGTCTCTCTCTAAGAAGTAACTTTTGTCCTTCAAAGTTGAGCAGTGGAGACAACAGGCTTCCTCATAACTGCTTGGGAATTATGTTTTTTAATCCTTTGGAAGCTTTGAAACTTGCATCAGCCCTTTCCTTTTGCTGTCCGCACACAGCAAAAACTTCCTAAATCTAACAGCCAGAAGAAAAGCATAGAGAAACCTACAGAAGCTCTGTTTATTGTCTGATTTGAATCTTCCCTGGGAAAGATATTGCTATTATTATTCAGTTACATGATTGCTCCTTCTTAGACATATGACTACAACTAAATATATTCCATTGGTAATCGATTCGGTGGTTCTCCAGTGAAACTCACACTCAGTGTCCCTGTAAAATGTCTTTATGTATACAGAGGACTCATTTAGGGAGACAGCAGTAGAAAGGTCCAAGGTTCCTGATTTTTTTCTCTCCGATTCTCGGAGAGAATAGAGGTTCGCTGCCCTGCAAACATTGTCTAAAGGCTCTGTCAGCAGAACTGCATTTTGAATGCAGGTAACAAAAATTATTTTAGTATATTCTGCACCTGTAGCTCATTTCATCCCTAAATAATAATATTTCTATCACTTTGCTCTTACTCAAGAGCTGTAGCTCCTTTCTTCCCCCAATGAATAGACAGCTGCAGTTTTATTAGGCATGGACCTCAAAAAATATATTTGTATATTATTCCACGAGGCTAAGGTATGTTCACTCCAGGCATAATATTTCAGAGACAACTAAAATAATTATATGTGAAATGCTAGCAGAAGAATTCAAGGCTGCATGTCAAGGTACAATGAAGCAAAGACACTGTCGAAAGAACAATTGCAAAACTTAATCCTATGGTAAATATCTATCAGATCACAATTCTGTATGAAAACAGATGCACCTAGAGTTGTATGTCATGTTGAAAAGTAAGATAAATTTAAATTAAGCAAATAAAAGGGGAGGGGGCAAAGGCACATTTGGGAGATATATAGGACTCTTGGGGCTTTTGTTTGTTTTTAATGAATTGGAAAGTCAGCTGGGGAAAGAGCCACAGGTATGAAAAGAAATGTGACCAAGGTAAGAACTTTAGAAGGTAAAAGAAAGCTCTAACACAGAATATGACTTTAAAAGAAGCAAATAGTTGAATTTTTCATTGGCCAGATAAAATTACAGATCACAGATTTTAGAGAAGACTTGCTGAACAGAGTTAACTTTTGATTTTTCATTTGGGAGATGTGGTGGGGCATGGAGTTTGTGGTTGATACATACATGAACCAAGTCCAAGGTCAATGTCATCCCTAATTTTACACTCCATGTTGATGCCTGCTCCAGGAAAGACAGCAAAAACACTGAATCAAATTCAACACATGCCATTCAACAGAGACATGGCTCCTCAAACCTCTTGAGAAAGAAGAACCTCCCCCCTTTTTAATTCTCCCACTTCCTTTGCAAGCTCCTTTTTAGTCTTTCTGGTAATTAATGCCCAAATTCTGACCAGGTGAGTAGATTTCTTAAAGTCACCAAAGATTCTTTTTGATGGGAAAAGCTACAGATCACTTTTTCTTATCACATGTAGCTCATCTTAACTTAAAGTAGGGCTAAAATTCCATGCCCCTGCACTGGGGCTTCCCAACCCCTCTCACTCTGTGACAAAGCACCACACACCCACATGTCAACTCCTTCCTGAAGGATCCCCCCTTCAGGAAGGGATCCCCTACCATGGACAGTCAAAAGTTCTCACTTTAAGTTCTATGTAAGCTGGGCTTCCCTGTGGCGCAGTGGTTAAGAATCTGCCTGCCAACGCAGGGGACACGGGTTCGAGCCCTGGTCCGGGAAGATCCCACATGCCACGGAGCAACTAAGCTCATGCGCCACAACTACTGAGCCCGCGCTCTAGAGCCCATGTTCCGCAACAAGAGAAGCCACCGCAGTGAGAAGCCCATGCACCGCAATGAAGAGTAGCCCCTGCTCGCTGCAACTAGAGAAAGTCTGCGCGCAGCAATGAAGACCCAACGCAGCCATAAATAAATAAATAAATAAATAAATTTAAAATAAATAAATAAATTATATGTAAGCTTCCTCTAGCCCCTTGATATGCAAGAGTCATGAAGATATTCAAAACATGCATTCACATTTATTATCCTCAATAAAAAGCAACAATTTATCAACTCTCAACTCTTTTGTTCTCTGATCTGATCCACTAGCCTGTAACTAGTTTTTAAATGCTCAGAGACAAACTGTACCCCTGCAAGTCACACTATAGTGAGCAAATGAAATATGTAACCATAGTTTTACATAATATTCATATGAAAAGAGATGGATACATCTCTTAGAAACATAGTTTAATAGACTGTTCTAATAATACACTGGGGAATTTTAATGTATTACACAATAGCAATTCCAAATTCAATAAAAAAGAATAGTGGATACACTCTCTTGAACTAATAAGCAAAATAGAATTTAAAATTCTTTTCTTTGTGCATTTTTGTACAAGAGTTTATTTTTTCCTTCATCTCTCACAATAGGGTACAAAGAATGATAAATTGTTTGATTCTGCATAAAGCTTGAAAATAGAGTATTAACCTTAGATTGAAGTAAAGGATATCCTATAGTGTAAAAGAGCAAATTGCAGGGAAGGAATGAGACTATGTATGGTTATAAATTCTGAATACCTGTGTAATGTTATGCTCACAGGGATACCAAGTATGATGAATTAAAGTCAGGTTATTCTTCAGAAAGAGGTCCTATGTCCTTTCCCAGCCACATGGGGAATAATTTTGAAGGTATGTTAATATATGTCCCCAAATGTCCTCCATTCATAGCCAACCACCCAGTCTTTACTGTTTGCTAGATTTTATTTTAGTTTTATTTTATTGTGATATGGTTTCCTGAGTATTATCCTGAAAATTCTCATTATCACCACTGCTATCAATCCACTGCTATTAGCAAGCAAAGTAGGTTAAGTATAGGATCAACTGGATATCCACATGGAAGAAAACAATCTTGACCCCTACGTCACACCATAAGCAAAAATCAATTCCTATAGATTATAGATCCAAATGTGAAAGGTAAAATTTCAAAGTTCTAGAAGCTATCATAGGAGAATATATTTATTCTCTTGTGGGATAGCCAGGATTTCTTGAATAGGTGCTTAAACCACTAACCCTAAAGAAGAATATTTATAAATTTTGACTGTATTAAAATTAGGAATTTCTGTATATCAAAAATTGACATTAAGTAAATAAAATGCCAAAATACAAGTGGGAGAATATATTTGCAAAACATAACTGTCAAAAGATTTAAATCCGAACTTCCCTGGTGGCGCAGTGGTTAAGAATCCACCTGCCAATGCAGGTGACATGGGTTCAAGCCCTGGTCCGGGAAGATCTCACATGCCATGGAGCAACTAAGTACACATGCCACAACTACTGAGCCTGGGCTCTAGAGCCTGAGAGCCACAACTACTGAAGCCTGCACGCCTAGAGCCCGTGCTCCGCAACAAGAGAAGCCACCGCAATGAGAAGGCCTCGCATTGCAACGAAGAGTAGCCCCCGCTCGCCCCAACTAGACAAAGCCCGTGCGCAGCAACAAAGACTCAACGCAGCCAAAAAGATAAATTAAATAAATAAATGAATGAAATAAGATTTAAATCCTGTTTATTCTTACAAAGAAATATAAATAACAGAAAATTGTGCAAACGACTTAAATAGGCGCTTCACAAAAGATGGTACCCAAATTGGCAATAAAGAAGAAAAGGTGCTATGGGAATTCCCTAGTGGTCCAGTGGTTAGGACTCCGTGCTTCCACTGCCAGGGTGCCCAGGTTCAGTCCCTGGTGGGGGAACTAAGATCCTGCAAGCCGTGTGGTGCAGCCAAAAAAAAAAAGAAGAAGAAGAAGAAGAAAAGGCACTCAACCTCGTTAGTCATCAGGAAAATGAAAATTAAGGCTACAATAAGGTACCACTACACACTTGTTAGAATGAGTAAAATCTTAAAAGACTAAGAGTAGCAAATATTGGGAAGAATATAGAGTGATCGGAATTATCACTGCGTGCTGGTGGGGTCTATGAAAACTCTTATGTACTGTCTATTAAGCTGAGAGTGTATATAATAGAATTAATTTTTATTTTTTTAATTAATTTTTTATTGGAGTATAGTTGATTTATAATGTTGTATTAGTTTCAGGTGTACAGCAAAGTGATTCAGTTATACATATACATATATTCATTCTTCTTCAGATTTTCATTCTCATATAGGTCATTACAGAGTAGTGAATAGAGTTCCCTGTGCTATACAGTAGGTTCTTATTAGTTATCTATTTTATATGTAGTAGTGTGTATATGTCAATCTCAATCTCCCTAGAATTAATTTTTAAATTGTGGTTTATTCATACAATATAAACAGCAATGAAAACATGCTGCATTTAACTACACTGATGATCTCAAAAACAAAAGTAGACATAGACGTGCACACAAAATTACATATTGTATGATTCCATTTATATCATATGCAAAAACAGGCAAAACTGCCTTCGGTGTTAGAAGTCAGGATAGGGGTTACCTTTGGGAAAACAATAACTAAAAGAGAGCATGAGGAGGGCTCCTGGGTGCTAATCTTCTACCTCTTCATATAAGTTGTAAATATATAGATGCGTTCACTTTATGAAAATTCATCACACTGTGCCCTTATAGCATGGACACTTTTCTTAATGTATGCTATACCTCAATAAAAAGCTATTTTTTAAAAAAAGAATGCATGACAACTTTGTTTCCATACTTAAAATGAAGGAGGTGGATAGTGGCAACTACAGACTAATGATATTCATGTTGATTTCATGGGGGGGGGGTTAGGAAATAGAAGTGGAAATCACTTCTATAAGACACCTTTAATCAAACCTATTTTCTGGTAGACCTTTTATATGTTCCTGTAGACAGGTCGATCCTGAACAGTATTATGAAACCAAAAACCAGTCAGTTTTAAGAAAAACAATTAAATTAGTTTATTTTATACAACACGGTACAATTAACTCTACACTCCTATAATATCTTAACTCCCCAGAAGTTGACCTTAGGAGTAACCTAGACCTCCTGGGGTGTGTAGAGAATGGAGAAAGCGAAGGTACAGGCTACTTCATGCCCATCAAGTCTGTTCACTGCAAACTGAAGTCAGAGACTTTGAATATTTGGTGTATTTTCTCTACATTTCTTTTATTAGTTGCAGGATAAAGATTGATTGTCTTAGACTGGAGATAAGGGAACCCCGTAACTCACCCCTCTCTTTCTTTCAAAGAAAAAGACAGAGAACTAATAAAAAACTTAGGCAAAAGTCTTAAATAGGCACTTCACAGAAGACAGGGAGGACCGTGGCTGGAGTGTTCAGGTATTCCGGGAGAGGAGCCTGAGGGAAAAGGGCCCAGTCAATGGGAGCGGGCCCCGGCAAGATAGCAGAAACCAGAACTACTGCAAGAAAGTGCACGTAGAAATATAGTGTCTGGACTTCAGATGCTGAGAGATTTTTTCCTTCTCCATTTCTGATTTCCTTACGCTATCCTCAAGTCTCCACTGGGGATGCAGCCGCGAGAAAGCTGCTGGTGATGAGAGACAGCCAGGAACGACAGCTTGCAGGAGCTCAGCTAGTTGGACGCTGGTGGCTAGCAGAAGGGAAACTAGTGCTGCGGATCCTCAGAGGCGCACAGGGAGGGAGGGTGACTTCCCAATCACGTGGGACAGGAGCTCACATGTGACTGCCACATGGTAGATGGAAGGCGTCAGAACACCTGGCTGATGTGTATAAAGAGTCTTGCACACAGTAGGTACCAAAAGCAGGTAGCTATTATTCTGACCATCTAGATAATGCCACAAGATTGTCATGACAGCTTTCACAATACTGTTCAAAATGGAACGGTCTATAGGAACCTATACAAACTCCGTCAGAAAACAGCTTGAGGGACTTCCCTGGTGGCGCAGTGGTTAAGAATCCACCTGCCAATGCAGGGGGCACGGGTTTGATCCCTGGTCCGGGAAGATCCCACATGCCGCGGAGCAACTAAGCCCGTGCGCCACAACTACTGAGCCTGCTCTCTAGAGCCTTCAAGCCACAACTACTGAGCCCGTGAGCCACAACTACTGAAGTCCGTGTGCCCTAGAGCCTGCGCACCACAACTACTGAGCCTGCATGTTGCAACTACTGAAGCCTGCATACCTAGAGCCTGTGCTCCGCAACAAAGAGTAGCCCCTGTTCGCAGCAACTAGAGAAAGCCCACGTGCAGCAGTGAAGACCCAACGCAGCCAAAAATAAACAAATTAAAAAAAGAAAATAGTTTGAATTAAAGACATCTTATAATACAGACACGATATCATAACTAAAGAAAGGCACTGTTTGAAAAATAAGACATTAGTGCAAGAACAATGACTCTCAAGAAAGTGTGGAGGGTTTGTCAATGAGGAAAATGCTGGTAGAGATAGGAAAGAATTTCAGAGGGAGATTTACCTACAAACTGTCAGGACTGTGGAAAATTGTGTGTCACCATAGAGATGCTGCTCTGTGACTTGTTTTTCTTGCTAGTTCTTCTCTGATAGTGAGGATGCAGGTGGCAAATCAAACACCTGATGCCTTTTGCAATGTGAAACTGTCAGGAAGGAAATCTGACACATCAGCAAGGAGCATAAAATTCAAGTTTTTAGTAGATTTATTAAACTATAAAATTTCATCCAGGCCATCACAAATCCCCTACTCCACACATGGTTTATTGTTCAGTGTTAAAGGGTGGAAAATATTCATTAAGCGAGACAAGGCCATGGATGCAGGGTGAGCAGGGATATGTACAATGTATCACTTGGTGCTTAAGAGATGAACTCTCTAGGAAGCACAATGTGAGTGTAGTGTGTCTGGGGCAACTCCGGTGGGCTGACTCAGCTGTATTTAGACGAGGTCTACAAGACAGCAAAGGCAATGAGAGGTTACCAGGGAAACCAATGGAAGGACAAAGCTAGTAAGTGTGGCTAGATAATAGTGATGCTTATGACTTGTACATGAAGTATGTACATGAAAACTTGAAACATCTGGGATGGGGCCTTCTGAGTAAGTCTAGGGAAGCAGTAATTAGTAAAAGTTAAGAATAAAAAGAAAAAAAGTATTGGACTGTTACTTAGACTTTGCTCTGTTTCATTCAACAATTATTTCCTGGAAATCTTTGCAGCTGGGGTAAGCATAAGGACTTAAAAATGAATAAAATACAGTCTCCATCCTCCAGACACTAACAAGGAAGTGGGGACAGATGCAGACTTTCTGGGTGTGTAGGAAACCTAGACACAGGAGGAACGTACTTCATGCAAACCAAGTGGAATGTGATGGGAACAGAGTAAAGAGAAGCAAGCTTCCATGGCATCAACCTTCATTTTCTTTAATCAAATAGCCATAATCCATACTTGATTACAACAGGCTCAACCTGCAGGATTTAAAGCCACTCCATGGTTAAATATGCTTCCGTTCAAAATGGCATTCTGAGTGTAGACATCTGTCCTCTTTCTCCCAAGGCTCTATTAAAATGTTAAGAAAACAATCGTTTCATTTTTAAAAGTATAAGCCCACAAGATAAATAACAATGGGAGAGGGAGATAGCATAAAATAGGAGATTGAACAAGTAAACAGAAATATGCACAGAGGAGGCTGCAGCTGAGGAGGGAGCCAACCTTTCTGGGGGCCCTGAGAGCAGCTCCCTAGTCAGGTGGCAGCTGTGATGGACAGCAGCAAGGGGCAGGGGTATTAATTAAAGTTCTGTATCTGTAATGGTCAAAAACCCCAATCCCATGTAGAATGTCTGGCAGCCAGATATTCACTCATAAAGAAAATAGCAAGTGGGGGCTTCCCTGGTGGCGCAGTGGTTGAGAATCTGCCTGCTAACGCAGGGGACACAGGTTCGAGCCCTGGTCTGGGAAGATCCCACATGCCGCGGAGCAACTGGGCCCATGAGCCACAACTACTGAGCCTGCGCGTCTGGAGCCTGTGCTCCGCAACAAGAGAGGCCGCGACAGTGAGAGGCCCGCGCACCGTGATGAAGAGTGGCCCCCGCTTGCCGCAACTAGAGAAAGCCCTCGCGCAGAGACGAAGACCCAACACAGCCAAAAATAATAAAATAAATAAATAAATAAATAATTTTTTAAAAAAAAGAAAATAGCAAGTGTTTTCACCTAAAGAAATAGAAAACTATCAAGGGATAATCAAAACAGTTAATGTGGGTTTTGTCATCCCGGAGTGAAGCCCACCACATTCCAGTGTTAGGGTAACCCTTCATTTCATCACTAGGTCTCCACCATAAAAAACATCCCTGCCAATTGACAAACCCCACCAGGAAAACAGGGCGCTAGTCAGTGTTTCCATAAGGTCAATATGAATACGACTGAGAATGCAAGAATGACCAGAAAGCTAAAGGAAGCCTGCAGCATGACAGAAAACCACCATGACAAATCACATAGAAAAGATAATCCCAGAGGAAAAGGAGGTGAGCTTACACAAATTTCTGATGCATATGAAAATTGATATTAATATGAAAATTAATATGAGAATATATTACATCCAAAAAAGAAGGGGGGAGATACTATGAAAAAAGAACAATTGCTTAAAAATCATACCACTTTTTAGTTGCTTCATATTTGGACCAGGGCTACTTCTGTTTAATTTGTTTGCTTTGGAAGAGACTAAGAAAGACATGTTCAAAGGATCAGTTTGAACTTTTTTCTTAAGTTGCACGGGGGTCATGACATTGGAACCATAGGGAAGCAATGTGATCAGAAGCTACTTGATTCTCAGTTCTCAATAAGTAGTGTTTATATAATCACAGTAATGGAAGTTGTACTTATTCATTCAACAAATGTTTGTTGAGTATCTGCTATGTGCCAGGCATTGTCAAGGCACCTGGGCTAGATCAGTAAACAAGATAGGAAACAAAACGAACAAAGCATCTTCCCATCTAGAGCTACATTTTCATGGTTTAAGTGCAAGAGGAGAGTTGAGGGAGCTGAGTCGAGGGAGGCAGGCCCGTGTGTCGAGCTTTATAAGCCCTTAGAAGGACTTTGGCTTTTACCCTGAGTGAATGGGGGCCATTGCAGGGAATGGGGCCAGAGGAGTGACATGATTTTAACAAGATAGTTCAGGCTACAGCATCAGTAACAGACTAAAAGGGGCAAAGTGGAAGCAGAGACCAGTAAGGAAGCTATGACAGTTTATTGTTTTCAATCATCTATACCCAAAGCACCAGAGACTTAACCCAGACTGTAAATATCAGCAACATGGCAATATCAAAGTAAATGCAGCGCCCACGAAGTCAGGAGGTGAAGGAGGGAGGAGAATGCAGAGAAAACTGTGAGCAGGGACCACTGCTTTTCCCTTCAAGCCCTTTTGTACTCTCCTGTTTTTCAGCTGCCTTTATAAATAACGGATTTTTAAAATGTAGGTCAAAGATGCCCACTTCATTCTAGAAAGTAGTTCAGGTAAATGTCACATGATTAGATCCAAATTGCTCTTTTTCAGCATTTGGGGCAGGACTCATTCTCTAGAGTGGCTCTCCAGGTGATTTTAAAACATTTTATCACCTCTTTGCAGTAATGTGAGTGTTTTCTGTCCTCTTCATTTACACATCTGCAATTCCTAGTATTAAACAGCTGATGTTATGGTGCAAAGCAAGGACCTTGCCAGACTTAAATAAGCAGCATGACATGGTAGGAAGAAAACACAGGGATACCAGGCTCTGCCACTTAAGAGCAACGTGTTTTGGAAAACCTCCCTAAATCTCCCTGAGCACCTGTAACACAGGCAGGAAATAAATGTCAGATTTGAGCATTCAGTATGCTAATAGATGTGAAACACTTTGTCAAAGAAAAAGTGCTAAACATTTACGCTTACATAGTTAATGTTTCCTATGCCACCCACCATGACTGCATTGCACAGTGCTTCGTAAGTTCTACACATTTTACTCTTCTTTGATCCTTTATAATAACCTTTGGTGAAGGCGTGCTATTAAAGTAAAACAGAAATTACCTTGAACTTTGATCCAGGTAGGACAGGTGGCTGGGCCCATCAATCACTTTGTGATGCTTCAAATCCAGCTTCATCCTCTTCCAGTTTTAGGTAAACATAGTTTCTATAATGAATTCTTCATAGTCAAAAGAAACATTTTAGAGGACTGTACCTTATTCCATGCAAAAGTATTCTCATGCAGATGACTTTACTTTTAATCATATAACTAGGATGTTGGTCTTTATAACATGATATTTTGACATATTATTTGAAATTTAAAGGGAATTATTTCAGTTACCACGAAACATCTCTACATATGTCTTATGTCTGAGGCCCCCTACGGTCAGAATGCATAATTCATCCTTCCAACACCCTAACCATTCATGGTATCAGGTCACTGAATGTTTAGAAACCAAGCTTCCACTAGCTTGCAATCAAATAATCTTCAGGCTGGCTGACAACAGCCTATGGACTATACATACTTACAAGAAAACAGAAAAGATGGCCTCGTATTTTCCCTGAAACTTCATTATGGTGCTAACCTTTCAGCAAGAAATGGCATTTTAGAAATGCCACATGCATTTTAACTCTTGTTCCAGTTGCTAATGGCAAAGATGACCTATCAAAAAAAATAAGAGGAAAAAAGAGCATCATTAACCGTGTAATAACCTCAGTCCTTCAGGGTCATTAATATCCTATTTTTACTCAGGCCAATGTCATTTTATTTGTCAATTCACTCCAAAAAATATTACTTTCAATCGCTATCAGAGAATTGGGGTATCCCGGGAGACTTTATAAAGTCCTATAAGAATCTCACTTCCATTATATTCCTATATGTCTGTCTTTTCCTAAACTTCCTCTTGTCAGGTTGATTAGCAGGAATTGCTTCTGATTATCAATTTCTGAGCCCAAGTTCATATAGCAGACAATGAAGTATGGAGGGTTTTTTTTTTTTCTCATCCGCAAATATCTTTCCAAAACATTTTCAGAGATTCTAAATAGAGAGCAAATCTTCTTATCTGTTCTAGTTTGAAGAATCTACAAGCAAGATAATCCACCCCGCTGGACCATCCAGTTTTGGGAAGGATATAATTAGGGTAACGAAAAAGTTAAGAAAGCCTCTTGCTGAATCTTGCATAGTAGCTAAATCAACCCTGACCACTAACAGGATGGTAGTTGAAGCTTTCCATGTGGTCAACATTTGGAACTGCCAAGCATTCAAATCTAAGGCCCTAATTTTAATAAACACTCAAACAAAGGCATTCATTTTCAAAATTGTTTGTTCATCAGATACCAGTTGAGACATAAGTATTTAAGTCAAACACCACTCTAGGTGGTAGGATTAGCAGTGACCAAGAAACCACGTCATTGCCTTCATAGCACTCCCATTCCTGATGGGGCTGAGTGAGAAATAGAGTGAGGAGCTTTGGAGCGCCTGGTGTTGGGGGGATATTGCCATTTTGTACACGGTGGTTAGAAATGTCCTCTCTGATCAAAATGACTGCCTTAGTCCATTTGGGCTGCTATAACAAAAATACCATAGAGTGAGTGGGTGCCCTAAACAGCAAACATTTATTTCTCACAATTCCTGGAGGCTGGGAAGTCCAAGATCAAGGCAGATTCGGTGTCTGGTGAGGAACTGCTTCCTGGTTCAGAGACAGATGTTTTCTCCCTCTGTCCTCACATGGCAGAAGGGGGACAAGAGAGCTCTCTTGCAAGACACTAATCCCAATCCCGAGGGCTGCACTGTCATGACCTGATCACCCCCCAGAGGCCGTACCTCCGAACACCATCATCTTGGGAGTTAGGATTTCAACATAGAAATTTTTTTTAAATTTTGATTGGAGCTTAGTTGATTTACAATGTTGTATTAGTTTCAGGTGTACAGCAAAGTGAATCAGTTATACGTATACATATATCCACTCTTTTTTAGATTCTTTTCCCATATAGGCCATTACAGAGTATTGAGAAGAGTTCCCTGTGCTATACAGTAGGTCCTTATTAGTGACCTGTTTTATATATAGTAGTGTGTATATGTCAATCCCGATCACCCAGTTTATCCCTAACCCCCCTGAGCCCTGCTTTCCCCCCAGTAGCCATAAGTTTGTTTTCTACATCTGTGAGTCTACTTCTGTTTTGTAAATAAGTTCATTTGTACCATTTTTGTTTGTTTGTTTGTTTTTGGCTGCATTGGATCTTCGTTGCTGCGAGCGGGCTTTCTCTAGGTGTGGCGAGCAGGGGATACTCTTCATCGTGGTGCGTGGGTTTCTCATTGCGGTGCCTTCTCTTATTGTGGAGCATGGGCTCTAGGCACACGGGCTTCCATAGTTGCAGCACGTGGGCTCAGTAGTTCTGGCTCATGGGCTCCAGAGCGCAGGCTCAGCAGTTGTGACGCATACACTTAGTTGCTCCGCGGCACGTGAGATCTTCCTGGACCAGGGCTCGAACCCGTGTCCCCTGCATTGGCAGGCGGATTCTTAACCACTGCACCACTAGGGAAGTCCCTGTACCATTTTTTTAGATTCCACATATAAGCGATATCACATGATATTTGTCTTTCTCTGACTTACTCAGTATGACAATCTCTAGGTCCACCCATGTTGCTGCAAATGTCATTATTTCATTCTCTTTTATGGCTGAGTAATATCCCATTGTATATATGTACCATATCATCTTTATGCATTCCTCTGTCGATGGACATTTAGGTTGCTTCCATCAATATAGGAATTTTGAGGGTACACAAACATTCAGTCCTTTGCAGGCATGGAATGAACATTTATTAAACGCCTATGACATTTAATGCTAGGAACCGTGGTGGGTGCTCGACATATATTTCTCAGTTAATTCCTGGAATAGTCACGTGAGACAACTATTGGTGTCCTCCTTTTGTGAAGGAAATACATCTCAGAGATGGCAGAAAGGTAGCACAACCAGCAAATGACAGAGCCCTGATTCAGACGCAAGGTTGAGGGGCTCTGAAATCCATCTTCTTCATGCCTTTTCCCTCTAATGACAAAAGGAGAAGAATCCACCGTAATAACTGTAACTGAATGGGCCCCATATGCTGCTTCCACTGCTGCCCCTCCTGCGAGTTCTCCACGGGGCAGCCGACGGGGCCTCTTAGAGCGCGACACGTTCATCCACAGTGCCTCCCTGCTCGCCGTCCTCCAACCCTTTCCACGTGGGGCAGGAGGGGCAGCTCTCCCCACAGCCCGCAGGCCCCTCTCGTGTCACCTCCTCTTCAACCTCAGTGCTCACCCCCCTTTGCCACACTGGGCTGCTTGCTCTTCCGGGAGGGAAAAAAAAAGCCAGCCTTTCCTGTCTGCAGACCACATCACTTTCTGGAACACCTGCCCCTATGCCTTTGTGTGGCTCATCCCCTCACTTTATTTGGGTTTCTACTCCAATGCCATCTCCGCAGAAAGGTCTTCCCAAAGACCCTACCTGAACCATAGCGGCCTTGCATTCTGCAACACCTGCCCCTGCTCTATTTCTCTTCCTAGCACTGCCACCATCAGATATCAAATTACATATTTTTTGTTCATTTGTTTATTTTCTGTCTCATCCAAAAGCATAAGCCCCACGAGGTCAGGACCTCATATCTCTCCTTCATGGCTGTCTCCCAGATCCCAGAAAAGTAAACAAATGGATGGTGGATGGATGAATAAGCATACTTCCCAGCCAAGGAAATTTAAGGATGCTCTTCTGGTCTTACACCTCTGCCTCAGAGGTGTTTTGTTTTGTTTTCCAGGGCTGTTGCTAATTCTGTTCTATGTCGCCTAGTTCTTTGGGCTTTGGGAGAAAGCAGGCAAGCACCTGCTTCGTGTCTTTGCTCTTTCGTGGCACTGGCATCATCCGCAGAGGCCACCTCCACAAGTGTTTTGCACTTTTCACTGAAGCATCACTTAAGCATTCCCTTTCAGGTTCACCATGCACTCCTAGAAACTTGTTATTTCTGAATCAAAGGAGGAAACTATTTTGTTTTTTTCTGGTACTATCTTATGCCTGGATTTTTTTAAATGTTCATTGAACAATTAACTTCTTTGAAAAACTAAATAGCAACCAATTCTCAGATTAATTACTTACTCCTGTGGAAGATTTTTGATGACCTGATCCAGAAGCTACTCCTTCTTCCTTCCTCTTCCTTTTTCTTTTTCCCTGGAATGCAGACACAATGACTGGAACAGCAGCAGTCATGATGCATCCATGAAGACCAAACCATACACTAGAATATGATTGTAGGAAGGTAGAAGGAGGCTAATATGAAGGTCAGCAAATCCAACTTGCTGCCTGTTTTTATTCAGCCTACAAGAATGGTTTTTACCATTTTTTATTTTTATAATTTTTAAATGGTTGGGAGGAAATCAAAAGAAGCATAATATGTCATAGCACATAAAATTATATGAAATTAAAATTTCATTGTCCATAAATAAAGTGTTATTGGTAAGCTGCCATGCTCATTTGTTTACATTGTCTATGGCTGCTATTCACTTGTCTATTTGTATATTGTCTCTGGCTGCTTTTGCATTACAAGGGCAGAGCTGAGTGGTTGCGACAGTCTGTATGACCCACAAAGCCTAAAATACTTACTCTCTGGTCTTTTACAAAGTTTGCCAATCCCTGCTTGGATAACATCCTCGACACCTAACTTCAGACTTTTTGTTGTATAAGAAAACTAAACCCTTTACTTATGTAATTCACTATTTTTTCATATTTTTATGTCATTTGCAGGCAAAGGCCATCTAATTGGCACACAGCTAAAGGAGACTTGCTATACTGGAAGAACCACCACTTGGCTGGTGGACATTCTGCAGATGTCAGGGCTCTATTTTCCCATAATTTTCCAAGAACTTTAACTCTTTCCTTGGAATAGGCAGTGGCTGGAAGGCTAGAGAGGAGGGTAGAGGTGAAAACTTTAAAGAAAGATAAATCCCTACAGAACTTGGCAGCCAAGTGGATGTATACAGTCGAGGAGAAGGAGGTTGGTGCAGTGGAATAATAATACTTCAGTGTATTAGTTAATCTCTTGCTGCAGAAACAACATTTATTACTCATATTTCCCGTATGAGAGGGGCCCATTGGAAGCCCTGTCAGAAATTGCTTACCACACACATCAAAATTAGTATTCAAAACATTCACGGATTATCTTCACTTGGATCATCTCTGCTGTCAGTCTTGTTGAGAAAAGCCAAGAAAACGGACTTGGGACCATAACGGAATACATTCAAATGGCGCTCCCTGTGTCCCTGAGTAGAAGGTGGTGCCCATTCCCAGCTCCCTACAACACACGTATAACCCACCTCCACCCACTCCATTCCCACCTTCAGAATTCTTATCTCAGCCAAACAATGAGAACATTTCTAACCCTGTCACCTATAATCTAGATACTCTGGGGAAAGTTTTCCTTGCAGGTAGTATACCCTTTACCTTTTGTCTTAAAAACAGTTGTTGGTTTTCCCATGAGCTGAATTCGGAAATGCAGACTGGCGTTCTCCTGAGTACCTACCTGCCAATAAAGGTGACCTGAGAGTCTTTAGCTTACCCCTTCTTCCCCAGTCTCGGTCTTTCCCAGGCTCCAAACTTTCCTCCTTAGCTTTCCTCCTCCAAGAGAGGGCTCCCTCACGTCACATTCCCTCCTCCCTGTGGGAAGCACTTTCTGAAACAAAGAATCCCTCGCCAAGCCCTAAGACTGCTCAAGTGGCCACTTCTGACCAAACAGGCTTCAGGTTGGTGCTACAACCATCTGAGGTCTTGCGATTAGACTCTTTAAAATGTGTAACGCTGCTCTGATCTTGGCAGACAACAGCCCTCATTTCAATGCCCCCTACCTCTTCACTTAAGTGGACACTTCGGCTTCCCTTTGCTGGGCCCAACCAGAGTTAATCAAACCCCTGAAATGAGTCCCAGGGAGTTGGAATCATGGCATTATGCCCTGCCTGCCTATTTCACAAATTTAAAACACTGGGCTTCCAAAGAGCTAATACTGGAGGGTCTTTTAAACGCAAAGAACACTGAGGTTGGGAGGGGGCGGTTTCTGTCATCAGCCTTGAACAGCTGAAAGGGGAGCACAAGAAGGAAACATAAAGTATTTCATTTTCTCCTTTTGGCCAGATTCATGTCTGATCTAAAAGCAGAATAAACCAATAGGCTCAAAAAGAAAAATATGCACAAATGTATACATACCCAATAGTTATTCTCAACTGTTGGCAGAGCTTTTTATCTTAATTCATCTTTTTTTTAACGCAACAGTATGCGAGACCTGTCCTTCCCGGCCACCCAGGAGCAGGTCACGGGGGCAGTCACCAATGGACCAGCTTGCCTGAGAAGGTCCCCAGAGAAACAGAAACAGGAAAAAGATTTTGAGGACTGATGAGATTAAGACTTTCAAGGGAACCAAACTGTAGAGATAAATTTTACCCCCAAGTCTCAGTGGGAGAGGTGCCCCAGGAGGACAGAAGGTCTTAGCTTCCAGGTAGGGAGGATGTTGAGGGAGGGTACCCATTCTCAGGGACAGGTTTATGGTCAGGAGGGAGGGAGGCTTTTAAATATGATAGGAGAAGGAAGGAAGACCACCTCAAGGAAGTAGTCTGTTTAGAAAAAGTAATCATAAAAATAAACAAACAAATGACAGACTGAATATACAAATGGACGATGAGCAGACCCTTTATGCAAATGAACTCTGACCCACAACCTGCAGCAGCCTGTGAGGAAGCCAACCCCCCATCTACAATCAGCAGCCCGGGAAGCCAGCCTGCTGTCAGTCAGACTTGCAGAAGCCAGGTTGCCATCCCTAGTGACAATCCAGGAAGCTAAACAGTAACTTCTGTAACAATCTACCCCAAATGGCCAGGTCTTGATTAATAAATCATAGTTTCCCTAATATTCACCCCTGCTTCCACCTTCCCACCAATCAGAGAAAGCCAAACAGGCACCCTACCCAATCACATAGGGGCCCTGCCTCCGACTTAGCCCACCTCCAGCGTCCCAAGACAACAGGCTACAATCGGCGCACACGCGGGGCCTTCCCTCTTCTCCGCTGCGAAGCTCCCCCTCCCCTGCCCGCCTTTGAGTCTCTGCAAACGCAAGTGACGGTGGCTGCCCCCCTGCTGTAACAAGCTCTGAATAAATAACCTGTTTTTCTCACGTGGCTGGTCTTCTTTTATTTCCACAGAAATAGCCTGAAAGGACTCAGGTCTATTTAGGAAGCCTAATAAAAAGATCTCTAGCAAGAGCTCAGAGGACCTCCTGGATTGGGGGAAAAGCACAGTCACTTTGCCTGTAACCATAACCCACGTCTCTGTGTCCCCCGGGCCTGAGGCAGCCTCAGAAGGAAACCTAAATCAATTCAGCTCCATGAGTTCGAGTACTGGTTCCTCATCTCAGTTTAGCTCCTGGCTCTCAGTGCGGCTCTCAGTGTGTCTTTGGCAAGTCTCAAAATTCCCCAGCCCGTCCTGTAACAATTGCTTGAGTTCTGAACATTAACCTCCACAGTCTACGTACTTTATTCATTTATCCTTGTTTTCCTGTATTCCTTTAGTATCGTATTTAGTCTACGACCATCGTCTCTACACAACGCCTTCAAGAATGCTTTGCACACGGAGGCCTTCTGATCACTAATATTAACTGACCTTTAAGAAACTCTTGTCTTTATAAGGATTTGGAATAGATAACTACTGCAAATGCATAGACCTCTATTTGTTTTAACAAAGGTGAATCTAAAATTGCTTGCCGTGGTGAGCCAAGATGTCAGTACGCATTAAACTTAGGTATATGCTGGTTTAGAGTTTTAGTTAAGGAAGAACTAACTAAGGATGTAACAGATAAAACCCTAAGTCTCATGGCTTCAGAGAACACACGTTTATTTTTATCAGTAAAGCCTACTCCCAACCAGTGGGCATTTCCCCACCAAGAGGTGATTCAGGGACCTTAGGGCTCCATCATTTTCAACACCAGGTTCTCAGCGTTACCACATTTGTCTGCATCAAGCCAGAAGGGAAAGACTGTGGAACCAGGCATAGAGGTATGAATGCGATTTCTAGCACATTCTATCAGCTTCATCTCAATCATGTGGACATACCTCACTGCAAGGAAGGCTGGAAAATGTGATCTAACACTGGGCTCAGAGGGAAGAGAAGTGGGTTTGGTTAAGAGCTACCCAGTGTCTGCCTCATGTATTAGGGCAAAACATCACTTCTGTGAAGACCTCCTTGCAAATACCACTCCCCTATCCAAACACCTGGCTTAGTTTCTGGAAAATGTGCACAGGCTAAGCTCTCAACTGGATTCTTCATACATCAAAGGATACAGTCAGCTCAGCAGCTCAGCCTTCTCAAACATGAAGGACAGCTAGCAATGATGACAGCAACAAGAAAAAGCCCTGCCAATTCTCTCTGCCCTTTAAAAAATGTGCTTTAATTTTATTGCGTCTAGAAGCAGTACAGCTTTCATGAGCCAGTGAACTAGTTAATTGGCTGCAGTAATAACTGGGTCTTGGAAGGTGGCACTTAACCAAACAAATATTAAGAAACTGTGAGTCTGGAGTATGAGCTTTCATGGGTGTCACGGGTCAACATGACACCACACATGACAGTTAAAGACGAAGGAGGAAATGACATTTTAGAAAAGGGAAAACTGTGGCAATGCTTAGATTTGCCTCACATTCAGAGCCATTAAAACCAGACGGTCCTATAAAGCTGATTTTTTTGAGCTACTGTTAAAATACAAAAAAAAGGCTTTTTTTTTTTTTTTTTGCTTGACATTCTGTGTCTGCCTTTTTTCCCATTTATATATGTACATCCTGAGCACATATGATGAAAAAAGTAACTGAGATTTTGGTTCTGAAGCAGATCTTGATTTATGAGACTTATCTGCTGAGTCTAGCAAAATGATCTATGACTTCCCACGGAAATGAGATGTCAAGATGCAAAGAATGCTGCGTGCTGTCCTCAGACAGCCACAGCCTGTCTCCCAGCCTGTCCCATGGGCAACCTTCAAGGACAGTCAAGATGGGGTTCCTTCGTCAGACTGCTACATGCCAAGCTTCACGTCCATTTCTACAGGAGTAAAAGTTGGGAGCCATACTGCATTCGAATTTTCCCTGGAGTTGACCAAAATGTAAGGTCTACTTTCAGGTGATTCACTGAAAAATCAGTTATAGAATAAAAGTAGTCTGGCAATTTTTTTAAATGAAAAAAAATGGGACATGATGTATGAACCTGGCTCAAACACAGCCACCTGTTTCCCATTGTCGTTGGCTGCAAATCCGCTCTCAATTTTCTGCTTCTTGTACAGCTCCCACTGCCTCTGCCAGTGATCACAATGTACACTGTCCCTGGGCAACCTCACTTCCCTACCTTCCCGGTCCCAGACCACAGACCACTCCAGTTGAATTGCAAAGTTATTATGGCAGATATTTATAATATTTGTAATATCTAAAAAGCATGTAGGCCTATGTGGTCTCTTTCCTCTGTTTCTCTCTTACTGTTCACCACCTTGTATTACTAGTGCCTCTTCTCCCCTCCATTAGCACTGGTAAATAGTTGTTGATTAGAGTCCACTTGCTTTTCTAGTGGGTTAAGTGCAGTAAAATGAGCAAAAAAGTAGCAAACAAGGCCTCAGGGTGACATCAACAGCCTATAATGGCTTATTTTTACCTCTGATATTTTTGCAGATGATTCTGCCTGAAATTCTTCAATTTGGGGTAATGATGCTGAAAGTGTGTAATATGAGAAGTTGGGGTAGAAGCAACAGATGATGATGATGGTAACAGAAGGGTTATATGTAGATAAAAACCTAGCTCTGTGGAAATGTTGGTCGGGGCTAATAACCTAAGAGCTAAAATGAGCCTCGATTCTACGGTTCCATTAGTAAAAAGATGATGTTTTCAAATTTACTTTTAAAAAATGAAAAGAACATATCTGACAGTATATTTAGAAATGAGGGACCTGACTTCTGGGTAAAGAAAACCATTCTGGGGCTTCCCTGGTGGCGCAGTGGTTGAGAATCCGCCTGCTAATGCAGGGGACACGGGTTCGAGCCCTGGTCTGGGAAGATCCCACATGCCGCGGAGCGGCTGGGCCCGTGAGCCACAATTGCTGAGCCTGCGCGTCTGGAGCCTGTGCTCCGCAACAAGAGAGGCCACGATGGTGATAGGCCTGCGCACCGCGATGAAGAGGGGCCCCCGCTTGCCGCAACTAGAGAAAGCCCTCGCACAGAAACGAAGACCCAACGCAGCCAAAAATAAATAAATAAAAAAAATTAAAAAAAAAAAAGAAAACCATTCTGGCTGTAGCTCTCCAGGGGCACAGGGATCTTTCACCTGGAGTCATCAATCTTTTTAAGACCCCCCCCCTTTTTTTTTTTTGCATTAGATTGTTGGACCAAATGTCATGGGCTTCTGGGGCTTGATGGCATCTCTAGACATGAATCCATATTTATGTAACCATGAGGACCACTGCTACATGGTGGCCTCATGAGCGACTCATCTCTTCTTTAAAAAAAAAAAAAACAAGTTTACCCCAAGCTTTCTTTTTTTTTTTTTTTTTTTTTAATAGCTTTATTTATTTATTTTTGTCTGCGTTGGGTCTTCCTAGCTCCATGCGGGCTTTCTCTAGTTGCGGTGAGCGGGGGCTACTCTTCGTTGTGGCGCAAGGGCTTCTCATCATGATGGCTTCTCTTGTTGCAGAGCACAGGCTCTAGGCGTGTGGGCTTCAGTAGTTGTGGCACGCAGGCTCAGTCATTGTGGCTCACGGGCTCTAGAGCACAGGCTCAGTAGTTGTGGTGCTCGGGCTTAGTTGCTCCACGGCATGTGGGATCTTCCCGGACCAGTGCTCGAACCCATGTGCCCTGCATCGGCAGGCGGATTCTTAACCACTGCACCACCAGGGAAGTCCCCAAGCTTTCATTTCTTAAGGAGCTTTATGTAGAGTAATTACGGTCACAATAAAATGCTCTGGAGTAAGGGGAAAATTAGGAAGGACCTGAAATCTGTGCCAGGGGCCCCAGAAAACTTGGTTTTGTGTCTCCCCCATTCTGTGCATGGACCAAACTCACCACCTGTTAACCCCAACCCCTAGCCCCCTGGACCCTCTCTAGTCTCCAATTTTACATTGCCCCATGCTACTTCAACTAATTCCTGCCAAATAGCTCTGGAGAATGTGCAGAGCTATTTTGTAATGGACGTTCACAACCCCCTGGAATTGCTCACCTTTTAGATCTTGACTTATGTCCAACATTGTCTGGGCAGCTCTTTGACCACTTTCTCTCCATTCACCCTGAACTCCAAAGCACTGCACCATAAGACCATGGTAGCATGCCAGTGGGGTCCCCTACAGGTTGATGCAGAACTTTTATTCCTCTCTTGTCTCACAAGTATATTTATTCCCTGCTGATGTTATTGCTAATTTTTCACTCTTATCAAGACCCATGTCCACACCCACCTCCCATACTTTATCTTCTATACTGAACTTAGGTACCTCCAAGATCCTCAATATCCTATTTCCCTGCCCCTCTTATTTCTAAGGAAGAAAACTTGATGATCTTGTTAAGACCCACACTTTCTACCTTTGCCCCTGATCCCATCCTCACACCGTCTCTGGGACTTGGTTCCATCATTCCTCCTCAACTGTACTTCAAATTTCTCCCTCCTTGATAATGTAGGAGACCACGATGTGCCACCTCAAATATGCCTCTTTGGCACAAAGATTATTTTGAGAAACAAGACACAGGAGAAGCTCTGAAAACAGCATAAGTACCTTTTGTAAGAGAAATTTACATTTATAAAGGATATCTCCATTTGCAAGTGTCTCCCTCTTTGTACCAGGAAGAAAAGGATGATTCTAAATCACAAGAAAATCTTATCAACAGAGAAGAATTTCACTTAAATCTACATAACTAACCTTACCCTGTTTACTGTCACCTCCCCTTAACCAGCATCCAACACGATCTTCTTCCTTTGATTTGGCTGAAGATGGTTAAGCCTGAATTCTAAGCCATCCCTTTGAGCCATACTCATTTCCCTGAGTATCTCCCATGTATATATGAGATAAACATGTTTAAAAACTTCTGTTTGTTTTTCTCTTGTTAATCTATCGTTACAGGGTCCCCCAATGAGAACTTAGAAGGATAGAAGGAAAACTGCTTTTTTCCTCCTGTATAATATCTTTCTACTCTTGAGTTATTCCTTACCTTTAACCAAAAGGAAAAAAAGTGAATGAAATAAAAATCTTTCTCTGACCCAGTTATGCTGAAGTTGCTCTTTTTTATTCCATTTACTGCCAAACATCTTGAGCTAGACAAAAACCTTCATATCTCCTCCTTCTTCCCACCAACAGAAACTCAGAGCTCTCTTCTCTGCAAAATTGCTTTCTCAAACACCAATATACAGTTTTTTTAAATGTTCTTAGGTCACACCACCAGAATGTTGTATCACTTCATTACCTACTAAATTTTATTGCCTTTTAAAATGCCTATTGAAGAACACACATACAGGAAAATGGGTAAGTCATAGCTGAAAAGCTCAGTGAATACTGAATGTGTACAGACTGCACACGCAGCCACTATGTATCAGCACCCAGACCAAGAGACAGAACTATTACCAGAACTCTGGACTTCCTACCCATGTGCTCTAGCACCTACTGCCCCCTCCCCGCAAAAGTTAGCTGCTCTTCTGACTTCTGAAACCTCACACTGGTTTTACTGGTTTGCAAGGTTTCTATAAATGGAAATATACAGTATGTAGTCTTTTGAGTGTGTCTTCTTTCACCAAACCTTGTGGTCATATGTTTATCCATGCCCTTGTGTGTAGCTGTAGTTCATCCATCCTCAATCCTGTAAATTTCCATTGTGCAAATGTGCTACAATGTGTTATCTATTCCACTTCTGACGGGCATTTGAGTTGTTTCAAGCCTGGGGGATTTTATGAATAGGGCTCCTGTGGACATCTTTCAGTGAACATATGTACAAATTTCTGTTGAATATACATCTAGAGATGGCATTTGGGGGGCCACCGAGTATTCACACCTTTAGTTTTAATGTTATAAATATTGCCAAACCACTTCCAGAGTGGTTGTACCAATTTACACCACTACTATTACACCCCTACTAGCAGTATGTGAGCGTTCCTGTTGTTCCTTATCCTCATCAACATCTGGTATTTTTAAAAATCTTTTTCCCTTTGCAATTCTGGTGGGTGTACATCAATGATTTTAATGTATCAGACCCAGCAGCCTCATCCTCCTTCAATATTTAACACTGTAGGTGCCCTTCCTTACATCATGAACGCACTTCTTTCAGGTTCGCTTTATGCTGATCTTCATCGTCTTTCCTGCCATGTCTTGTCCCTCTGTTATCCCTCCCAGTTTGCAGCATTTTTCTTTTTTTTTCTCTACAGACTGCCTCTCTCTCTCTGATCATACTCTTTACTACAGCTTCATTTGCCAACTCTGAATATCTTAAGTCCTGATACCCTCAGACCTTGACAATTTGAGCAGTTTTCTATCATTTTATTCATTTATTCACCCGTTTGTTATTTGATCCTTTAATAATTGTTAATTGCTTATTGTGTACCAAGCACTTTGATAGGAGGTAGAGTTGGGGATTCTAATAAGAAATAGTCCTTGCCCTCTGTTACGAACTGAATTGTGTCTCCCTCAAAATTAATGTTAGAGCCATAACCCCTAATGTGACAGTATTTGGAGATAGGACCTATAAAGAGGTAATTAAGGTTAAATGAAGTCATAAGGGTGGAGCCTGGTCCTACATGACTGGTGTCCTTATAAGAAAAGGAAGAGACACCAGGGATGCTTCTGTGCATAAAGGAAAGGCCATGCGAGGGCACGGTGCAAGAAGGCAGCCACCTACAAGCAAGAAAAGAGAAGCCTCAGAGGAAACCAACCCTGCTGGCACCTGGATCTTGGACTTCTAGCCTCCGGAACTGTGAGAAAATCAATTTCTGTTGTTTAAGCCAACCAGTCTGTGGTATTTTGTTATGGCAGCCCTAGCAAACTAACACACCCTCAAACAGCTTACTATCCTGGGGAGACAAGAAGGAAATCAACATTTACAGCACTATGTGAAATACACTGTGATGGAGGTGTACGGGGATAACATGGAGGTAGAGAGAAAGCACCAGGACAAAAGGATAAGGGTAAGAAGTGACAAAAGAGGTCTTCCCTTGGAAGAGGATGCCCAAACACAGTCTAGAGAAATTAGCAGAGTTATCTGGGCAGAGGGCAGGGAAGGGTATTCCACAGAGAGGAAGCTACACCTGCAAAAGTATGGAGAGCACGGCACATACACGGAAACTAAGGAGTTCAGAATGGGCTCAGGGTAGGTGGTGAGAGAGGGCAGACTCAAAAGATGAGAATGGAAACACATATTGAAGAGGTTCCCTACCTTGTTAGGAAGTGACTGAATCAATAAATCAAGGAATCCATGAATATTTTGGGGTAATGCTGTTTAATTTACTGGAAAGATCATGACTAGGTGTTGGGGCCCAGGGCAGGCCACCCCAAACTATGCCTCAATGGCATATTATTTCGATCAAAGTTATTTAAGAAACAGCTGGTGTAAGAGGAACACTTTGACCCTCTTCTCTGCCTCCTTGCAAGCAGGAAATTAATCTTCCATGTGAAAGGTGCCCTACCTATACAAGAGGTAGAAAGATATCCTTATCACCAGAGAAAGGGAATTCAGGGCCAAGAAGTCTATGAACAAAAACCTTGTTACTTCTAATTTACTACTCAAGCCCAAACATTGCTTAAATTCCTTACTAACTAAAGCACCCAAACCTAAGTTTCTTTGTCCTGTCAAATCCTCACAGATTTATTTTTTCTTTGTATAAGAAGATATTAAAGTTGCCTGCTTTTGGTCACTCACTGAGCATTATTTTATGATCTCCCATGGACTCGAAATTAAATTAGTTTTTCTCCTATTAATCTGTCTGGTGTGTCCATTTTATTATTAGTCCAGCCACAAGAACTCAAGGATAGAAGGAGAGATTTCCCCCATCCCCGACATAAGGAATCCTATTTTAGCACCAAAACTAAGGCAGCCATATGTCCTGGGTTTTACAAGACTCTACTGATTTAAAATATTTTGCCTTATCAGACCATGTGTCAGAACACAGCCCAATTTAGGGTTAGGAAAATTTTGTTACCATAACCTTGTTCCATCCCACACACCATATTGTTTTTTCCAAATAAATGGTGACATCGTTTCTGTTTGGTATCCTGTACAGAAAATAATCCTAATTTGTGAGTTTGCAATTCATACTTATGAATATTCAAGTGCACAACTCCAGTTAAAGCCAGAGCTGAGCAAGCCTGGGCTACAGGCAACAAAAATAATCCTCCCACAGTTACATTTATTTTATTAACAGGTTACAGCCTGAAGTCCTAAGAAAAAAGAATTAATGTTTTATTATAACCTTGTCTCTAATTGAGTGGGAGGTTTTCCCCTTCTTTCATTTACTGAAGTATTAGGGATTTCGCGACTAGAATAGCAGAAACTTTAGCTACGTTGGCCAATTCAGGTGTAATTCCCATGTATCCAGGGGCTTCTTATGACTCAGTCTCTGCAGGGAATCAAATGCCAGAACCCAGTCCAATAATCAAGAGAAAATTTAAGAGGAATTCCAAGCTTTAGGCTGATCTGAGAACAATTAGCGGTTCCAAGTCACACCCCAGAGCAGTAACGTTTCTCACAAGCTTCCTTCCCCACAGCTTCTCGCATCCCGAACCTGCTCCAGTGCCTCTCCCTTGCCAAGACGCCACATTCACCTCCTCTCTCCTGCCCTACCTCTTTCTTATGGAGATTGTCTTAGTTCTTGGCTTCATTTCTGCTTGTCTTCGCCCACCCCCCCACCAACTCTCCTCCACAAAAGGACACCTAGGGCTTAACCAGGCCAGCTGGAACCCGTTCCATTTTCTTCCCATAATTTCATTCTTCTCTCTACCCATTCTCCTCTATCTACTTCATAAGCAGCCTGGGAATTGAGAGAGCAGAGGTCAAGCACTCCCTAGAGAGTGAGGAGAAGGTGAGCAAGCAATAATGAAATTTCATTTAAAATCTAGTGAGAGTATGGAATTTCCTTAAAAAAATTAAACATAGAATGTCCATATGTTCTAGCAATTCCATCTCTAGGTATATTTGGGTAAATACACCCAAAAGAATGAAAAGCAGGGACTCAAACCGGTCTTTATACACCAATGTTCATAGCAGCATTAGTCACAAGAGCCAAAAAGTAGAAGCAACCCAAGTATCCATCAACAGATGAATAGTTAATAAAATGTGGTCCATCCATACAATAGAATATTATTCAGCCTTTAAAAGGAATACAATTCTGATGCACGCTACTACTTGGATGAATCTTAAAAACATTATACTAAGTGAAATAAGCCAGACACAAAAGGACAAACACTATATGATTCCACTTATATGAGGCAGTTAGAACAGGCAAATTCATAGCGATGGAAAGTAGAATAGTGGTTGCCAGGGGTTGAAGGGAGGGGAGTACAGGGAATTGTGCAATGGGTACAGACTTTCAGTTTGGGATGATGAAAAAGCTGGGGACATGGATATAGGTGATGATTCCACAATATTTTGAATGTATTTAATGCTGCTGAATTATGCATTTAAAATGGTTAAAATGGTAAATTTTATATGATGTACACAATTTTTGAAAAGGATTTTTAAGCTCATAAGAAGGAGAGAAGAAAGGTTACTAATAGCATTCTCATCATACAGAAAAATTTTAGGTAGAAATGAACAGAGCTGTCTATTGATACCATAAAACTTCTTAATTTGATGAAACTAAGACTATTACTCACTGGATAAAATATCTGCATGATAATTGTTTTTAACCTATGACATGATGTAGCCTCCTTATTCGTAATACACTTTGTTACTGTGTTCATGATCATCGACTGACTGCTTTTTAAGGTTATTATTGTTCGTGTTTATAATATGTGTTTCCCAAGTATAACATTCTGGAAGAAGTTAGAGAGGCAATTTGAACAGAATATTTTGTGTCCATTTCCACCCATAATTGCAGAAATTCCAGCCACCCTAAAAATTTATCCCCAAATACTTCTAGGAGTCCCCAAGACTCACTTTAGTTGCACTCACAAGTACCCACGGCAACCATTTTCCTCCTCTTTTAATCTGGCTATTAGGGTGATGTCTTCAATTGCTATAGAAGCTACTGTGCCTGGGTCTACCAATTTTGTGTGTATAAGATGTCCTCTTCTGCTTCCTCTCTCTCACATGAAAGATGATCCAGCACCTTACTCATACTCATTATGTTCTCAGATAATGATTTTAAGATTTACCCATGTTGTTGCATGTATTGGTTGTTTGATCCTTTTTATCATTGAGTTGTATCCCCTTGTATACATAGACCACATTTTGTTTACCCATGGGCATATAGGTTGTTTCCAGTTTGGAACTATTACATATAAAGCTGCTATGAGCATTCATGTACAAGTTTTTGTGTAGACATAGTTTTCACTTCTCTTGGGTATATACGATGTAGTATGGGACTGAGTTATATGTTAGTGTGTATTTAACTTTTTAAGAAATTGTCAAACTGTTTCCAACTTGTCTGTGCCATCTTACATTCCTGCCAACAGTGCAGGAGTATTCCAGTTGCTCCTTATCCTCACCAACACTGGGTGTTGTCAGTCTTTTTAATTATAGCCCTTTTCTTGGGTATACAGCGGTATCCCATGTGGTTTTAATATGGATTTCACTGATGGTTAACAATGTTGAATATCTTTTTATGTGCTTATTGGTCATTCCTACATCTTCTTTTGTAAAGTATCTGTTCAAATCTCTCACCTATTTAATTTGTTGTTGGGCTGTTATATTTTATAGTTATACAGGGTTTTTTTGTTTGTTTGTTTTTATATATTCTAGGTAAAAGCCTTTTGTTTGGTATATGTGTTGCAAATATTTTCTCCCAGACTGTAACTTGACCATCACCAGTGGGCTCAATAAATCTTTGCCCTTTTTTTCTTAAGTCATTCAACTAGGTGGATACTCAAGTAATCACTGGAAGAATGCAAAGTAAGCCTGGGAAGTGTTACCAAACTTGGTAGGAGCTCCAGGTGGCTCCAGGTTTAAACAGCATCCTTCATGTTTTTATGGATGAACATTATGGAGATTATTTTCTGAAGCTTCAGTAGAAGTGCTATTGGAAAGAACATTTTCCATTCATAATATTTCCTTTTATCAGATAATGGACATAATATTATGCTGTTGAATGTGTGGGTAGACATGAAAGCTCTAGCAGATGGTTTTGACTCAGCTGTTGTCACCGTGGGGGAACACTGTGAAGAGGTAACAGTGATGGGTGGAAGGTGAAGATATGTTGATAGATTTATGAGGGAGAGAGTGTCAAAAGGGAAATAAACTAGAAATTCATCTCTTCCCAGAAAGAAAGGAAATAAAAATAACAAGCACCAAAAAAGCCACAGCTGTGGGAGGGAATCAAGCCACCAGTCACACACACACACCCACAAAAAGAGTGCGAATACAAGGATAAATGAACAGCAATCTGCTTTCTTTATTTCCTACTAAAATCATGCATGTCCTAATGGTGGATTTTGGTATATTCTAGATAATAGAAGGCACAGCTGACTATCATTCTTCCTCTGAATCCTGAAAAAGTCAGAGAAAATGTGCAAGATGAAGACTTCAGGGAAGATGAATGACACAAAACCAGTGATCAGTGAGAAACCAACCCAGGAAATCTCCCCACGTCTGCAGCCAATGTCAGCAAAGACAAAAACATTTTAAAAAATAATGATTTAGGCATAACTAGACATTTTGTAGACTCTCTGATCCCTGTTCACTTAATGCCTGGGGTTAGGCAAGGTGTTTGGATATTGGCATAGAAAGACCACGAGCTTTGGCATCAAACAGACCTGGATTCAAATTCTAGACCTAAATGTTTAAATGACTCTGTAAATTTAGTTAAATTTCCTTAAACTTAATTTATTCATCCATAAATAGGAGATAAATAATATCTATTTGATAGAATCATTGAGAGTATTAAATGAAATCACATATGCTCATTTCCTACAACAGATCTCAGTACAAACTAGACACTCATTAAATTTTAGTCATTACCCTTACCCAGCTTCTACTTGCCCTTAATAAGAATGCTATTTGGGAATTCCATGCCTTTTTTCAACATCATAAATTCTTGGGGTTGCACTCTGGCAATTGGCCAGCAAAAGCCACATTTCATAACACATCAGGAATTATCTAATTTAATGTATCCATATTTTTCCCTGGCCTTCCAGGAAACTCTAAGTTAAAAAGTAAAATCTTTGGAACTAGAGATGCTTGAGATTTGGGTACATTTATTTGCTCTTCTAAACACGGTAACAATAGCTTTAATTTTTTTTTTAAGTTGTGCTAATGTGATAGCATCAAGCTAAATACTTTGTCACAATAACCCCAAGGTGTAGGTACGATTGTTATTTCCAGTTTATATATAAGGGACTGGGTCTGAGGGGGTTAATTTTCCTACGGGTGTCTTATTTCAAAGACACCCCTGTTGTTTGTAATGTTGATAGATTTATGAGGGAGAGAGTGTCAAAAGGGAAATAAACTAGAAATTCATCTCTTCCCAGAAAGAAAGGAAATAAAAATAACAAGCACCAAAAAAGCCACAATTGCAGGAGGGAATCAAGCCACCAGTCACACACACAAAGAGTGCGAATACAAGGATAAATGAACAGCAATCTGCTTTCTTTTTTTCCTACTAAAATCATGCCTCCACTATACAGCTTCTAATTTCTGACTACTATTTTTAAAGTGTTATTATCATTGCATCTTTTACTGTGTGCTGCTCAAATTCTTTTGGGAAGTGGGAGTGGTGTCAATTATAAATAACTATTCCCAAAACAGACAAATCATCAGAAGCCCACAAACCAAAGCTAGAAAAGAAGAAGCAAACTAGGCAACCAATGAACTAGACCTGGACAATAAAACTACCAGTTTGAAAATAAAACCCATAGATATTATTCTCAACTTAATGTTCACCACCACAAGCTGTGTTATTTATGGAAAACAATACAGAACCTATGTTTCTAGCCCAAGCAGCATGTAAGGCTCCTATCAGACATCTAGGAATAAGATGATAGAAAAGGTAAAACTTGAGAAGTGAAATCAATACACAAAGTCTAGAAAGACTAACAATGTATCTGAGTCTGTGCCCTGAATATGATAGTATTTGGAAAGGCCATACGCTTTATCTGTCCTCCTACCCTGGCTGATACCAAAAACGATACTACCTCATTTCTTCAGCTTAAGACCTTGATTCCTGCCAAAATGCATAGTCCTGGGAGGGCTAACAAAGTTCCATCCATCACTGAGAACGTTGTGGTGAAAAAATTCCCTCCCTCAGAACAGAGGGAGAAAAGCAGCACAAAACTCTGTGTAATGCACATAACTACAGATAGGGAAGAACTACTTCTCAATTTTGCCTAAAGTAGGCATAAGATTGAGCTGACATTCTTCAGCCTTCAAGCTTTCCAGGAAAATAAGCTGACAGAGGGTTAAGTGTTCTTATTTACACAGAAAAATGCTGCCAATAACCTTAGATGCAGGTAGGATGGAAAGAGTTGATTTTCCTTTTTTCTTTCATGATATTTTGTTAGAAGTTTTGAAGACTGACTAGAAAGGGCAATTCTGCAATGGTGGCCACAGAAGGTATTGCATCCAACTACTCTGCTACACCTGGCTCAAAAACAAGATCACTAAATGGCAACATGAATAGACTTGAGTAAAATGTTTAAAATAAGTTTTAAATGGATTTCCTGAAAAATATGATTGCAGGAAAAAAGGGAAAAAAACATTTGAAAGAGAACATTAAACATTAATGTAACATTAGAATATATTAAAAGAATAAAATAACTGTAACATAGCTTCAGGAACTTCCACTACTGATCAGTAGATCCATGAATGAGGGGGAAAAGTTTGTTGCTTTAAGTCACTGAGAAATAGTATGGTTGTTTGTTACGCAGCATTACCAGAGCAAGAACTGATTGACAGAACTCATGGCACAAAATGATTATGGGACAAGACAGTTCCATAACTCCTGGCCTGTGGAAGCAGAGGTAGGCTCAGTAACTGATGAACCAAGGTGAAGGAAGCCATGGCTCAGAATACAAGTGGAGGACTGGCAGACTAACCAGTGAGTCTCTAGAGATTCCCCACACTCAGAGACGCTAAAGACAGCAAAATAGTGGGAGGAGACATGGAACTCAAAACGGGAGAATCAATTGAAAGACATAGGTAACTCCTTCACTCACAAGTGCAGAACTAGGTGTCTGCTTTCCATGGAGAAAGAAAGAAGGGGGGAAAGAAAGAAAAAGGAAAGGATATGGAAAGAAAGAAAAGAGAAAAACACAGATTTCTCCTTTTAAAAAACTGAATCTGGGTAAAGCTGGGGCAAATTTTGGGAGTAGGATCCTGAAATCAAACCCCTCCACATCCTGTATTAATGTATGAATGTTGCCCCAACCTACTGGCTGACTCCATGTCTGCTCAACATGAACTGAAACCTGACAGCTGACATGACCCAAATGCGGCCAACATTTTAAGGCAAACGTGAACATGGCAGATCAAAAAAAAAAAAAAAAAAAATTAACCAAAAGAAAAATGACACTGGTAAATATAAAAGCTAGTACGATTATATTTTTAGTTTGCAATTCCCCTTTTGTTTCCATTATGATTTAAAACACAAATGCACAAAACCATATTTATAAATGGATGCTGAGGGACCCACAATATATAAATATGAAATTTGTGACAACATAAAGGGAGGTACAGAGCTGGATAGGAGTAAAGTATGAAGCTAAGTTGGTATCAATTCAAACTAGATTGGTATTAACTTATGATATTAGCTGTAATTCCCACAATAATCACTAAGAAAATAGATTTTTTAAAATACAGAAAATAAAATGGAAAAAGAATCAAAATTGTTCATAAGCAAAAAATAAATAAAAAAGAAGGCAGTATTGGAGGAAATGAGGAGCAAAAAATATACGAGGTCTATTTTTTAAAATGTATAGCAAAATGCAGATGTAAGTCCTGCATCATCAGTAGTCACTTTAAATATAAATAAATTAAACTCACCAATTAAAAATCAGAGATGGCAAGATAGATTTTTAAAAATCAATCCAACTATATGCTGCTTACAAGAGACTTACTTCAGACCCAAAGATAAAAAAAAAAAAAAGTGAAAAAATAATGAAAGAATAGAAAAGATATTTCATGCAAATAGTAACCAAAAGAGAGCTGGGTGGCTATATGAATATCAGATAAAATAGATTTTAAGTTAAAGACAAAGTACATTATATACTGATAAAAGTGTCAATTAAACAAAAATATATAACAATTATACACATCTATGCACCAAATAAAAGAGTCCCAAAATATATGAAGCAAACATTGACTGAATTGAAGGAAGAAATAGTTCTAAATAATACGTGGAGACTTCAATATTTTCCACTTTCAATAATGGATAGAACATACAGACAGAAGATGAATAAGGAATTAGAGGACTTGAACAACACTATAAACCAACTAGACTCAGCAGACATATGTAGAACATTCCAATCAACAGCAGCAGAACACACAATCTTCTCAAGTGCACATGGAACGTTCCCCAAGATATACCACATGTTACATCTTAAAACAATGAATTAAAAAGATTGAAATCATCAAAGTACCCTCGCTAACCACATGGAATGAAGCTAGAAATAAATAACAGGAGGAAAACTGGAAAAGCACAAATGTATGGGAATTAAACAACACACTCTTAAACAACCAATAGGTTAAAAAAGGAATCACTAGGAAAAATAGAAAATACCTTGAGACAAATGAAAATAAAAACACAACATTCTAAAACTTATGGGATGCAGTGAAAGCAGTGCTCAGAGAAAATTTATAGCTGTAAATGCCTACATTAAACAAGAAGAAAGATCTCAAATCAACAATCTAACTTTACATCTTAAGTAACTCAGGAAAAGAAAAACAAAATAAACCTAAAGCCATAAGAAAGAAGGAAATAATAAAGATTAGGGATAAACAAAATAGAACATAGAGAAACAATAGGGAGAATCAAGGAAATAAAAAGTTGTTTTGAAAAGATCAACAAAATTGACAAACCTTTAGCTAGTCTAAGAAAAAAAGAGAGAAGATGAAAATAACTAAAATCATTAATGAAAGTGGGGACATTATTACAGAATCCTTACAGAAATTTAAAGGATTTTAAGAGAATACTATGAACAATTATATGCCAACAAATTAAGATAATCTATATAAAATTCCTAGAAACATACAAATTACCAAAACTGGCTCAAGAAGAAACAGACAATCTTAACAGATCTAGGGATCTGGTCTTAGGGAACAGAGGAGAATAAGCCCTTATTGACACGCATAGGAGAAGAAGCATGCTCCAGAAACCAGCACAGACATAAAATCCGAGGTTGGAGGTTGGAAGCAGGGCTACATAAATACCACGCTGTGAACTGAACATCGAGGAGGTTGATGGAATCAGCTCTCTGAGGTCTCCGTCACCACCCCTCTCCGGGGGCTGAATCCATCATCCTTGGTCTGAGTCTGGATCCATTACTAACGTTCTGTCAGGTGTCCTCATCTAGTGTCTATGAACCTGCTCCAGAAATATCTCACCACCCTCTTGAGAAAGCATAAACCACACATCTCATCCACCTGCAGACAAGTGTCAGTTCTACTTCCAAAGTGTGTCCAGTGGATTTTCTTTTTGCCATCTTCACTGCCAACAATGATCACCACCACCACCGCTGCCACCAAAAACATGTCTGGACTAGTGCAGAAGCGTGTTGAGGGCTGCCACCCATCCCCACTCCACATCCAGCTCCGTCTCCACTCACCACCCAGAACGATCGTTTTTTTTTTTTTTAATTTTTATTGGAGTATAGTTGATTTACAATGTTGTGTTAGTTTCAGTTGCACAGCAAAGTGAATCTGTTATACATAAACATATATCCATTCTTTTTTTGATTCTTTTCCCATATAGGCCATTACAGAGTATTGACATATACCAAAATGATCTTTTTTTTAAATAAATTTATTTACTTTTTGCTGCGTTGGGTCTTCGTTGCTGTGCGTGGGTTTTCTCTGGTTGCGGCGAGAAGGGCCTACTCTTTGTTGTGGTGCATGGGCTTCTCATTGTGGTGGCTTCTCTTGTTGTGGAGCATGGGCTCTAGGCATACGGGCTTCAGTAGTTGTGGCACGTGGGCTCAGTAGTTGTGGCTCGCGGGCTCTAGAGCGCAGGCTCAGTAGTTGTGGCCCATGGGCTTAGTTGCTCCGCGGCACGTGGGATCTTCCCGGACCAGGGATCAAACCCGTGTCCCCTGCATTGGCAGGCAGATTCTTAACCACTGGGCCACCAGGGAGGTCCCCAAAATGATCTTTAAAAATGAGTAAAATCCAATCACATCACTCTCCCGCTTGACTCCTTTCAATAGATTCCTCTTATTCCTGAAATCATCCACAATTCTTCCCACGGCTTACAAGGCTCTGCATGGTCTGGCCCCCTGTGGAGTGTTGCCCTTTTCCTTCCTGCTGTGAGGTTCTGGGTGTGTTGGTCTTCTTTTCATTCCTGTTCACCCCAGGATCTTCACACACGCTCTCCCATGCGCCTGAATGTGCATTCCTCCCGCAAGCCCCCCGCTGTGTCCTTAGCTGGCTGACTCCTTCAGGTCTCAAGTGAAAGAACACCTACTGTGGAGGGTTCTGCTACCTCTCCCTTCACCAGCTTAGGTCTTCTGCTGTCCAGTCTCTTGCTTTGTCTTGGTAACATTTAGCAGAATTATAACTAAATTGTGTTTAATTATTTACTTGACTTCCCTCTCTCCCACTAGACTGTACACTCCATGAATAAGATAGGATCTAGAGGGATTTTCAGGCTACTGATTCTTCATCCCTTAACACAGGGTTTAGAACATAGTAGATACCCCATAGATAGTTGTTGAATGAATAAATGAATGATTAAAAATTATTTCTATCCTCTCTAGAAAAAGCCTTATATTTATGGCTGAATGTCTACTACTTTTGCAAGTAAACATTTAAAATTTTAGTTTTAAGCTGCTTAGAAATCTTAATTTCTTAAAGGACAAATGAAGGCATGTCACACAATGCGTAAAGGTAGGAAATGTTAAAAATGAAGAAAAATCCCTTAAAATAAAATTCTTAA
Organism: Balaenoptera ricei; assembly: GCF_028023285.1. Taxonomy (NCBI): domain Eukaryota; kingdom Metazoa; phylum Chordata; class Mammalia; order Artiodactyla; family Balaenopteridae; genus Balaenoptera; species Balaenoptera ricei. Next base: position 74,061,665 of record NC_082656.1, on the reverse strand, counting down.
AATTCTATCTACCAGTGAATCTGCTCTAATTACAAAGCATCAGTTTGAGGCCATGACAAGGGATTTTGATGCAAGTGCTTTAATAAAGAACTTATTTAAAAAATTTTGTTACCCCAGGTAACAATATATTTTTAAATTTCAGAGCACAGTCACATCATTAAAACAAGGCTGAGGCACAAAGACATTAATAATTTGATGTGTGATTTTCAATATTCCAAGGATCTAGCTATATCATTCTGGCCAGTCACTCTCAGAATGCTACACATGTAAAGCAAAGTGGGAAGTTTCCATAGCAATGGCTTTTCACCAAGAGTATGTAAACATTACTGCTGCCTAGTTCTTCCATGGTCCAAATTTTTCTTGGTTCAGTCAGACTGCAGCTACACATTAGCCCTAAGCTATTGCAACAATAATTTTTCAGAGCAGCTCCAGAGATGGGCATGAGCCCACTGGGCTTCCACACATCTGCAGCAGCTGCCCCTTAACCACATGACATTTGCATAGTGAGGTCTATTTTTTGGAATGTTTTCATGAAAATCTGAGAGTCACCCCGAAGTCATGAAGTAGGAGTTACAGACCCTAGTCTCTCCATATGTGAAAAAAACAGACTTCAGGAGATTGAAGTGTCTTGTCCAAAGGTCCCACAACTTCACATCCGAGTCTAGAACTAGGACTTTTCAGCTTATTCACTCATTAAACTAATATGCAATGAATACCTGCTATTTCCAAGCACTGTTCTAAGTATGTATCAGTTTTTTTAAAGATAATAATGTCTGCTTTCATAAAGTTTACATTCTAGTAGAAAAATACAGGGATTTCCCTGGTGGTCTAGTGGTTAAGACTTCGCCTTCTAATGCAGAGGGTGTGGGTTCGATCCCTGGTCGGGGAGCTAGGATCCCACATGCTTTGGAGCCAAAAAACCAAAACATAAAACAGAAGCAATATTGTAACAAGTTCAATAAAGACTTTAAAAATGTCCACATCAAAAAAAAGACACTACGGGTAAAAGCTCTATCTGTACACAAAAAGCATCCTCAAACTATTCTGCATTCATACACAAAGTAAAGCAAAACTTTCAGCAACCCTAGGTTCAGGAAATAGGCTCCAGCCTGGGGAAAATCACAAGTAGCTGAGAGATCCAAAAAAGCCACGCTCAATGCATCTAAATAACCTTGTCTTTGTTTAACAACGAATTGATGCCAGTGGAATGATCATATTTTAAAACTTTTCCTATAAAAGTAACATATGCATCCCCATGTGTCAGCATAATCTCTGCTGATAACATTTCAGTGAATGACAAGTTGATTGGCCCCAATTTGAAAAGCACAGTGTATAAAAACATAATTTCAGTGTGGCCAACAATATGACAGATTCTATATTTTGCTCATACACAGAACTGGTTTGAACTGTTTGGGGAATTTTGATAGTCTGTGAATGCTTTCAGCAAAGAAAATTGGCCAGAAAGGAGAGGGAGGAAAAAGGAGGAATGGAGTTAACAACTGTTGGACAACGATTATAAGCTAGACATTATTGGAGAGAAAATGATGGGGTAAGTGATTGACTGATAAACACTGTTTTTTACAACCAAAGGAACAGCATGATATAGATGGAAAGAATATTGGCTTTGCAAGTGAAGAGTAGTGCAAATCTCAGCTTTGTCACTACTTTAGTGAGATACCAAATTATGTCATGTCTTTGACCTCCAGTTTTTACATCTGTAAAAAGAGGATAACAATAGATACTTTCTAGGTAGTTGTGACAATTGAACTAGATTTTACTTGTGTACACACACACACACAGCCTGGTTTAGTTCTAATTTCACTCTATTACAAATGGTGTATTAAGGAGGCTTCAATGTGATGTGGAAGGTATTCAGTAACGTACACACCATGGTGGTATAGACAACTAAAAAAACTCCAAAAACCCACAGGTCATTTCTGCTAAGGTGCCATGCAGGGTCTTACTGATTCAAAAACTTAGAGACTTGAAAAGATAAACATAGGTCCCTTCTCTTCTGTCCACTATATGACATCAGCCACATTGGGACCCTTTCCTGTGGTCTCCTCATTCATTTTAATGAGTTTATATAAAAAGCTGTGGCCTTGTGGGTTAAAACCCACCAAAAGAAATGTTAGAAAATAAGATATAGTAGTGAAAATGCACCTTGATAATTTGGGGAGTAGAAGACATCAATAACCTGTTAAATAATCCTTCAACAGTTTTCTATCAGTATACATCTTGCCCCCATATTAAGGAGAAACAAGGGGTCTGTTCTGTAAACTGCTGACTTGTAAGGAATTTGAATCCATTTATTACTTTCATTTTCTTCCACCTGCTGTGAATAACAGTAAGGATGAGGGCCAATTCCAAATCCTGAATCCCAAATAAAAAGTCCAAAAGAATGGATGGCATATGGAGGTTGGGGATTAAGTGGAAGTTAAGATGGCAACAAGAATAAAAACCCTGGAGAGAGAGAAAGGAGGTGGGCCAAAAATGAGGGAAGCTTGGCTTTTCTATTTGATACCATGGGGACCTTAACTTTCAAATAAGAATGCTGCCTCTAATTTGTTCTTTAAACAAGTACTGATTGGGTTTTCAGATTGGCTTTAATGTGAGAAATTCCATGGTGCTGTTAGAAGTAAAAGTGGATAGATCAGCTCCCTTTCAATTGAATTTGCCATCAGAGCCAGATGAAGATATAAAAAATAACAAGTGAGAGGGTAGGGTGAGTAATTGAATGACTTTTCTTCAAATGTTTTGTTTTGCACTAGTCTTCTCTTGCATAACAAAATCATCTCAAGAACTAGGTTTATATTAGCATCTGTATTTGGGGAATTGAAGAAAGAAAACTGAAGTGCCAAACTGCAACATACTTGCTGACAATGAAGTGCTTTCATTTTTTAAAATCTGAGCTACATAAGGCAAACCTCACTGGGGAAGGTAGGACAAATCGTGTGGGACAGGCAGACTTGCAGTGGCACAAGCCGAGAGTAGATGAGAGCTCAGGGCCACGTGCAGGCACACCTGGGAGACGCGTCATGCAGTAGGGTCAAGGTCAAGGACGAAGAGCTATGGTGCTAGTGCTGCAGCTTAACTGTGACCAGACAAGATGTTCAAACCCAGGTCTCTGCATGGAAAGGCGTCCGCCTCTGGAGCATATCCTAAATCAGCCCCCGGTCTGGAAGAGGCAAAGGGGGCTTCAGCCATCTCTGCTGTGTGTTTTAGAGGACAATCTTTGCCCTTGATGCTCTCTTCCTTGGGGTCCTCTTTTCCCGTCTCTTTGGTCCTAAGAGGACTAAGAGTCAAAGGTAAGACCAGGTGTGAACTGAGAGGAAAGGCGTCACATTTAGCAGAGATCCCAAGCCAGGAAGACTAAAGTAATCATTATAGCCTCATGTACTGCAGCCTGGAACAGCGCATGAGCAGTGTGGGAGACGCATTCAGAATCGCTGGGGGATCCCTCTTAGTAAGAAGGGCAGGGTGTACTTCTCACCTAGCAAACTGGCTACACATACACATTTCTGTGCTTCCCATGTTTTCTACCACGAACATATTATTTTGACATCACAAAACTACAATAGGTGCCATAAAAATGAAGACTAACAGCTAAAACACGTGAAATCTAAAGTATAGATACTTTAGGTTATTTACTTGGCTAACTACACTCCATAATTTCTCAGATTAGCGTCTCTCCCAGCGCTTATGGGGTTTGAACCATTCAACAAATAAATGCCACCCATCGTTCACTGTGAAATATCCATTTATCACCATTGGATGCTGGAGCAGATACAACCTATCTTAATATCAGCACATTCCTTACTATGAATCAGTTGAAAGCACTACATAGTTGCTTTTGTTTTTTTCCTCTTTAAGCAAATATTGAAAACTACTGTTTGAGTTTAAAGAGTACAGATAGGTATATACCCAAAATAATTGAAAGCAGGGTCTCAAAGATATTATTTGGGTACCCATGTTCATAGCAGCACTAGTCACAATACCCAAAAGGTAGAAGCAAACCAAATGTCCATCAGCAGATGACTGGATAAACAAATGTGGTATATCCATATAATGGAATATTATTCAGCCTTAAAAAGTTAGGAAAAACTGACACATCCTACAACCTGGATGAACCTTGAGGACATTGTACTAAGTGAAAAGTCAGTCACAGAAAGACAAATACTGTAGGATTCCACTTACATGAGGCACCTAGAGTAGTCACATTCACAGAGACAGAAAGTAGAATGGTGGTTGCCAGGGGCTGCTGGTGGGGTGGGGGAATGGAGGGTTATTGTTTAATGGGTATGGAGTTTCAGTTTTGCAAGATGAAGAGAGTTCTGGAGATCCACTGCCCAACAGTGTGAATCTACTTAACATAAATGAACTGTACACTTAAAAATGGTTAAGATAATAATTTTTATGTGTATTTTACCACAATTAAAAACAAAAAATAAATAACATGTACAGAGTATTTTTATTTATTTATTTGTTTGTTTATGGCCACACCGTGTGGCTTGTGGGATCTTAGTTCCCCAACCAGGGATCGAACCCAGGCCCTCGGCAGTGAAAGCGTGGAGTACTGACCACTGGACCACCAGGGAATTCCCCCAGAGTACAATTTATTACTCTGTTAGATGAAAGAGCTTTGAGGGAGAAGTGAAATTTCAGCAGGTAATCCTTGACAGGAGTGGGATTGAGGGCTGGAAGTTTGGGGAAGGGATTCAGAGGCAAAGGGAGCAGTATTCAGAAATCCATTTGGAATCCACTGCATGCTCCCCATGGATTCCTGACATAGTGAGGAATGGTGCTAGGACCAATGTGAGTGCATTTGTATCAGAATGCCGAATAGGTCTAGAAGGTGAGAGACCCTAGAGAGTGAGGGTCTTGAAACCAAGGGGACGACTTTGGGTACGACTGGACATGAAGGGTAAATAGTGAGCCACCATGAGGGTTGGGGAGAGAGGTGACACTGTCCGAGTAGCAGGTGAGAAAAATGCATTTGGCAGCTGCGTGAAGGATTGACTGCTGGGGAGCAAGGCTAGAAACGGAAGCCGGTGAGGAATGGGTTGTATTTATTGGTCTTGGAACATAAGCATTTCCTTGCCATTAAATTGATCTTACCACAATAAGTCACAGTATTTATGCAGCCCTACAATAAAATGGCTCAGTATTTTACAGTAAGAACTCTCCAAGGAAACTCCAATATTCAAGTTCCAACAGATGCAAAGGGGAAACACTGAAGAAAGGGAGACTCAAAAGAGAAATAAAAAATGAAGGAGAAATATAAAGACTAACAAACATGTCAGGGAAAGAATTGCAAAACCAAGTGATTTGTACTTTTAGAGACCTAGCATTCTTTCTTCAAAAATAACTGAACGATTGAACACTAAAAAAAGGTAATTTATTAACATCTCATACCTTGATGCACATTTTCTCCTAACACTCTAATGAGAAAGAACAGCGTGCACACAAAAAAAGCACAGAAGAAAGAAAGCACTGAACATTTTATGGAACAGGAAGGGTCCCATTCCCAGTGGAGTGTAGGGTACGAGTGAGTTAGGGGCAGAGGAAGGGGTGAGTGTGTGCACGCATGCGTGTGTGAGCATGTATGCAGCACACACGGCTGGTGGGTGCATATGGTGGGAAACACAGGACAGAGCCAAACGGACCCAAGGACAATGTGATGGTGCTGATTTACATATAGACTTTACTGTCAAAGACATTTGCTGGGAAGAATGAGGTCATGATTCAGTTATACATATACACTTGAAAGTAACACAACATTGTTAATCAGCTGTCCTCCAATATAAAATAAAAATTAAAAAAATAAAGAATGAGGTCATGAAAGAGCATGAACGTGGCTGAAAGTAAACCTACTTTTAAACCCCAGTTTGGGACACTTTTTTGTGCCTTAGACAGGTAGCCTCATGACGCCTCAATAAATACGTGTCTAAAACAAGATGAACACACTTAATGAAAGTGTTGAGAGGATTAGAAAAAAAGGATGTAGGGTGCCTGTAATAATGCCTGACACATAATAGGTACTGAAAAAAATAACAGTATCATGAAACTAGGATTGTATTATTTATATATACATAAAATATTGTTGCTAATGATCGTTTCAGGAAATGTACCAAGTCACATGCCTTTAAATTTACTGAGCATTTATTGTATGTCAAATGCTAGGTACTTAAGGGATATGGCCGGGTCCCTGTCCTTAAAAGCAAATGCAACCTGATACAGTCCTTTATTAAATCTGCAGAGCCTCCTATATTGATATCAAGAAGGTCAAGTGCCTGAAAATCCCAGGTGACGGAGGATGGGAGAGCCCTGGTAAGCATCCACGGCAGGACCCCAGCCAAGGTGCTGGTCAGCCTACGGGAGGGCAGCACTGCCCCCTTCTGAAGGGACGACTCGGTGACCAAGGGGTCTCAGACCTCCAGAGTCACAGCTGTGCCCCCCAGACTGTTCAGCCACAGTACATCAGAAAGTGGGGAAGCGGAGGAAGAACACAGTGTAGAGGTGTGTCATCAGGTGAGAGTGGGATAGCCAGCTGACCCAGGGAGGAAGGGCATCTGCTGGCTCTCCCTTTGCAGACACAAGCCATATCCCAAACCCACAGGGATTCCTCGCAAAAGCTAAGATCCAGAGCACTGAGGGTGCTGTGGCCAGAACAACAGGATCAATGTGAAGAATGAGTGTTTCCACCCCAAAGGCCAGCCCACATCGCTAGTTTGATCTCATGTTGCAAACAGAGATTCAGCAGTCTGCAGGGCCCATGGACTGGATGTGGACCATTTTCCTTCAGCCAACCACGTTCATGTCCCTCAGCTACACATGACCACCCCCTTCATGTCAGATGCCCTCACCTCCATCAGAGACGGTAGAACACAGACACACAGAATGACATGTGATGTCACAGTGCTGCTCAGGGGACATTACCGTTAGGTGGATTATCAAGGCAAGTCATATAAGGATGGTGAGCTTCAAAGGAAAGGACTCACAGACAAGAGGAATGGAGAGGGTCACAGGAAGGCTAGAGGGTTCGTGCAGAGGAGTTGGGGGAGAGAGAACAGAAGAGCAGGGCAGGTCTCAAAGATACAAAATGCCAGGCTCACTCTATAGACGGTGGGTTCTTTTCTGAGATGAGCATGATCAGGCAGAACGCAGAATTTGAGGAATACTCACTGGACCATTCCAACAATGAAATTATTGTCCCTCCCTTCCATCCCTTCTTCTGCTTAATTCATATCTCACTTAATAACACCACCGCCCACCAGTTTCCCTACATAGACACTTGCGAGTCATCCTTACCTCTCCTTGTCCCCGAACTCAACATCTATACAGACACTAAGTCCTACCTATACTGTCTTCTCTAAATATTTCTGAAAATCCTCTTCCCCTCGACATCCTGCTACCACCTCTATAATTCAGACCCTTATTATCTCTTGGTCATCTCGCCTCAAATTTAATGCGCCTCAGTTTATCCGCCAAGCTGATTGCTCTCAAATTCAAATATGACCATGCTATCACCTACTCACACTATTTTACCAGCTCCCCGTTGCTTGCATAAGAAAGTCCTTGGCTTGTCATATGAGACCCTTTGTGGTCTAGTACTTACTTACTTGCATCCCCTGGCTCACCTACCATTGTCTCTTCTAAACAGCTTGTTCTCCACCTTATCAAACTACCTGCCGTTCCTTGTCCCTAAAACAGGCCAGGCTGTTTCACATCTCAGGGTCTTCGCGTGTGCTGCTCCACATTCTCAGATCCCCATTCTATTCTCTGCATGTCCTTCATCCAATAATATTTACTTATTCCTGGAGGCAGGAATCCAGGCACAGGCATTACCTCTTACCTGAGGCTCTTCTGGCAGCTCAGGCTGATTTTAGAATCCCTCTTCTCTCTCTCCATGGTACACCCTACTCCTTCATTACAGCACACATCACACTGGGTGAACTGTGGACTTAGATGTCTGTTTCCCCCCTCTGGGCCATTTTATCCAGTCCTGAGTCCCCAGCACTGTGGTAGATGTTTAATAATTATATTGCATTTAATATAAGAGGAACATAAACACATTATAAAAATCTGTGCCAAACAGGGATAAAGCTTGGAACTCTCAAGATGTCATAACCTGAGCATCCCTCTGAATGGAAACTTCCAAGAGCAAAATGGAGCCATATCCTGGAGAGAAGTTTCACTGAGGCCCAGGTGACATGGCCCGTTGTGTGCAACCACTTGCAGGGTCAGATTATAAAGGTGGAAATACTTATTCTCCCAGGTATATGTGGTTTGTTTTATTCTGATTGTACTCTGATTGGGCTCAGCATGACCCCTAAGTATTTCAGTTTGGTACATACGGGAGAATTGAAGTTATCTTGCGCGTAACCCAAGATGTCTGCTCAGTATCTTTCATCCGGCCAAACTGGTGTCCCCATTGAGCCCTCTCTCCCACCTCTGCCACCAAACACTCTTCCCATCCTTGGATGTGAAAGTGCACCAGAATGTCAGGACAGATGTCCTACCAGACAGGGCTCTGAGACATCCTGCTATTCTACAGAGCCAAAGAGCTCCCTGCATTGCCTCAAGTGCTTCAACGTGAACCCAGAAAGACAAGTGGAGGGCAAACACACCACAAATGCGCACCTGTAAAAATAACCCTGTAATAACAGCCGCCCATGAGCTAGGTGGGCGCAGTAACAGATGGCTACATCTGTCTCATTTTCTAATCCCTGAGGTCGTACCTCTCTACTTTCTTTCCATATCTTTTCCTGGAACATGGTTTTGGCAGGCAGTGGGTCCCTTGGAATCAACAGTATCCTTCAAAGTCATTCCAGGATGGTATGCAATCGAAGCCAACCCACATGCTACCAAGAATCAGAAACCCAGAGTTAAAAGCATGAGTCATGCCCCAAACATGTCAGTGGCCTTGTCAGGACATTCCTACATTTTAACAAAGCACATCGGTTGATCAATGTCCCTTTTTTTTAAAGCATTTGGGCTCAGATGAAAGTCAAGAGATATGTAGGCAATGTTATTTGCTGGTTGCCAGCCAGGTGCCTGGGTGCAGACGGGCCCCGCTGTCCTAAATCCCGCTTCCGTGCTGGCTCCTACCTGCCCACCACTAGGGCACCACCTGTGGTCAGTCAGTTTCCTCATTTAGAAAAGAGTCTGGAACTCTGGATAAACATTGACTAAAGCTGATCTTCCTGATGGGTGTTCCCCAGAACAGACCACCAGTGTCCTGGCAGTTATTAACATGTGTAAACATTTTATAGTGATTTTAAAAAAATGTAAAACAGAACGTTTTCAAAATCACTCAAACTTATTTTTGAATTCTATTTTGATAACATCCTCTGTAAACTTCCTGAGTCCAGTAATTGAAAGACTATAGCATTTTAAAGTTTTATACAAGTAAAATATTTAATATGTTTCTCAGCATTTAATTTTCCTTATTATAGTTAATAGGATAAAGGAAATGTACTCAATTTCGCCAACTGAGGTTGATGCCCCCAGATCTCCTTCAGGTGACCCTAGTGTTCCATACAAATATTATCACTTTCTGTGAGTACCAAGAGATGAACAAATTTGGGAGGTAATATGCTAAGAAAACCGGGCTTAATCTGTTAGACGTTTATTGAGCACTTACTAAATATTGTTCGAGGCCTCCTAGGAGGATAAGGGTGTCAGCCCTGCCCTCACAGACCTTTCCATCTAATGAGAGAGATAACTAACTCTAATGCCTAGCAGGATACAAGGGGTGGGGATGCACTTACAGAGAACGGAGCATATGCAGAGAACTTAATAGTCTTACTTTGCTTAGTCCCCACCACTGCCCTCAGATGTGGATATTATCACCTTCCCAAATTAGGGAAATCGAGTTCCTGCGAGATTAAGTGACTTGCCCAAGTCCCCACAGAGTAAATCATTGATTCTCCGTGAGCCCAGGTCTGCCTGACTCCACATAGCCCACATTTTTTCTCTTAACTGAGCCGTGTTTCTTCTCAATAAAAGTAGTAAGAGGCTGGGGTGACTAAGCAAGAAGCAGCTCATTCCAGTGGGGTTGCCGCTGTAGGTATCAGAGAGGGAAGAGGTGGCATTTGAGCTGAGACTCGAAGGAATATGAGTTCAATAGGGAATTCATGGGGAAGAAAATGTCAGACTAAGGAAACTGAAGGCGTGTGAGGTTGTGAGCTAGCAGTTGGTGTGGTGTGGCTCTGGAGCGAAGGGAACCTGGAGGGATGGAGTGAGACACGGGGAACATGGAGGGTGGATGAGCAAAATTACCCTGCCGGCAAAGGCACAATGTGGCAGCTCTGGCATTTTCTACACAGCAACCAGGCAAAGCATGTCCATCCTCCATACCTCCTTCACGCTAGATTTAACACTACTAGTTCCCTCCTCCCTCTTTCCAAAATGTTCACCTCTTGTCCTTTCTCCCTATCCCAAGCGGACTTAATGAATGTTTGAATATCACGTCTTCCCAAAACAATTCAGTTGAGCTTGCACAGCATTTTTGTCTCCAAGCTACTCACAACATTTATCTCTAACCAGCTACAGGAGCTACTTCCAGACTCCTGGAATAGCAGCTTGGGACACTGTAACCTTTGTGCCTTTGCATGAGACATACATGGAGCCCAGATGACTTGTAAAATCCACCCAAGAGATAAGAACAGGAGTTACTTTGCTGGTTTCTGTGCGAATTCTACGTCATTATTTGTACCACTTAGTCCTTAGGAGGAACATAGTGGTGCAGATACATGGAAGAGACCATTTGCCTGTCCCACCTCCCAAAGAATGGATCAGGGGCAATGGTCCACACTTACTGTAGCCTAAATTATCCATCAGCATAATACAATGGTGATCTGGAAAAGAGGGTTTTTTTGGTGTGGTAGGAATGGAATAAGACTGTGTAGAGTTATGGTGTGAACAGGAAGAACAGGATTAGATGAAATATATATAGAAAACTGATTGGAATGAGATAAGACAGGATCTAAAAAAAACATGAGGGAGATGGTAGGTTTGGGGGGTTTATTTTTTTCAACACTGGAGAGATGTGATCATGTTTCAATACTGATGGCAAAAGCAACACGAAGGAAGATGCTGAAGCTACAGGAGCAAGGCTAATTGAGAGAGGGATGTCCCTGGGGTGGGGGGAGCCCAGTGGAGGGCATGTGCTCACCTAGGAGAAGGGAAGTCCAATTCATATTGAAATGAATGAAGGGTGTTAGAATGAATGAAGGCAAGTGTTAGAAAGAGGGGACCGTTGAGATAATTTCCATCTATCTTTTGTTTCCCAAGGTGCCAGCAGGAGCATGGGGAAACTGAGGAAACCTTGAGGCAAATACGGTGAAAGCCGGGAGAAAAGTAACTGAGGACCACCAAAGGGCTGTTGCCCTCAGCTCAGGTTAGGACCATGATCAAGGATGGGTAGTAGTTGCAATCCAAGCATTGCACGATTTTCTGCAATAATACTAAGCAGGCTGGGGCACGAGCAGGGAAACTAAATGGACAGATAAACCAAGCTTGGCCTTTTGGTGGGTGAATGGGGCAGAAGTTAGACAGCAAAGGTGTTGAGGGTATTGGCAAAAGAATTCATTCAACAGATATTTACTGAGTGACCAATAGGTGTTAAGCGTTATTCTAGGCATTAGAGACACAGTGGCAAACCAAACAGACAAGGGTTGTTGGTGGTATTATGCTGTGGAGACAAACAAGAAACAAATAGGCAAACAAGAAAACCATAACTGCTGATGGTGGAAGGAGCTCGAATGAAATGCCGTGCTGAGGAGGAGCCTGCATACTGGTGGGTTGTCCGGAAAGGGCTCTCCGAGGAGGTTGAAGTGATGACCCGTGAGGTCTAGGCAGGGTGGGGACCAAGGGAAGACTCCAGAGTCTGGAGGATAAGGAGACTGAAAGTCTTGAAGGGATCAAAGAGGATGGGACTGCTGGAAGACTGGAGAGCTGAGGTCGGAGCAGGGTATGTATTACATGGTTTCAGAGACTGAACAGTTCCTAACCAATAGCTTGAAAGGATGACATCAGGGCTCAGTAAGATTTTTCTACTTTTCTCAGAATTGCAACTTAGGTCCAAAGCTGACTACAAAAGTACTAAGAGCCCCACATTTTAAGTTCAGAGAAACTTCCAGTTATTGGGAAGCTACCTCCCCTTCAGGTTTGCTGGGAGGTATCCCTGCAAAGAGAAGAAACAAAGCACAGAGAGGCTGATGGCCTGGACATGAGCCGGCAGTCAAGTAGGAAAGGTCTGTCTTCTTTTCACCCTCACACCAAAGCCCCACTTGTCCCTGCCCAGTAGAGGGCAGAGAAGACACAGGTGCTATAGACTGAATGCTTGTGTCTCCCACAAGACACATATGTTGAAACCCTACCCCCATTGTGATGGTATTAGGAGATGGGGCCTTGGGAGAAAATTAGGATTGGATGAGGTCATGAGGGTGGAGCCCTCATAAAGGGGATTGGTGCCCTTATAAGAGTCACGAGAGAGTTTGCTTCCCCTCTGCTCTCTACCATGTAAGGATACAGTAAGATGACTGCAATCGGAAACCGGAAGAGGGTTCTCACCAGAACCTGACAGCTAACTCCCTGGTCTCAGACTTCCAGCCTCCAGACTGTGAGAAATAAATTTCTGTTGTTTATAAGCCCAACCTATTGTACTTTGTTAGGACAGCCTGAATGGACTAAGACACTGGGATTAGAGTCACAGACTGGCCTGCACTAGGTAAGAAGGAGGCCTTTAAACCATAGACAAAGATTAGAAAGGACAGGACTGGAATAAGCCTACTCTAAGACCAGAGAGTGAGCACACAGTTACGAGGGTCATGTTGAGGAAGTCTGCTCTTCAGTAATAACACTTTTGGGAGAAGAACTTGCGTTTTATGTCCATACCCTGAGTTGAGACTTGTTTTCTGGCCTCAAGACAAGGCGACCGAGGAAGGGCTTGTTTATTCATTCATTCAACACACATTTATTTAGCACATATGATGTGCTGAACTCAGCTCTCGGTGCCAAGGAGACACAGGTGAACAAGACGGGCGAATGCCTTCCTACACACGTGGACATTGTAACTGGGGTTGCAAAGTGTGCACGGCTTCAGGTCGAGAGTGATGCTGGGGACCGGGAGAAGAAGGGGCTATTCTATACAATGATCACGTGGTTCTCTGGGGCGAGGACACTCAAGCAGGGAGCAGAACAGAGTGAGGAGCGAGCATGGGGACGTCCTCCGGGGAGTTCTCCAGGCAGAGGCTGTGAGGAGAGGTGAGCTTCGCAGGGTTGGAGGATTCCAGTATGACAGGAGCAGCCCAGCAAGGGGGACATTGTGGGGGATGAGGCAGGGAGATGTGTGCATGCCTACCCCAGAGGGCTTTGGATTTCAGTCTAGTGTGATGAAAGCCCCTAGAGGGTTCTGAGGAGGACATGACATGGCAGGATACATCTTGGGGAGACTCCTCTGGTGACTGAGTGGGAAATCGACTACAGGGGCAAGAGGAGAAACAGGAAGCCAACTTATGAGGCTGTAGCGCCTCAGGTAAAAGGCAGTGGTAGCCTGGACTAGGTGGAAGCAGTAGAGGCAGAAAGTAGTCAGCTTTGGGATATATTTGGATAGTAGGTCCTACCAGGTTCCTGGTCTGTTAAGGAAGAAAAGGAGTTAAGAGCCTAGGATGAAGGGTGGATTCTACATACCTGAGATGAAAAGCTTGACAGTGAGCCCAGGGGCTCCCTGACAATGACCAGGAGGTACTGTGGAGGAGGAAAGATCTGCAGGTGACTTTGGGAGCCAGGAAGGCCCCAACCCAAATGAGAGTGTCTACTTGAGAGGAAAGGTTTCAGTGAGAGCTGGGAAATGGATGTCGCACCTGTGACTAGGTTAAGGGTGTGGGGAAGTGGTTTGCAATTAGGTAGAGGTTCCGAAGAGAACAGTGGGAAAGGTTAGGAGGGAAACAATGACATCTGGTCCAGGGAGAAGGAGGCACAAAGATACAGGAGGCTGGGACTTTGGAGAGGTGGGGAACTGGAGGAGCATTTTTCAGCCTGGATGAAAAATGTGGATGAGTCATGCACAAGATAACCAGCCTAGAAATTTCCAAAGAACTGGACCTGGAAGTCTCAGACGGATTGAGGTCTCTGATGGATTGAAGGACTTGGACTTCTCTGGAACAAGTCAGCTGCTCCTGGAAATCCTAGACCAGGTGGGCTGGCAACAGCATTGTTTGGTTCCCAGGAGCCTCACTGAGTGCTGGAAATAGCATTAGCTTCAGATGGATGGCAGGTCTTTCTGGATGGAATCCTTCACAGCTTGTCTAACTGTGAGTCCAAGGGAATGCGTGGGAAATGGTGTCATGGATTTTAAAATAACTCTAGGTGAGATGATTGTACTTTCTGTTTCCCTTGACTCAACTCCCACTCACTTCTCAATCCACAGAAATCTGATTTTCACCCATTTCATTTCACCAAAACAGCTCTGGCCAAGTTCACTAGTGGCCTCCATGTTGCTTGATCCAGTGGGCATTTTGCAGTCTTCATCCTTCCTGACATCTCAGTCCTATTGACCACACCCTTCTTCGTGAAACACTTTCTTTCTTTGGATTTTCTTTCTTTCTTTCTTTGGATTTCCACTTTCTTTCTTTGGATTTCCACAGTGACTTTCTTCCTTTGGATTTCCACAGTGACACCGCCCTCTCGTGATTGCACTCCTACTCCTCTGACCACTCATTTGCTCTGTCTCTAAAATCCTCATTTACTTAGCCTTTAAAATGTTGGGGGTCCTTAATCCTTGAATGTAGCCCCTCTCCCTTTCTTACTTTATCTATTCTCTCCAGGCCACCTTGTTCAGATGCCTAATATAATGGAGACAAGTTAAAAATGCTATAGGAGTGTTCAGAGGTGTGCATGACTAAGGCATAACCAAGGTTGCTTGACTTGGGTCATTGCTACCCAAATGATAAGTGTAACCTTGGGTGGATAACAAAGCCCAAGGAAAGTTTATGTACAGGCAGAAAAGAGAATCCCAGCTGGAACTCTGGGAAAAACTATTCATTGGGTTGGAAGATGAATAAGCACCAATAAATAAAAGTAAGTGCTGTTATCACGTGTCACAATTACCATTATTCTATAAGTTAAATTAAGTGCTTGTCCATACATTTCAAGACCTGTATTCATTACCTATGCATTAACTTTTTATTAGCATTTCCTACATTCCACCCATTGCCTTTGTCCAGAATACTCATGCCTACCTTCCATTCAGCATACCACCACGCTTTGGTTCATCAATTCAATCCGTCATCAGTCATTTTTATTGACTGCCTTTAGGATGTATGGTGATGTTTAAAGCACTGTAATCGATCTCTATCCTCAGAGATTCTGATGGAGTACTGCAATAATCCTACTACTTATTGTTGTCAGCTTTTCCATCAGCATCAATCAGAAAAGACACAAAGGAGCCATATGTTTATCAATTATTTTATCAAGGGAACAAGTATAGTAACATTACTTGCAAATGATCAACAATCATTACTGCATGAAACTAAAAAGGGTATGTTCTACTTATTAAAAATCCACAATATAGCCAACTCTCATGTATAAACAAGGCAGTTATCTACAATGTATCTCATGGCAATCCCGCTGTTAAGCTTATTGATCTGCTCTAATGAATTACCTGCTTTGTTGACATCTGCACTCTTCAAAGTTAACCACATGTTTCTTTGATAACCATTCTCTCTATTTCCATTTATTTGCAGACTGTCTGCAGTGACAATCCAGTATAAAGGGGATAACGCTCACTTTGGGACCAGAAGGCTCAGGCCCAAGCTTTGACTTGTAATTCATTCAATCATGCACAAAATCTCATTTTCCTCATCTCTGTATCTGTGTGAATAATCCTATACTTCTTCCTCACCTCCCTCCAAAAGGCAGGTGGTGAGAGTATTACTATTAGGAAAAGCTTTGGAAACCCAAACACAGCCATTACGCTTGCTCGCTGGAAAATTTAAGACTCATCTGTTCTCAATAGCTTTATGGCGTGGACTGCAAGAAACTGCCTCATCAAACAACAATCAATTCATTACGCGTATATTTGCAGAATATTAGACATACCTAGTTTCAGGTCTAAACTTGAAGATGCTTTCCACCTAATTAGATGCTCAGAATTGCCCTGGGAGATAAGGAGGGAAGGGCCTATTTTTCCCATCTTGCAAATGAGAAAAAAGGAGGCTCAAGGTTTAGCCAACTGACCAAGAGCACACAACAAGAACATGGCCAAATTAGGACTTAATCTTTCAAATTTTCTAATTCCTAGTTGCACACCCTTCTTTAACAAAAAGGAATAAAGCAGTGCATAAATCCCTTCTCAGGGCAAGGCATGACAATTTAATAGCCAGAGAAAGTTAATGTACCTCCAAAAAGATTCATTTCTCCCCTACTTATACTGAAGAGTCAGGTTTATTCAAAATCCTCACAAATTGATTTATAACAATCAGGAGAAGGCTCACTAAACTTTCTTTACACAATAAAAATAATAATACTTAGCATTCACGTATAACTTCATACTCTGTAGATACTGACAATAAGCAACTAAGAATGTATTATAACAGATTATATGTATTAATGTATTATAATAGATGGCTATTATAATTATTTCACAACACAAAACACCTAGACAGGCTTCCTTTTTATTGGATAGAGATGTTTTAAAGATCAGTCTAACAATACCACTTTAAATGTGCAGCGCTCCGAGCCTTATTCTGGTGGAATGCATTCTTAAAATCTTGCACATTTAGGGGCTTCCCTGGTGGCGCAGTGGTTAAGAATCTGCCTGCCAATGCAGGGGACACGGGTTCAAGCCCTGGTCCGGGAGGATCCCACATGCCGTGGAGCAACAAAGCCCGTGTGCCACAACTACTGAGTCTGCGCTTTAGAGCCCGCGAGCCACAACTATTGAGCCCGCGTGCCACAACTACTGAAGCCCGCACACCTAGAGCCCGTGCTCCGCAACAAGACAAGCCACTGCAGTGAGAAGCCCACGCACCACAACGAAGAGTAGCCCCCGCTCGCTGCAACTAGACAAAGCCCGCGCACAGCAACGAAGACCCAACGCAGCCAAAAATAAATAAATAAAAATCTTGCACATTTAATTTACAGTGAGCTTCCATAAATTGTTCTCCTTAGCCGTCTCACGTGATGGAGGTCGGCACACAGGCTGAAGCTTAGCTGTAGACAGACACTATACCGTGCGTTCTAGTCCTTTCCAGCATTCGACACAGAAGATTCCAAACTCTGACTAAACGCGGACAATCTCTTGGACCCAGTGAACTGAAAAGCTATCGACCCCGGTTTAAATCCTCAAGTTTTCAGGGAGAGAGAGTGATTCCAAAGCAGCTACCGTAGGAGTTTATCTGCATGGGTAAGATATTACATAGCCTGACACTACTGTGATGCTTGGGAGGTGAAGGACGGGTTGGAGACAAGAGGGTTTTGATGCGCAAAGGGGCAGAGACAGAAGGAGACTCACGTGCAAGCTCTTCATACTTGACTTGCCAGATCCTGGCTGGGCTGCCCTACTTGGTTTTTATGAGTGTTCAGTTCATTAATAAATGAAATGCAAGATCCAAGCCCACCTTTTTAATTACAAAGTGCTTCTCCCTCCCGACAATCAGACTTCTACTCATTTCAAGGCTGAAAAAAAAAAAATGTCATCATCATAATTCCTAGTAGCTTGCTCCTGTTTCCGCTTCGATAGATACCCTGTAAATGGGAAGTCACATAACAGCTTTGCATCCCGTCAAGTTGCCTCCACACAAAAACAGCTGCAATGCTTATCTAATTAAACCCCAACGCCAAACTGTGAGCTTCTGCATCAATCATTAATATTGTATTTTGGATCACTTTAAATTCTGACTGGGAGTACGCGGCTCCCCACACACTGGTCTCTGAAGGAGATTTTTCAAATAATCTTTAAGCGGCGTTGAAAAAATAAAACCAGCCACCTGCTGTTTGATGAGAGCTCCACTACCCTGCTGCACCCTGATTAGCTGTTAATACTAATTGAGAGAGGAATATTGCTTATTCCAAAATGTGAAATTTTTTTTTATTATTATGAAAAGGAAAATGCTGTTCTTCTTGCCTCGAAAATGTGGCTCCTTGCCCAAATTTTAAACAGCACCAACAGAATAGCGGTTTCTGGGTCTCTCTTCTATAGTCTGCAGAGCCATTATACTGAATCACTTCTTTTCTCTGGGGGGCCATCCACAAGTTAGTGAGCTGTGAGCTCTACGTGGGATTTGCACATGCATACCCTACATCTGGAACATGGAAATGCTCTTCACAGAGATCTGATGGCCCAGAAATATTTATGTAAATTTCTGTCCTGCTAAGGCACACGCTGATGAACTTGGGTTCAAGCTCATAAACCAAGAGGAACAGATTCCTACATCGCCATTCTAATAGACTAAAGCCAACAGGCCAAGCCAAATAGGACAATTTAGACAAAGAGAGACTGGCAAAAACCAAATGAATGTCTGCTTCCTTCTAGCATTCTAGGAAAAATACCAAGCAGCTGTGCCAAAGCATACTGCTCTTCTTTGTTAGGAAAAATACTTTGACCTACTCGAAATCAGGGGACGCAGTCACCTGGTTTAGTAAATATATATGCAAGACAGGCTTCCTCATGAGGAGCAACTGACTGCAGAAACACAACATGCACCTAGCTCAGCATAAATACAGCTTAAAAATTATAGGGCAGTAGGATGAAGCGTGGGAACCGTGAGGTTCTCGTTCCCAAAAGCCAAGAACGACTGGACCCCTGCCAGGGTACTGCCTGGCAGTAAACCACATCTGCTGCAGAGTGATGGGGAGTCTCCGGGAATACGAATAAGGGAAAGAGCACGATTCAAGAATAGCAAAAATAGAAGGAAAAGACAGAGGTCTGAGGGTGGCTTACTGCAGAGAAGAGAAGGCTAAAAGATTTAGGCACAGTTTGAAAGCCCATATGAAAGACCTTCATGAAGGGAGTAATCAGAGGTATCTCCCAAGTCTGTTGAAGATTTGGGTGCAGGGATTAGGACTGTCAATTTAACTAAGCTGAAACTACATCTCCCAGAATTCATTTGCGTGTGTGTGTGTGTGTGTGTGTGTGTGTGTGTGTGTCTGAGACTCTTGGGGGAGGGAAAGAGACATCTTGCTGGAGATTAGGAAGATGCAAGTGAAGTAGCAGCCATGCTACCGTGCAGGATTTGAAGGTCAGAGCAGGGCTGGAAGGCAGCTCTGTCGCAGCCCCTGACATTGCCGTTGACCTGCCTGCTTACCTTGTTGGCCTGAAGCAACTCTAGCTCCTGCTAAACCCGCTCCTTCAACTTCTGTGACTCTGAGGCCAGGAGAGTGTCTAGGTCACTGACAAAGGGTGCCTGCTGCTTCTGGCAGACACCGCCACCACCAAAGTGGGGGCTTAGAAGGCTGTCAGAGGCCACAGATCCCAGCCAGGACCCGTGGCTCCCAGCTGGTCCTTCTTTCCCCACTTCCCAACCGTCTCCCTCCCAGCCCCTAATCTCACCTACCCTCCTACGAGTGGCATCACCTTGGCCACGCTCAGAAAGAAGAGTACTTTTCTTTGGCCCATAATGGTTTAACTACAACATCTTAGATAACTTACCGTGCAGCTCTGTAGGGATTGGGGTGGGGTTGGGAGTCCGTCTACAACACTTTGTGAGTCATAAACAGTCTGATCCAGAGACCTCATGCTTGCTTCCTGTAAGAATATACATAATTGTTTCAGACTAACCTATTAAGTTGTAAAGCAGGGTGAAATCTCACACGCATCTCAGTTTCAGACCTAACACTGTTTACACAGATCCCCATCATGTCCACATCCTGAACCCATTCTTTGATAATGAGACAAACCAGCAGAGCAATCCCCCTTTCCCTGTTTCCTCTATTTCCTAAGCAAGGCAAAACAAGAATGTGCCAGATTCTCTGCTTCTACTAGAATGAACCCTCAGAGGTGACTGGGAAATGGAAGACTCCATCAGTTATACTTTTTCTCCTCCGTGCCATTTCTACAATCCACACGAGGAAAGAATTCTGTGTCCTTCTTCCAGAAGACTCTTTTTCAGTAACATCACTCCAGAGTAACATCACTCCTCACTAAGTGTTCTGCATCAATGCAGATTCTGAATCCAGCTTCATCACCTGTCAGCTCAGGGACCTTGCGCAACTCATTTCTGAGCCCCAGTTTCCTCACATGAAAATATGAGAGAATGTTACTTGCTCTGCCCACCTTACAGGGTGGGAGCATCAAAGGAAATGGAGTCTGTGCCCATGGTTCATAAATGTAAAGGGCTCTAGGGCCCAGCTCACTCTGGTTACTGAAAAAGATCTTGATCTAGTGAAGCAATAAATTGGGAGTCTCTACCTGATTATCATGGTATCCCCGGGGCCTGCATACCAAGGGTGAGCCTCTCAGCTGTGACAGACCCTTCTGCATCCCCATTTCAAGAGTCCATTTATTTCCCTGCCTTGTACTCTAGTTTTTTCCCACTGTAGGATAGAACCTAACCTTCAATCTCAACTAGTATGACTAGGGCCTAACCCTACTAGTTTTCCTTCAGTCTTTCTCTAGAGGACTGGATTCTGCTCCCAATATCCCCTACCTACTGGATGAGTTCTTTTCTAGGAGATGACAAATTATCCAAAATCATAATATCACACACCCACCCTTCATTTTGCTGTCTGGCCTATCTCCTTTATGGTCGGGTGACCTGCTGCTGAACTGGAACCCCACCGTCTCTTCTGATATCAAAAGTTGATAATTGCTTGTGATTTAGAAAGTTGTACTTGACTCCCAGTTGAGCACTGCGTCTTGGAGCACCCAACTGTCCTTCATGGGCCAGCATTAGAGGTAATGTCCTTTCTCACTTTCCATCCATGCATCAATTACTCTAATGGCCTTGTTCTTTACCTGTCCCGCTATCCTCACCTTTTAGTGGACAGGGTACATAATTCCTTACCCCTGGACCGGCCATGTAACTTACTTTGGCCAATGGTTGTTAGCCAGTGTAGCAGAGAGTCCCAAAAAGCACTTGCACATTGGTGTTCGCTTGCTCTTGGGCACAGCCATGACCGTGCGAACACAACCAGGCCAGCCTGCTGGAGGGCGAGAGGCATATGGACCAGGGTTAAGTTGCTCCAGTGATCAGCCAAGGCTGTCCTAGAACAACTAACAGCCAATCAACCTCCAAATATACAAGCTCACCCAAAAACAGTAGCATAGGTAATAAACACTTTATTTTAAGCCATAAAGTTTGGAGGTGCTGGATAGGTAGCACTACTATGGCAATAAATAACTGATTCAGAAGTTGGTACACAGAGTGAGGTGTTGCTATAACAAAAACCTAAAGTATGTGGCATTGGCTTTGTGACCAGGTGGTAGGTTTAGCCTAGAAAAATGGAAATGAAACTCTTGTAGGAACCTGGAAAAAATGGCAAGAAAACTGTTATAAAAGGATGGAAAATTGGTGACTCATGCTATCATAGTGGCAAACTGTAAAACGGAAGACAGAAAATGTTCCTGATGAAACTCTGGACTTTGGTAATGAAATTTCAAGGTAGAATATTGAAAGTGTCAGTTGGCTCTAGCTAGCTGGGTATAACAAAGTATTACAAGGAAAAAAATGAACTCAGAAAATAACCGGACAACTTGCAAGTTGAATTCAGAATATAGAGATGCCATTCTCTGCTAATTTGGAAACTAAAACTGTTTTTCATCTCCAGCCTTTTAAGCCAATAAAATATTCTCAAGTTAAGACATGGCCATGGGTACAGACCAAATTATGGGTGTACCCATGAGACCCTTTGTTAAGACTTCTTGGAGCATTAAGGAGATGCCTTGTAGTCCCACTAAGTTCAACAAAAGGGCTTTCAAGATTCTTAAGGACATCATCCCACAGCAATATAAAAAGCAGAAAACATCAGGGATTAAAGAGACAGAGAAGCATGTTTCTAAAGACTGTGGGCTTTGGTTTTTGACACATGGAGTACCTGAACTAAAAGGAACCAAGAGTGTTTAAAATGAAAAAAAAAAAAAAAAATTAAAAAGGCTTCTGCATACCCAACTTTCCACAAGAAGCAGGCTGAGAACATTGTTCAAAGGGTACCTCTTCCAGGGACTTCCCTGGCGGTCCAGTGGCTAAGACTCCATGCTCCCAATGCAGGGGGCCCAGGTTCAATCCCTGGTCAGGGAACTAGATCCCACATGCTGCAACTAAGAGTTCGCATGCCACAACTAAAGATCCCACGTGCTGCAACTAAGACCCCACGCAGCCAAATAAATAAATATATTTTTTAAAAAGGGTACATCTTCCACTCCCTTTTCAGCAGTGATCAAGGAGTAAAACTAAGGACATCTCAGAGGACAGAGATAAGCGTAGTAAAGAACAATGGATTGGGGAACCACCCATAAAAAGCAGAATCTAGGTCTAATCAAGGAACACTCCCCATTCCCGAGGCACATTTGGCCTTGTGACTTGCTTTGGCCAATGGGTATTAGCAGGTATATTGCAAGTAAAGTTCTGAAAAGCACTCACGCTTTGGTGCTTGCTCACTCTTGCCCTCTGCCATCCTCATGAGAAGATGCCTGGGCCAGTCTGATGGAAGGTAAGAGATGTAGGAGCAGACGGGAGCCTCCCCAGTCATCCCAGCTGAACTCATTCCAGATCAGCTGACAGCCGGGCAACCACCCCAGACGCATGAGCAGTAAATTCTAACCATGTTAAGCCTTGAGTTTCGGAGCGGTTTGTTGTCCAGCACAGTTCCCAAACCACCGATACACCACTCCTCCTGGTCCCACGTGCCTTCCCCGCAGCCACAGTCTCAATGTGCCTCTTACCTGTGGCCGCTCTGTTTATAATTTATTTTCATCAGAACCCTCACTTCTATCCTTAGTAATTTTGTTATAGATTTATGCATGCTTGATACAGAGTCCCACCTGAGCTACCTTCCTATCAATAGAGATGTTTTCTATAATCAAGGTACACCCCTCCCCACAGACTCTGTCTCGGCCACCACGTTCCAACCACGTGTCCATTCTTAGGTAACTGAAGACCTTGAGCATGCTGGTGAGACAATCTGTGTCTCATTTTCCTCATCTTTACAATGAGAATATTGGAGGATACTTAGACACAATTTACACTTATTTAGGAGTCCCTTCGTATCATGTTAAATGTGTTTTTATATGTCATTCATTGTCCTAAAACAGGACGTGGTGGATGTTGTTATTTCTATCTCACAGACGAGCAACTATGGGGTACAAAACTTTTCCAAAACTCCCAAAGTCATCGCGCAAGTGAGCAGCCGAATTAAAGTTGTCTTCGCCTTGCCAAAAGAAGAGAAAACCAGAAGTAGAACCAATAACAACAATGCCCCCCTCCACAAAAACAGAAAGAACTGCTAAGTGCTTCCATAGGAAGAAGCCCAAGCTTAATTTATTCTTCTCAGAATTAAGAATGATTTGTAATATTTGGCAGTAAGGACTATAATATGTTTGACGTTTAATAGACTTGGGAGATGTAATTAGGAACAGCCTTGCTTGGAAGTGACTGTTTTCTGTGAATCAGGAATTTTGCCTCTGGGCACTTTTTCTCCACTACTCGTAACTAAACTCTGGAGTTGGCAAACAATTCCTTTACAAGTACTGCTCTTTTCCCTGCTGGTTAATTCAACACAAGCATTTATCGATTAGTGTCCACGTGCCAGGCACTGTGCACTCACTTTGCCAGGCATGCAGTTTAGAGCCAGACAGTCTGGTATCTGAGCTTTGAAGGCCAAGAATCAAACACTTATGTCTGGCATTTTCTAATTAAGTAAACCACTTCTATGTAATGAGTGCAGGGTCTCAAAATACAATGCAACTGGTGACAAGCTGAGTGGCCTCACAGAGAAGGTGGCGTGAGCGTCCCGAGACCAGATTAGTAGTAGAGGAGATGATTCCCAAGTCTAATTTTTTCCCTCCTGTGAGGCTCCGAGCACGATGCCTGGCCCACAGCTGGCTCTTGTTTCTCCCGCTTGCTATGCCTTGGAGTCTCCTAGGGAACTCTTTAAAAACAGAGGTGCCCAACAACCCTCTCCTCCCAGGAGATGCTCATCCAGTGGATGGGGGGTGGGAGGAACTGGTCTGTAGTCTTTCAAGCCCTGCAGGTGATTCTTTACACAGTCAGGGATGAGAACCACTCAGTGTGAGCTCTATACATACTTTCAATGTATGAAAAATGGATGAGTAAATATTATTAAAGTAAATGGGTACCATACTTTTTAAAGCCATTTGGTACACTGCTGAGTACAAATTCTAAAGGCAAGAGAGGAATAGGAGAAAGTGTAGGATCAGTATTATATGTAGGGGCAACAACATATATTATAATAGGGCAAAAATCTTACTAGAAGAGGGAAGTAACATGGAGTTTCTTAGGTTGAAAATGAGGACCCTTTTAACAGCAAAACATTTCTTAGGTAAGATAGTATTTATATTTTTATAACCTTTTTATTGAGAAAATACATTTTTTAAAAAGCCTCTATAAATTTGTCAATGTTTTCAAACGATTGAATTTTATTAATTTTAAGTGTCTACTTTCATTTGAAAAATACTCATCCATACATACCCAAGACATTTTTTATTCAGCTTACAGACAATGTTTAGTGGGTATGTGGACTCAGTAAGTAAATCACTGACCCAGTGGAATTCATGGTCCACAAATCAGGAACCTCAGACACAGACCACCTCATCAGCAATGAGACTAGAAGGAAATGTTTACTTAAACTGAAGAAGAGGCAGAATTAGACTATTTACTGGTAAGGAGCATTTTAGATTTCTACATAGTGAAAAAAAAATTCACCAGGACCAAATACAAAAGTTTGGTGTTTTTTGATGAGATAAGTTACCATTTCATAGAATAAGTCATTTTAGTATACTAGAGCAAAAGAAATAAATTAGACTAGGTCCTGAGCAATAAAAAATGACACAGAGAATATCTGAGATAAATCTGTAATATTTTCTCGGAATAGGATCAAATTTAACATGAGAATATCTGGAGGGACATGACCACCGGGAGAAAAACCATTTGATTATTCAATTTTGTGAAAAGGTACTAATATAAAATAATAGCATTGGTTAAGGAAGTAATGTCAAGTGCATAGTTGAGAAAAGTAAACAACAATAACAAAAATCCCATAAGAAGCCAAAAGATTATATTTTAAAAACTTATCAAAAGTCCAGGAGAAAAATGTATACTCAAGATCAAAAAGTGGTTCTTAAATAGAAAGCATTTGTGATTGAAAGGCAAAATAGGAGAGGCTGTCATAGAAAAAGAAAAAATCATCTTATTATTGAATGGATAAGCCACTGATGCATGAAGTTCACAGAAATCACCCAGTGACAACAGAACTGTTGCTCTGCCTTTTCGTGTCTTCGTGCCTTGTCACATGGCCCTGAGCTGTTCTCAGGAAATTATTAAGTTAAAGAAGTGAACAAAGTGGTAAGGTTAGGGTTCAACAACATCCAAGGCTCATAATTCCACCTTTTTTTCCCCACATACACTTCACCATATTATTGGCCTGGTCTGGCAACAGGGCATGATTATAATCGGGGTGGGACATGACTTTACATAGGAAAGTCAGGAAAGGCTTTTTTCAGAGGTGATATTTGAGATCAGATCCTTATTATGTTCACTTTGTTTTAATATGAAGTGTATTTTTCTAGTTGTTTGAAAATTGGTGATTGAGAAGTAGTAAGACAAGATTTGCATTTCAGTCATATTCGGTGAACGAAAAAAGTTGATTAAACAGAGCTCTCATTCCCCATCTGTACCACTCACACAAGCACAGGTTACAAGTGGGTTAAAAAGTTGTATCTCTCGGGATCTCACATCAGCTCTCAGAGCAGGTGTATAGGGACATCTCTGAGCCGAAGCATTCAGTGGCAAACCAGGTTTCTCATACAACCAAGAAGCCGGTCCACTCTGTGGGCGCTGCTGTACTTCTGCCTTTCACCTTCTCTGAGCCAATGCACACTCACAATCAGACACCTGGGAACTTCTGTATGGCAAACTGACAAAGGATAATCATCTTAGTGGCTTGTAATTAAGTAGAGTGGTAATGTTGGGAAGTCAAGTTTGGCAGTACTTAAACTACAAACCACTTTTCACTCGCCTCAATTCCTGCTGATTGCTCATCGGAATGACTCCCAAAACTCTTGGGAAAGCAACAAGGAAGGTTGCAAAAAAATTCTGTATTGTTAAGGCACTCTGTAATGAACCAGTTCCTCGCCACAGCAACAGAGCTCTGCAATCCAGGAAAAAGCTTTTAATAAATGTTTTGGTAAATAATCTTCACAATGATCATTGTGTTATTGGCTAAAATGGTGTTGAATAACAAGGCCTCCCCACTAGCCAAAAGGCTTCAAAAGACAAAAAGGCACTAATTCAAAGGAGGCTGTTGTTTTTAATTCCAACATGTTTCTGAGAAATCCACTTAAACATTTGCAGCAACAATGGAAAATCTTTAAGCAGACAAATGAAAATTTTCTTCTCATTGTGCATTGAGTAGTCAAATTGCACCCAGTATCATAAAATGAAAGCAGTTTGTTGCTAGGCAATTCCATGAATAATCCCAAATCGGGTTTTAACCAGACTGATGAAAGTGCGCCCCCTTAATTTGTTTTTTCAGTAGAACACAGTTTTTGCTTGAGCAACAAAATATATGAACTGATCATATGGTAACAGAATTTTGTGTAGCAATAAATAAATCTTACCCCAACACTGACTAATGTTTAATGATCTGCATAATTATTGCTGTAATGCATGGAAATCAGATGTAAATGAGATAAAGCCTAGGCAATGATTGCACTTGGCATTATGTTAACACTGCAGGTAAAAAGTAGCTCTGGGATCAGCCTGGGAGAAGAAAGAATAGAAAGCAGCTCTGAACTGCTCCAGAAAGACCTACTAGATTCATGGACCAAATCATGGGTCTCCCTGATTTGAGAAATGGCATAACTATTGGCCTTTGTTTCCAAGGAGAACATTGAAGAAGGCATCATTCCATTGGTTTGTAGGTTTTAATATATTTGTTAAAGGTTAATCAGGTAATTGGTAGTTACATCTGATAATGAGAAACTTACACCTTTCATGTTATTTAAAAACAAAGTAGGGACTTCCCTGGTGGCGTAGTGGTTAAGAATTCACCTGCCAATGCAGGGGACACAGGTTCAATCCCTGGTCCAGGAAGATCCCACATGCCGCGGAGCAGCTAAGCCCGCGTGCCACAACTACTGAGCCCACGTGCCACAACTACTGAGCCCACGTGCCACAACTACTGAGGCCTGCGCTCTAGGGCTGTGTGCCGCAACTACTGAGCCCGTGTGCTGCAGCTACTGAAGCCCGCATGCCTAGAGCCCATGCTCTGCAACAAGAGAAGCCACCGCAATGAGAAGCCCACGCACCGCAACAGAGTACCCCTGCTCGCCGCAACTAGAGAAAGCCCACGCACAGCAACAAAGACCCAATGCAGCCAAAAATAAATAAATTTATTAAAAATAAATAAATAAATAAAAACAAAGTAAACAGATATATAATCATACTGAATTCAAAGGGAATAAAGGTGACTCTAACTGAAGTATTATCAGTATATAAGTATTTATGGTCTTAGTTTTCTTCACTATCTGTCTGCAAAGTTTATGCATTTATTTGAGGATGCAAATATGAAAAGTCACATAAACAAGTATGGAGATAAATGTTAAGGGCAGCCTTCAATCTTTAAACCAAGTATAAAGCTCTTTCAAATTTACAGTGTAATATAGTTCCTTCTACTTATATGTTTATTAAATACCTTCAATAAGCAGTTGATGGGTCAGAAATCTGCTTTTGTTGAGATTTTGCTTGCTGACGGTACAAATGAAACAGTGTGGACCATTTTGCCATTCTCCTAAAAACACAATGAAGCTTTCATCCAGGCTCTCACAGTGGCTTTTAGTTGGATTTGGGTTTTAACTCCTAATGTCTATCAGCAATAAAGGAAAACTAGAGCAGAACATTTCCAAGGATATTAGGGGATTTAATGAACAAGAATAGCATTTAAAGGAAGAGGGGGAAAGAGGAGCAAAATGAACTTTCCTATGCTTTTCCCTGTGAGAAGTACCCTTGTAATTATGCATGTATCTTAATTAAAATCGCATATTCATGTTTTACATTTTCAGTTGGCCTTGTATAATTAAAACTGCATCACATCTGATGTATCTATAATTATAGCCAAATGGTTATGTTAATGTTCATCTATTCCATGCTAAAAACCAACAAAAACCCACAAAGAACATTTCTTTAAATTGTTTCTACCAGAAATTCAATCTCCAGATATAAAAGCTCAATGACCATGTGTCTTGAAAATAAAATATCTTTGAGATCAATAGTCACAGCTTTAAGTATGAGATCCAAAAATCCTGGTGCTTGCAAAAGCATAACCCAAACTGCTTTTAAGAGATAATCTATAGAGGAAAAAAATAAAATGAATCATAGAAGGTCTAATTAAGGTCTTATAGGAGATTTCACACTAACTTAAAGGAATTAACAGGAGACAATCATATCTCCTCAGGCTACAATCTTTGAGCTTTAAACCCCCAAATCTTTCTTTCCATTAAAAAAAATTCTTGTATTACAGGATCAGTGCTGAATGTAAAAACCATGACCAAATTGAATGCCTATTATTAAATCTTTACTGAGAAATCCTTTCCTAACTTTTCCCAATAAAAGAATCACAAAAATGAAAGCACTTCAAAATATAAAGGTTTTGTGTCGGATATAGTAACACTTGACTTTGGACCTTAGGCTGCTTGGGGGGATTTCAGGTGGGAGATCACCTGGACAAACATTCAGCACTTAGGTATTCTTGTGGATTGAATTGTGTCCCCCCAAAACGATATAGAATGTAGGAGTCCTAACCTCTGGAATCTCAGAATGTGGCCTTATTTGGAAATAGGATCATTAAAGTGTAATTAGTTAAATTAAGATAACGTCGTACTGGAGTAATGTGGGCTCTTAATCCACTATGACTGGTGTCTGTATAAGAAGAAGGAAATTTGGACAAAGAGACATCCAGGGAGAAGGCCATGTGAAGATGCAGGAGAACTTTGACTGAGGAATCTGCAAGCCGAGGAACGCCAGGGATTGCCAGCCGCCACCAGAGCTAGGAGAGGAGCACAGGACAGATTCTCCCTCAGAGCCGCCACTAGAAACCAAGCCTGTCGGCACCTTGATTTCAGACATCTGGCCTCCAGAACTGTGAGAGAATAAATTTCTGTTGTTTTAAGCCACCCAGTTTGTGGTACTTTGTTAGGACAGCCCTAGGAAACTAATACAGATGTCTACGCAACTTGGAAGCTTGTCTTACCAGAATTTCAACTTGTATCCACATCCTACAAGCTGCATTAACCAACATTTTGCTTCCTTATAAATTCAAGAAAGAGTCTTGGGTTCTGGAAACCTTAGAAGCCACCTTTCTTTCCTTAGTTCTCCAGGAAACAGGCAAGAGGAAAACGTTCTCCCTGCACAGTTTATCCTCCAGTATTAAAATCACTCGCGGTACCTGCCTGAAAGGTCTCTAGGTTTGAACCCCAGGAGCCGAGACCTGGCGTTTGAGGCAGTGTAGCTGGTGTCGCTCTCCCTCACGCCGGAGGCCATAAGGTACAGCCACTCGACAGAGAAATGAGCCTAAGTGTCAGGCTGCCTTTCAGGCTCACACGTCAAGTCTGAGGGAAACTCTCTTGTGAACCGGTAAACAGAACAAAGAAAAGAAAATCTTTAAAATGAGTACCTGTTCACAGACGCTGATGCAGAAACATTTTAGACTAAGAAAGTGATTTGGAAGCACAAACCCAAAAGAACCACACACCTTGAACCTACTACACACAGATCAACATGCCGATCGCTCAGCTGGGCATCAGCACCTCTTACATTCCAAGAAATGTTCATAGATGTTTTTCTGTGGATACACAGAGGGGCTGAATGCACAAATCCACATTCCAACACAATCCTAAATAGGATGCACATAAACAGAGGCCTTGGGGAGAAGGTAGTAGGAATCACAGATTAAATTCTATAGCGTTTTTTATTTTACAGAGCATTTTCACATATATTTCCTGGTTTACTTCTCATAACAGCTCTGTTAATTCCACTATTTTAGAGATGTAGATAGTCAAAAAAAAATTAAATGACTTGCCCGTGGGCACACAAAAAGTGTAACTCACATCAGGCCTTCCAACCCACATCTCCCGATACAAATTCCCAAGAGAGAGATTCTCATTGTCCAAGGTGATAAAGTGTCCAGTCTGATTCAGTTGCCGCCTGTAGCAGACTCTCTAGGCACAGGCTTACCTGCTCTTCTTAAAATTGTTAGGTGGTCCTGTTACTGTGACATCACTTTTTTTTTTTTTTTAAACTTACTAGGTCACTGGTTTATTATAAAAAGATGTAACTCAGGAACAGCCAGATGGAAGAGATGCTTAGGGCAAGGGATGTAGGAAAGGGAGCAGAGCTTCCATGCCCTCTCCAGGCATGCCAGTCTCCCCAAATTTCCACATTTTCACTACTCTGTAACAGGTTCTGTAACACTACTTCTGATAATGTCCTTTGCAGGGAAATTTTTTCATCATCACGATCATCAACAAACAGCATTTTTCCTTGCTCAAATGAGAAAGCTTTATATTAAATTGTTTTCTTCTCAAAGTAAAATTCTAGGGATTATCTCACAGAACTGTTTCTGAAGAGGGGAACTGGGATTATGGATGGCCCTAGCCCTACCATGATTCCAGATGTCACCTGGGGTATCAGAAATATAAGAGATCTACATGATTGTATTTGACTGTCCTATAGACCATCCTATAAACCAAGAGACTCAAACTTGATTGTTCACATACCCCATAAAATTATTCGGAAAAATAATGTATCCCCTTTGCACACTTTCAAATTGACATTTATACTTCTTTCTTCATAAGCTTAAATAGTTGTAAGGAGTGTGACTTCTGGCAGATTGTAAATGCTAAAGTTTAAAAATTAAAGCTATGGCAACCTTTTAAATATATACTACGAAATCTAAGTTGCATAATGGTTTGAAAGCCACCTGTCAGTAAACAGTTGCTTCTTCTTGTTGCTTCTGACCCTGGTGACAAAGGTACCCTACAGAAGCCAGGCCCCTTCATCACAGAAGTGAACAACAAACCTGGCCCAAGAGTCAGAGAAGCTAAAAGAGCATCTGTGGGGAGGTGGAATACCTGCAGACCCAGGTGCTGCCTCACACCAAGATGAATTAGTAGATCAGGAACAATGTGCATGAAATACAAAATAGCTGTCACTTCCCATCCTAACTAGAAACATACAGGAAAGAGAATCCTGAGAGACATAGTTCAGCCTAGGCAAGTAGACACATTCCAAAGTCATCACACCATAGCCCTTGCCGGGCACGAGGAGCCAGCCCAGACATGAAGCACATGCTGCCCGCTGTACCCTGAATAATGAAGTCTTTTGTCTCTGACCCAGGAATCTTTTGTCTCCTACCAGCATCCATGAATGAAACTGTGGCAGGCTAACTTGCTAGCTTGCAGGGAAAGTAATATCTCAGACTCTTCACAGCTCTTGACACTACTATTATCAATTTAACAGAATATAAATGAGCTTTCTAAACTTTCAGAAATGTTTATATTTCCTTTCTTTTATTCATATTTCCATTACTTTTCCTTTAGATTTGAACCCTAATGTAAAAAAGTTTAATGCTTGGAAGTCTTTTATTGATCACATCATCACTCTTTATTCAACAGAAATATGTCATAGAAATTATGTTTTTAAAATTTGTTTCATTTCCTATGATTATTATGTCCTAAGTTTTAAAAATTCTTCCATATAATGTAATCATTAAAATTACTATTAGTAAACACCAGATCAAAAATGTAAATGCATTTCAAATTTTAATAAATAATAATCATTAAAAGAAAACTTTTATTGGAAATTAATCATCTATTAATGCAATACTGCTAAAAAATCAATCCATTCAGAAGCTACCATGTATATTTTTGTTAACAAGAAGTTGAAAATATTAAACATTTTATAGCATGAAGTAAGATTAAGACTGACTATACCTAGGATAAATATTTTGTAATATGATATGATAAAATAATTTTTAATCATCTAATTGAAAAACACATCCTGAATCTAAAAGAAATGGCATAAAAGTTTTGCCCAAGGGTTTTATATAATGTATTCTAAAATTTTCGGTTCTAGAAGCATTCCACTTACATTTAAAAGGTTCTGCAGAACTAACCTGTCAGGCTGTTCAAAGTTCTCTTCTTTCTAGCTAATAAAACAGACTAAGGATGAGTCCTAAGAATAGCTAAAGAGCTGCTTACAGTAAAATACATGAAAAAGGTCATTTTTAGCATTCATTATGTCTTAAAGTGCACTTTGCTTTTGCTCTCACAGAATCTTACATTCTTTGGCAGAAGGAAAGGAATGTAGGAAATGAAGTCATTAAACAAAAATTGTCATAAGTCTCACTATTCCTATATCTGAACCAGAACATCCCACCCTGGCCTAAAACACCAAATTTTACCCTCAATAGCCTAGTGATAGAGAAATACAGGAATCCTTACAGGTTTACTGACATTTATTAATATTTAAAGAGGGCCTCCCTCCCTTTGTTGGAAGCCCAAGAGGTTTGCACATTTTCAATCCTTGAATAAAATTTGGGAAGGGTTAGGGGCCTGATTCTGGCTTATCAACTGGAAGAAGGACTACCGTGAACTCAGGCAAGTCCTCCAGGAATGAGTTATAGAAGAAAGGACCTATGGAATTTAAGGATCTAAACACTGATTCCCTGAAAATTTGCCATGGCCATATACCCCTTGAAAAACATATTCCAGTTGAAACCACTTCTATGAGCGCCTTGAGCTTCTACCAAGAAGCTCCACCATTGGGCGATAAATCACAGGAGAATGAGAATAGTGGGATAGAATAGAAGAATAAAGCTGGCAAGAATGCGGCCATCTGAAGGGGTTAGGGGGTGGCTTTCAGTTGGCCAAGGGCAGCGTGAGTTGTGAGCTCCAAGGCTCCCAGGAGGTGGAAGATGGGTATACTGGCTTGGTAAAGGGGTCTAGGTGGGGTCCCAATGGCGCCCACTGCACACCCATGCCCTGGGCTAAGGGCTGAGGATGCAAACTTAAGACGAGCCCGTGCCTTCTGGATGCACTCAAACACAGGATGTATACGTGTAGATAAGTAATTCCTCTTAGATCTTTTTTTTTTTTTTTTTTTGTAAAATAGTGCCCTTTCTGTCCTGTTCTTTGAGAACACGAGTACATCTTTTATTTCATTCAGTAAACATTTGTCTGCCCACGATCAGCCCGGCACTGTGCTCAGAGCTAGGAAAAAGATTAGAAGGGAAAGCAGGTAAAAGAAGGAAGTAGGGCAGCATCCCTGTCTCAAGGAATCTTTACCATCTCCCTACCTGGCACAGTGTTCATGCCTAACCAACATTTATCAACCCTTGTTTACAGGCTTACTCATTTTTTCCTACATATTTTTTATTGTGGTTAAAATATATATAGCATAAAACTTACCACTTAAGCCATTTTTAGGTGTATGATTCTTGCTTACTCCAAAAAGCAGTGCTCTCTTCTACCAAGAGCTGGACACTTACCATGGTAATAATTGGAGTCAGATGACCCTGTCTTTGAGCTTTGGGGGAAAAAAATCCCTTAGGCTCTGGAATTCTTACTGCAAAATGAGTTTTCTGCCATGCTACCAGTTATGATTTTTTGGTACAAATATCTCAGGCATTCAACGTGTCCATGTACAGAGGGGAAAAATTAAATTACCCTTCACTGGGCTAACAACATCAGCACTGCATTCTGATCCTCTAATCTCCACACGCACTACCATCACAACGGATGGGGTTTCTGTTTGCTGAAAGAATATAAATAATTAAAATCCTGCAGGGAGCAGATTTTTGTTTACAGGGCTCCACTGTCATTCTTGTACCTGGCGGGAGTATGGCAAAATTACATGAGTTTATTAAAAAAACAAAAATTGATGGTTCCAGCTCCGTTCCTCTGTCCCATGGAATGAGATCACACAACGGCTGCACAGAAGCCAGAGCTGTCAGTATTTAAAGTGCTGTCGTTGGAATGAGTAGGGAAGCTAAATTTGGCGGAATGAGTTCTCAGATGCACAAGCTCCCCATCGTGCCCAGCACTTCCTGGACATCACCACCTCTTGGAGTTCAGATGTTCACGCTAGGAAATGTTGCCAAGCCCAACCTTAGCCCTTGTTGGATGTTCTGTTTCATCATTCCCTCCTATTTATGATCCCCCCGCATTTCTTAAGATAGAAGCTTACACTGCAGAAACAGTCTAAAGCATACCCCCTACATACAGACTGATCTCCAGATTACCAGTGCAATTGCTGCCTTTGTATACTTATGGACTGATGTGATAACTGAAAATAACTTCCATTAGCACTATAAAAACTCCAGCTGATACCAAATGAATTTCATTTGATACCAGCAGAGACAAATATTGGCTACTGAGATATTCTTTGTTCATGGTTATTTACAGTTAGCTAGAATCCATGTACAATTCAGCCAGCCAGAAGGCGCCAAATGATTTTCCTCACTCGAGGACCTTGTGTGGAAGGACTTCCACAAAAGGCTGGCTCATCTTTATTTATTGAAACATAGGGACCATTCTTGTCACACCTGGTCCACTACAATACATGGAAATGTCTAGCAATTAAATTCTTTGGCGTAAAAAAGATGTAAACAGGTGTTTGAGAGACGTGTAGTACCTGGACTCTGACATTTTCCCTCCCCATCACCATCCTGTTTTGTAAATTTTGGAAATAGTCAACTAAATGATCAGAGCATTCCCCCAAAACTCTGATTTGGGGCATTTTTAAAATGTAAATATTTCAAATGAACATGTATCACCACTAAGAATTAAGGGCGAACATTTTGTTATGTTCCCTTCAGAACTTATACATTTTTAAGAATCATCACAGATACCATTGAGGTCCCTCCTTTTGTACCCTCCCTCTCCAGGGGAAACCATTGTCTTAAAGTTGTCTGTTCATGTTGTTATACTTTTAACACATATGCATGTATCATAAACAATTTTACAAGTCTTTAAATAATATGTGTACCTATCTGTCTACAAATTGTCTTCTTCATTCAACATTAAGGATTTTTAGATTCTTTGTTGTAAATATACATGCGGTTTACCATTTTAACAATTTTAAGTGTACAATTCAGTGACATTAATCACATTCACAATGTTGTATGACCATCACCAATATCTGTTTCCAGAACTCTTTTGTCATCCCAAAGAGAAATTCTGTACCAACTAAATAATAATTCCCCATTTCTCCCTCCCCCCAGCCCCTGGCCACCACCATTCTACTTTCTATCTCCATGAATTTGCCTGCTCTAGGTAGTTTATATAAGTGGAATCATATGATATTTGTCCTTTAGTTCTGGCTTATTTCACTTAGCATCTCAACAGTATGTTTTTGAGGTTAACACATATTAATACATACTGATCTAGGTCATTTATCTTAAATATTGTATAGTATTCCACTATATTAGAGACAATAACTTATCCATAACTCTATAGATGGACATTTAAGTTTCAAATTTTTTTGCTGTAACAAAAGCAAAGTTGCAGTGAACAGGAATGATTCACTGGAAGTGGAAACGCAGGTAGGTACAACTTCAGCATTACCAGAGAGCTGCCAGGTTGCCCTGTATTGTCATTGAACTGACTTACAATCCTACCTCAGTGGATCCAAGGTCCTGCTTCCCCAAGTCCTTCCTTGCACTGACAGAATTTCATTTAATTTTTGACAGCGTTATGGATGTGAAATGGTATATCATTTTTTTAAATTGTCATTTTTCCTAATTAGTAGTGAAGCTGAGCATCTTTTCATGTTTATTAACCATTTCATGTTACCTTTCATTTGAAATATCTGCTCATAACCTGTGTGCTCTTTTATTTTTATTTTTTTTAAATTATTTATTTATTTATTTATTTATGGCTGTGTTGGGTCTTCATTTCTGTGCGAGGGCTTTCTCTAGTTGCGGCAAGTGGGGGCCTCTCTTCATCGTGGTGCACGGGCCTCTCACCATCGTGGCCTCTCTTGTTGCGGAGCACAGGCTCCAGACGTGCAGGCTCAGTAACTGTGGCTCACGGGCCCAGCCGCTCCGCGGCATGTGGGATCATCCCAGACCAGGGCTCGAACCCGTGTCCCCTGCATTGGCAGGCAGATTCTCAACCACTGCGCCACCAGGGAAGCCCCTGTGTGCTCTTTTAGAGTATTTTTTGCTTTTTTATTGATTTCTGGAGGAGACAGATACATACACTCAAACATAGAGATACCTAGACTATATAGACAGATATTCTGCATAATAATCATTTGACTGCTGTATAAACTTCAGATAACTTTGCTAAACATCCCTGTTATTTCTTTGTTTTCTAGTTCATTAATTTCTGATTCTATCTTTACTACATTTTCCCTTCTACTTTGGTTTACTCTGTTTTTCGTTGTCCTTTTTCTTGATTTGGACACATTTTTTCCAGTTTTTCTTGTTTTCTAATTTGTGCATTTAAGGCTACAAATTTCTCCCTAAGTAAATTGCTTCAGCTCACCCACAAGCATTGATAGGTCATATTTTAAAATATTTTTTAATGTCCCTGTCGCTGAGTCCTTCCTTTTTATTTCCTTCAGTAGAGGCCTGGAGGCAGTAGAGTTTCTCTTCCTGTGTAGATGTGAGTATGTCTCAATTTGCCTTAACTCTCGGATGGTCAGGATGATGCATGTTCTCCCCCGACCTCTTGAAGACAGTCTTCGGGCACCTCTTGTTGCTGCGGGGAAGCAGCTGTCAATCCATGTGCCACGTCTCTCTAAGTCATCAGCCTTCCCTCTCAGGTAGAGCATATGATGTTCTTTTTGTCTTTGATTCTTTACATGTTAATTTTGATGCATCTGGGCTGATTTATTTCATTACTCTTTTAGGACTTGGATATTCCTTAAATCTGAGAACTCAACGTGGAATATTCTCCACCATCATGTGTCTCCTCCAACCTTTCCATTTTAGGGTAGTACACAGGAGATGGGTCAAAAGAAATGAATGATGCCAGAAGTTAACTGCAATGAGTTTATTTGTATCTATAAAAACAGCCCACAAATTTATAAATAGAATGCAATTTTATACTGTGATATATCAGCATGGTGCTAACAAGATGGCACACTCATAACAAGATAATTTGAGAGATAGCCTCATCCACCAGAGGGCAGACAGCAGAAGCAAGAAGAACTACAATCCTGCAGCCTGTGGAACTAAAATCACATTCACAGAAAGATAGACAAAATGAAAAGGCAGAGGGCTATGTACCAGATGAAGGAACAAGATAAAACCCCAGAAAAACAATTAAATGAAGTGGAGATAGGCAACCTTCCAGAAAAAGAATTCAGAATAATGATAGTGAAGATGATCCAGGACCTTGGAAAAAGAATGGAGGCAAAGATCGAGAAGATGAAAGAAATGTTTAACAAAGACCTAGAAGAATTAAAGAACAAACACCTAGAAGAATTAAAGAACAAACAAACAGAGATGAACAATACAGTAACTGAAATGAAAAATACATTAGAAGGAATCAATAGCAGAATAACTGAGACAGAAGAACAGATAAGTGACCTAGACCACAGAATGGT
Source organism: Balaenoptera ricei (assembly GCF_028023285.1). Lineage (NCBI taxonomy): Eukaryota > Metazoa > Chordata > Mammalia > Artiodactyla > Balaenopteridae > Balaenoptera > Balaenoptera ricei. The sequence continues at coordinate 74,023,872 of NC_082656.1, read as the reverse complement.
GGAATTCACTGCTGCAGAACAGAATAAAGAGAAAAGAATGAAAAGAAATGAAGACAGCCTAAGAGACCTCTGGGACAACATTAAACGCATGAACATTTGCATTATAGGGGTCCCAGAAGGAGAAGAGAGAGAGAAAGGACCCGAGAAAATATTTCAAGAGATTATAGTCGAAAACTTCCCTAACATGGGAAAGGAAATAGCCAACCAAGTCCAGGAAGTGAAGAGAGTCCCGGGCAGGATAAACCCAAGGAGAAACATGCCAAGACACATAGTAATCACATTGACAAAAATTAAAGACAAAGAAAAATTATTAAAAGCAACAAGAGAAGAACAACAAATAACATACAAGGGAACTCCCATAAGGTTAACAGCTGATTTCTCAGCAGAAACTCTAAAACCCAGAAGGGAGTGGCACAATATATTTAAAGTGATGAAAGGGAAGAACCTACCACCAAGATTACTCTACCCGGTAAGGACCTCATTTAGATTCAACGGAGAAATCAAAAGCTTTACAGACAAGCAAAAGCTAAGAGAATTCAGCACTACTAAACCAGCTCTACAACAAATGCTAAAGGAACTTCTCTAAGTGGGAAACACAAGAGAAGAAAAGGACCTACAAAAACAAACCCAAAACAATTAAGAAAATGGTCATAGGAACATACATATCGATAATTACCTTAAATGTGAATGGATTAAATCCTCCAACCAAAAGACACAGGCTCACTGAATGGATACAAAAACAAGACCCATATATATGCTGTCTGCAGGAGACCCACTTCAGACTAGGGACACATAGAGACTGAAAGTGAGGGGATGGAAAAAGATACTCCATACAAATGGAAATCAAAAGAAGGCTGGAGTAGGAATACTCACATTAGATAAAACAGGCCAGAAAATAAAGAATATTACAAGAGACAAGGAAGGACACTACATAATGATAAAGGGATCAATCCAAGAAGAAGATATAACAATTATAAATATATATACACCCAACACAGGAGCACCTCAATACATAAGGCAAATGCTAACAGCTATAAAAGAGGAAACTGACAATAACACAATAATAGTGGAGGACTTTAACACCTCACTTACACCAATGGACAGATCATCCAGACAGAAGATTAATAAGGAAACACAAGCTTTAAATGATACAATAGACCAGATAGATTTAATTGATATTTATAGGACATTCCATCCGAAAACAGCAGATTACAATTTCTTCTCAAGTTCACATGGAATATTCTCTAGGACAGATCACATCTTGGGTCACAAATCAAGTCTTGGTAAATTTAAGAAAATTGAAATCATATCAAGCATCTTTTCCAAACACAACGCTATGAGATTAGAAATCAATTACAGGGAAAAAAACGTAAAAAACACAAACACTTGCAGGCTAAACAATATGTTACTAAACAATCAAGAGATCACTGAAGAAATAAAAAAAAAAACCTAGAGACAAATGACAATGAAAACACGACAATCCAAAACCTATGCGATGAAGCAAAAGCAGTTCTAAGAGGGAAGTTTATAGCAATACAATCCTACCTCAAGAAACAAGAAAAATCTCAAACAATCTAACCTTACACCTACAGAATGAAGAACAAACAAAACCCAAAGTTAGTACAAGGAAAGAAATCATAAAGATCACAGCAGAAATAAATGAAATAGAAACAAAGAAAACAATAGCAAAGATCAATAAAACTAAAAGCTGGTTCTTTGAGAAGATAAACATAATTAATAAAACTTTAGCCAGACTCATCAAGAAAAAGAGGGAGAGGACTCAAATCAATAAAATTAGAAATGAAAAAGAAGTTACAATGGACACCACAGAAATACAAAGCATCATAAGAGACTACTACAAGCAACACTATGCAAATAAAATGGACGACCTGGGAGAAATGGACGAATTCTTAGAAAGGTATAACCTTCCACAACTGAACCAGGAAGAAATAGAAAATATGAACATACCAATCACAAGTAATGAATTGAAACTGTGATTAAAAATCTCCCAACAAACAAAAGTCCAGGACCAGATGGCGTCACAGGTGAATTTTATCAAACATTTAGAGAACAGCTAACACCCATCCTTCTCAAACTCTTCCAAAAAATTGCAGAGGAAGGAACACTCCCAAACTCATTCTATGAGGCCACTATCACCCTGATACCAAAACCAGACAAAGATACTACAAAAATAGAAAATTACAGACCAATATCACCGATGAATATAGATGCAAAAATCCTCAACAAAATACTAGCAAACAGAATCCAACAACACATTAAAAGGATCATACACCATAATCTAGTGGAATTTATCCCAGGAATGCAAGGATTCTTCAATATACGCAAATCAATCAATGTGATACACCGTATTAATAAATTGGAGAATAAAAACCATATGATAATCTCAATAGATGCAGAAAGAGCTTTTGACAAAATTCAACACCTATTTATGATAAAAACTCTCCAGAAAGTGGGCATAGAGGGAACCTACCTCAACATAATAAAGGCCATATATGACAAAACCATAGCAAACATCATTCTCAATGGTGAAAAACTGAAAGCATTTTCTCTAAGATCAGGAACAAGCCAAGGATGTCCAATTTTGCCACTATTATTCAACACAGTTTTGGAAGTCCTAGCCATGGCAATCAGAGAAGAAAAAGAAATAAAAGGAATACAAATTGGAAGAGAAGAAGTAAAACTGTCACTGTTTGCAGATGACATGATACTATACATAGAGAATCCTAAAGATGCCACCAGAAAACTACTAGAGCTAATCAATGAATTTGGTAAAGTGGCAGGATACAAAATTAATGCACAGAAATCTCTTGCATTCCTATACACTAACAATGAAAGATCAGAAAGAGAAATTAAGGAAACAATCACATTCACCATTGCAACAAAAAGAATAATATACCTAGGAATAAACCTACCTAAGGAGGTAAAAGACCTGTATGCAGAAAACTATAAGACATTGATGAAAGAAATCAAAGATGTCACAAACAGATGGAGAGATATACCATGTTCTTGGATTAGAAGAATCAATATTGTGAAAATGACTATACTACCCAAAGCAATCTACAGATTCAATGCAATCCCTATCAAATTACCAATGTCATTTTTTACAGAACTAGAACAAAAAATCTTAAAATTTGTGTGGAGACACGAAAGACCCCAAATAGCCAAAGCAGTCTTGAGAAAGAAAAACGGAGCTGGAGGAATCAGGCTCCCAGACTTCAGACTATACTACAAAGCTACAGTAGTCAAGACAATATGGTACTGGCACAAAAACAGAAATATAGATCAATGGAATAGGATAGAAAGTCCAGAGATAAACCCACACACTTGTGGTCAATTAATCTATGACAAAGGAGACAAAGATATACAATGGAGAAAAGACAGTCTCTTCAATAAGTGGTGCTGGGAAAACTGGACAGCTACATGTAAAAGAATGAAGTTAGAACACTTCCTAACACCATACACAAAAATAAACTCCAAATGGATTAAAGACCTAAATGTAAGACCAGACGCTATAAAACTCTTAGAGGAAAACACAGGCAGAACACTCTTTGACATAAATCAATCAACAGCAAGATCCTTTTTGACCCACTGCCTAGAATAATGGAAATAAAAACAAAAATAAACAAATGGGACCTAATAAAACTTAAAAGCTTTTGCACAGCAAAGGAAACTATAAACAAGACAAAAGACAAACCTCAGAATGGGAGAAGATATTTGCAAACGAATCAACGGACAAAGGATTAATCTCCAAAATATACAAACAGCTCATGCAGCTCAATATTAAAAAAACAAACAACCTAATCAAAAAATGGGCAGAAGTCGTAAATAGACATTTCTCCAAAGAAGACATACAGATGGCCAAGAGGCACATGAAAAGCTGCTCAACATCACTAATCATTAGAGAAATGCAAATCAAAACTACAATGAGGTATCACCTCACACCAGTCAGAATGGCCATTATCAAAAAATCTACAAACAGTAAATGCTGGCAAGGGTGTGGAGAAAGGGAACCCTCTTGCACTGTTGGTGGGAATGTAAACTGATACAGCCACTATGGGGAACAGTATGGAGGTTCCTTTAAAAAACTAAAAATAGAATTACCATATGACCCAGCAATCCCACTACTGGGCATATACCCAGAGCAAACCATAATTCAAAAAGACACATGCACCCCAATGTTCATTGCAGCACTATTTACAACAGCCAGGTCATAGAAGCAACCTAAATGCCCATCAAGAGACGAATGCATAAAGAAGATGTGGTACATATATACAAAGGAATATTACTCAGCCATAAAAAGGAACGAAATTGGGTCATTTGTAGAGATGTGGATGGACCTAGAGACTGTCATACAGAGTGAAGTAAGTCAGAAAGAGAAAAACAAATATCGTACATTAACGCATATATGTGGAATCTAGAAAAATGGTACAGATGAACTGGTTTGCAAGGCAGAAATAGAGACACAGATGTAGAGAACAAACGTATGGACACCAAGGGGGGAAAGCTGGGTGGGGGGTGGGGGGCGGGGGGAAGGTGGTGGTGGGATGAATTGGGAGATTGGGATTGACATGTATACACTAATATGTATAAAACAGATAACTAATAAGAACCTGCTGTATAAAAAAATTATTTAATTTTTTAAAAAAAGATAATTTGAGGAGGTTTACTTGGAAAAGGTCTGTTTACAAAGGCCTGGGCTAGAAGGAAGGGAACCACAGGAATAGCACAGTAACCTGGGGTTAATAACCAGAGCTATTAACACACCTAGGCCAAAAGGATGAGTGAAGAAAGCAGGTACATGCAACTGGAAGGGAAGCCACCTTGATATGAGCAATGACCTTTGATTCAGGGACACAGCCAGCCTGACGTGACTTCACAGGGGGGAAGCCAGGGCTTTTAAAAATGACCTCATTCTTCTGCTCCCTCCAGTGTCAGGACAATGTTCCTGTAGGTCAGCTGTCTAGACAGAGAGCATGTGCTAGCAGAGAAAAGAGCTGCAGAAACAGGTGGAAAATATGCATTAGTGTGTTTACTGTATCTCCTAAAATAGATAAAGTTCCCTATGGATATTTGAAAAGTGTCTACTTTCTGTAAACCTGTAATCATGGAAATTAAAAGCAAATTGGTGCATCTTCTTTCTGCATTCCTGAGCACGTACAAACCCAACTTACACCTTATCATTTTAAAAAGACATTGGAAATGCTGTGCTTGTTTCGCTTCTCTATTGATCGTGGCAAGCTGTTTCTGAGAGGGCATCAAGAGACATTTAGACCTTTTGTAGAATACTATAGGTTCTTTCCATGAACTTATCTCCAAAATTTAGGGCCATTCTCCCAATCATCCACAGCATGAATAGGCTCTTTCTTCAGCTTTTGTCTTCTAGTCACGGTATGTATTCAAACAATTTTTGTTGAATAAATTAATGAATAGTTGAAAAATTCCTGATATTCTTTTCACTCTTTCTTCCAGTGGATCATCCCTGATACCCCAGAATTTCCAGCATGGCCACGTCGGAGGAGAAACCCAAGGAACCACAGAAACATATTACTTTATAAGATACTTTTGTTATTATTGTTATTACTGTGGATGAGAGAAAGGAAATTATGGACTAGTAAGTAAATTATAAATTTCCCAAGAAAGGGATAGTTTTGAATTACTCGTAGATTTCCCATTCTCAAAAAAAGTAGTAACATCCTCCTCAAAGTGTTCCTATCTGGTTAATTGATTTAGATGTCAAATGGCCTCTAAGAACCTGATCTAGGACCCTTAGACGCCTTAAATTAATAACCAAAAGATGAATAAGCAGTTGTTTTTTTCTTCTCATTATTTCCCCCAAATTTATTTTAGTGACATTCTGGAAACTCTGATTTTGAGACTGTGAAATTTGTTCAATTTCCTAAAGCCAGAAAATAATGGTATAATGTCTCATAAAAGGTAATTGGTACTTCCAAATCTCCACATACTTAATGAACTATTTGAAACTATAAAATAAAAAGACATTATGAACGGTAGAGAGATTGTGCAAATGTACAAAACTGACTCAATAGCTCATCTAAAACAGGAAGCAATTGCAAACAGCCTAATGTATTCAGCTAAGAAGCTGAAAGAGGATCTTCTCCAAAGCCTCCTGTTTAGAGGATTTCTACTCTGAACTATTTGCACATATAGGGCTCCAAGTATATTTGCACAGCACTCTTACAGATGCAGTAAGGAAAAAATAAGACACATTCCCTGTCCTCAAGGAGCTGACATCCAGGTGGTGAGACAAAACCTCCAGATACAGAGCACTAACGTAAACAAGATGTCCGGTGGCACGCAAAGATGAGTGTGGTGAACACCATATACAGCAGCCACTCAGTGGGGAGGGAGACGCTGATGGGCAAGGCGCAGTGGCCAGGAATCCAACCACCGGCAGAGTTGAGCCATGGACTCAGGGCTGAGCATGGCGCTCTGGGAAGCTGACGAGGAAACCAATGTGATGGGAACAAGAAATGTTGGAGAGTGGTGAAAAAATGTCTACAGACATTGGGACATGGCAGGAATAAGCAACCCACAGACTGGCAACACATATATCAGACAAAAGACTTATATCTGAAATACACAATGAACTCCTACAACTCAACACTAAAAAGATAAACAATCAGTGTGTTTTGAAGGGCAAAAGACTTGAACAGGTACATCAAATGACAAATGTATCTACAATGGCCAATGGTCACATGAAAAAGTGCTCAACATCATTAGTCATGAGGGAAATACAAATTAAAAGAAAAATGAAATGTCACTTGGCACCCACAGAATGGCTAAAATGAGTAAAACTGACAATACCAAGGGTTGACAAATGTTGTGAAGCAACTGGAATCCTCATGTATTGCTAACAGGAACAGAAAATGGAAAAACCAGTTTGGAAAACAGTTTGGCTGTTTCCTATAAAATTAAATACACACTTACCTTGCAACCCAGCTATTCTACTCCTGGTCATTTGCCCCTAAAAAACTGAAAACGTATGTCCAGAAAAAGATATACACACATCTGTGGCAACTTTATTAATAATAACAAAAAACTAGAAAAAAACTCAAACTTCCATCAACAGGAGAATGGATAGTGTAGATATATCTACACAATAGAATATACACAATAAGAAAGAACAAACCCTTGCACAATATGGATGAATCCCAGAAATAGTACGCTGAGAAGTCCAGAGTAGGCAGTTATTGATATTGCCCAATAGTTCAGTGATGCCTCAGGGACCCAGGCTCCTTCTCTCTTTCTGCACCACCCTTACCATCCTGACTTTCATTCTCATGATCACAAGAGAGCTGCCACAGCTCTAGACATCACATTCATGTCAAAGGGGGGAGAAAGAAGGGAAGGGCAGCACCAGCTCCATCTGTCTACTTCTTATCAGACTTTCACTTAACAGTTCTGTTTTATGGCTTTCATATGTTTTGCCAGAACTACATCACATAGCAACCCCTATGAAAGCCAGAAAGAAGAATTACCCATCTTGATTTACATCAATTTTGATTTCTCTTCTTAGAGGTAGAGGGCATATTATCACCCAGAGTAAAATCAGAGTTCTTTCAGCAAGACAGACAGGAGGAATGGATCTCCCACCAACAACTAGCAGTGTCAGCCATACAACTTCAAAGTCGAAACATATCAGTCTAAGTCCCTTGGGCCTGGGACTAGGAAGAAACAATAAGGAGATCGAATGGCCTGAGCCACATTGGAGGCACCCTCTAGGAGTCAGGGCACTTCCTCTCAGGCAGACACCAAGAAATTCATTCAATACAAAGGAAGAAAACAGTGGCATCCTCAAACAGGATATTTTGAAATACTGTAGCTGCTGAGTAATGAGAAGCAAGGACCAAGATGTGTGAAGTCCCAGTGCTATGTGTTGACATTAAGAAACAAGTTAGATTAAGGAATTTAAAGAAGGAAAAACAAGGGTGTATTAGTCAGCTGGGGCTACCATAAGAAAATGCCAGAGATTGGGCAGCTGCCACAACAGAAATTTATTTCTCACAGTTCTGGAGGCTGGAAGCCCAAGATCAAGGTACCAGCCAGTACGGTTCTTGGCGAGGACTCTCTTCCTGGCATGCAGATAGCTGCCTTCTTGCTGACACTGGCATTAGCATGCACACTCGAAGAGTGCACCATGCACTCCCAGCAACTGAGTTCTTTTCCCTCCTTCCTATAGGAGAGACTTTGCTGTTCCGAGGCAAAGCCATCAGAGCTGAACCCTCTGTGCTTCGCGAGCCATACTTTATGTTCCATACAATGAAAAAAATATAACTGCCCCTTTGTCATTGTCTCATAAGAACATGGACGCATTTTAGCTGAAACAGGTTTAATAATCTTCTAATCCAGTGGTGTCCAAACTCCCTTTAGCAGCAGAACCCTGTTTTCCAGTGAAATATTCTGCAAAGCCCCAGTAACTACAAGAGAGGAAAGCAGTGCCACTGGGCTAAAACACAGATGCAGACAATTCTCACAGCCCCCCAGGGAGGCCCTAAGTGCCTTCATGATACTCTAGATCTCAAAAGAGCCTGGTTTGCAAAGTATTTCTCTAGTCTGTTTCTGAGACTTCTTGAGCCTCTTTTGACTCCTTATACATCTTGGGGAATAGAATCAGGCCTTTCCTGTCAATCGTCAGAGTCAGGAGCCTAGTAGGGAAGACTAGGCAAGAGAATTAAGACTGAAAATTTCCCATTACCTCTTAGCTGAAATCAACTGAGAACTCTGCGTGCTAAAATAGCTGAAGGGAAAAGTAGAGCCCAACTCTCCCAGGCAGGAGATGAACATTAAAAAAATAATAAAAGTAAAATATATATGGGTGGATTACTGACTTAGATGGGGCAGGTGTGAATCCAGTTTTGAATCCTGGTTGAATGGGGTGGGGGTAAGAGGCCTGAGACCTTGTTCACTGGTCATCTGCCCATCCCTACTCAACAAAAGTGGAAGTCTCAGAAGCACCTCTACAGAACACTAAGTCTCCACAGGACACGTTTTGAAACCCATCCTTCAACACTAATGCCCATGATACTAATGGGCATAGTAAATTACGAGCAAGAAGTAATGCTTCTCAGTGGGGCTATCCAAGAGAGATCGTGCCCCAAATCAGGTTGGCCTTAGCATTCTTCACTCTTCCTTCTGCCCTCTTGTCTACTCTCAAACACAAAATACTCTCTCCTGCTGAAGAGAAAACATACCAGATGAACTTGCTTATACGAAAGTATGGGGGCATCATGGCTCACCCCATTCATGACAATTCTAGAGAGACCAGAGGAAAGAGGACAAACTTGAAAACAAGCAAATAAAGCATCTAAAGAAAAACTGAAAACACAGGGGGTAAGGAAATTCACAACCACAAGTCCCCTCAAGTCACAGCTTAGAGGAGACACCTCCTTCAATTACTAAAGTAGAGTTTAAGAAGCTGGTATGAAACAGCCTCGAGGAGACTCCATTCAAGCAGATCTCCATGCACTTATAGTTTAATCAAGAGTTTAACAAACATTTATTGAGCACCTACTATATGCAGAGCACTTTTTCAGCACTGGGGAGACAGAGATTAAGGACACTGGTCCCTTCCTTAAATGAACTCAAAAATCCAATGAAAGAAAAAAGACAAATAGTTGAAGGGAAAAGAATGTGAAGATATATTTTTAGAGAGGAAGACACTAACTCATTTGGGAAGTTGGTAGGGTGAGATATGCCTTCACAAAGGGGTAATGTTTAAGGAGAACTTTGAATAATAAATGAAAGTTCGACCACCAACTAAGAAAGAAAGTTTATTCCAGGACCCAAGACACGTGTAACTGGGAAACTTTTGAAAGCATGAGTGGCATGCTATAGTTTATTTAGATACATTACCCCAGTGGAATGTGGAACATGTATTTGGGGGTATGAAAGCAAACTTGGGTTTAAGGAGCCTGGTTAGAAAGCTGATTTAATAATACAGGCAATATATGATGGAAGTCTAGGGCAGTAGTAGAGGTGGTGGCTTTAACATATCTTTAAGCCATAAAATGGGGAGAAATTGATGACCAAGGGGGAATGGATGGAAGAGAAATTGAAAACAACTCATGCGCATCTCCTCCATCTCCCCATCACACCAAGTTGCTTTTTCCTCTATGTCACTGTCTTCATTTGCACACTATCACTCACCCAGTTCCCAAGCCAGAAACTGGAGAGACAGTCTTAATTCTTCTCTTTTCTTTATCCTGACATTCAATCAGCAAATCCTGTGGAATCAACAGCTGATTATTTCTTAAATATGGTTACTTCTTACAACCCACTTGACAATGCTGAATTTTACTTGAGTCCCGTGTTCATGTAAATCATGGATGATTAATAAGTCCCCCTACCCTGTTGTTTTCTGGGCAACAGCTTATTGCAAAGAACCCCCACCCCTTCCCCAGATGACACAGGCAAGACTCATGGACGTCCCCTTGTTTACCTATGACAAGGCTACACACAGACCCTCCAAATTCCCATTCCTTGCCTCATAAAGGATTGCTTGTCCCCACTGATCAACCAGAATAAAATGCCCATTAATATGACTTGATCAAACTTTAGTCCAGCTTCTCTCCTTCCTTTAGAGCCCTGAACTTGGATTCACCCTCGGCCTGAGTCAGCATACAGCCCCCTCCTTAAAGGTTAATCCCAAAATAGGCTGAACTCAGGGTAAACCTGATCTACTGTCCTATATCATGCCACCCTCCTTGTTCATCCCACTTGCCCACAGCTGGTTCTTTCCAGCCTTGTTCACTCCTCTCTGTAAAAGAGAAACCTTTCCTGCCTGACCTTGGAGATGCTTAAAGGTCTCAGAGCCAGAGAGTTCTCTTTATTGCAATAGCTCCCATTTCTCCCTGTTGCAATAATAATTTCCAATAAAGTCTCTCCCTCCTTAATTTGAATTTGTTTTATTTGGCACAATGCGTCACCCTTGGCCAAGTCATCATTCTCTCTCTCCTGATAGACTACATTGGACTTCAAACTGCTCTGGCCACTTCCCTTCCAGCCAACGTGTTTCATTTCCCACACTCTGCTCACAAGACTCCACAGGGCATGATCCCTGCCTACCTTTCCAGTCTCATCTCTCACTGCTCTTCCCCATGCTGGGGAAGCCATTCTAGGCTATCTCTCAACTACTTAAACATAACACACTCTCTTGTCTTTGGACCTTCCAACATGCTGATTCCCATGCCTAGCTACTCACTGTGGCCAAATAGCTATTATCTGAGCTTTGAGGTATGAGCTTTGAGGTCTCCTGATATGTAATCCCATAGCTCACTTTAATAATAGTTTGTACTCTACTAGATAGCAAACTATGCAAAGCAAGGACCATGTCTATCTTATTCACTTGTCTGTGATATCTCAGACATAGAGCTCAGTTAATATTTGTTAAGAAGATGAAGATAGAAGAATGGGTGGAGAATAAAGACAGGCCATCAGAGAGGGAAGAATGATTTCCATGAGATGAAGTAGCCATAGAGATAGGAGGAAAATCAGGAAGCCACGGTGTGTGAGAGTTTCAAGGAGGAGAAGTTGTTCAACAACAGTCTAGGACGAGAAGCCAAGTAGGGTGAGAAGTGAAAGGAGATAAATTTTGAATAGACTAAGAGATCATTGATGAACTAGGTGAAAGCTGTTTTAGTGGAGTGGTATGGAATAGAAGTCAGATGGAACTGGGTTGAAAACTGAATGAGTGATGAATTAGGAGAGGAAACTACCAAATAGAGACTGATCATTCAAAAAGAATAGATGACAAGGGCAATGGAGTGATAGGACAGTTACTGGAAGAAAAAGTCTCTTCTTTACCCCCTGCCCATCCCCATGCACTACTGCCTTGGTGTGTACAGTCCATGCATAGAGAGACCATGGTTTGAGTAGAACATGTCAGAGTGCTTATGTCAGCCTTTCTTCACATAGAAAAAGGAGTCTACCCAGCTTTCAGCTGAAAAATCTTAATTGTATGACCCCCCCCCCCCAACTCAACAACATTCGCATCACCGGAGTTCCGCAAAAGCCTATTTGTCCGGGGTTATTAGACATGTACCTTCCAGTCTTCTTCACTATCCCCTCAGCCTAAAGTAATAACACACTGGGTAACCACAAAGAGAGGAGCATTTTACTACTGTGCTGGTGCTCCTGACCCATGTAAGCTGTTGACTTCCAGGAAACCAACGGTGGGGATCCTTCTCTAATCAATAACAAGGTCAAGATATGAACCTAGACTTTTATTTCTGGTGGAATGGCCAAGTAGGTAAACTGAACGACTCTCCCAAGTGAAACCACTTTTAAAAAGGATAAAATTTGAGAAATACCTTTTTAAATGAGTTGGCCCTAGTGAAAGAATCCACAATGGCCAAAAATAAAGTAAAAGCGAGAACTGTGGCAGACAAGAAAGCCTCAAGCTAGCTCTTTCATTCGAACAGTTTCTGCTGAACTCTGATTTATTGAGTTTACACTCTGATGATTTCAGGTGTTAGAAGATTCAAGAGGAGATGAAACCTGGACTCACCAAAAAGTGGGGGAGGCCAAGAGGAGGCTCGCCACCTAAACTGAGACACCAAAGAACTACACCTTGATGGTAAAGGCAAGGAGACATAAACGGGCCAATCAGAAGAAGACATCAAGGAAATATGCATGTCTTGACATTGGTGCTTGAGAGAAGAGGGTAAAAATTTCCTTGAGAATTCGTAACCAAAAAATACCCTTTTGTAAGTCTATGATCTAATTCATAATAATTGAGAGTACAAAAAGAAGTTCTAGATTATTTCCAAGGTTGATGGTTCCAGGTTATCAATACCTGCAAGAAATAAATTGAAATCCACTCTGAAGAAAGTAAGGCTCCTTGGAAAAATGGCTGATTCTAGGGCCGGGGCAGGGATTATACAGGACGGGCCTGGAGCATCTTTTAGTCTCAGAAGGTAAGGAAGTGCTAAAAATCCCCAAATGATGGGGTCATATCAAAGGGACACAGGAACCAACCTGAAAGAATTCCCAATAGCCAAGGTTGGAACAATTTGAGCAACAATATAAGTAAGGTAATATTGGATTATAAACCCAATGTATAAAATAAATACCCATGAGTCCATATTTGTATTAATGAATGAATGAATAAATAACTGGGAAGTGGAGCATGGCTCCCCATTCCTTAAGTGTGAGCTGCACACAGTGATTTCCTTCCAAAGAATATGGTGTGGAAAGGAAGAGAAAAAGATTAACTTACAGCGGAGAAGCCTTACAAATACCACCTGAGCCAGGTGATCAAAGTTAACATCAACGGTGGTAACTCAGGTTGATAATACATCCCCTGATATGATGTGACGAGGACGGCATTTCATCTCTGTGGTCTTCCTCCTAGAGCCCCAGAGCCCCAGTCTAATCATTAGAAAAACATCAGACAAATTCCGGTTGAAGGATATTCAACAAAACATTTGATCAAAATTCTTGAAAACCATCAAGGTCATAAAAAAAAAAGGAGGGAAACTATAAGAAACTGTCAGCCAAGAGGAGCATAAGAGATGTCATGTGGTATCCAGGATGGGATCCTGGAACAGAGAAAGGTCACTAAGGATATACTAAGGAAATCTGAATAAAGTATGAACTTTAGTTGATAATAACGTATCCATATTGGCTCCTTGTGAGGAACGTCTCCTGCAAGGCTCTTCCCCACGACTTCTGCGTGGCTCACTCCTTTGCTGCTTCCACATCTCTACTCGAACATGAAGTCTTTCCTGACCACCCTATTTCAAGCAAAACCTTCTCACCGCTATTCACTATCCCTCTTCCCTGGTTAGTTTTTCTCCATCACCAATGAACTTGACACATAATTTAGAGAAACTTTGTAGTTTAAAGTCATAGACTATCAGGAACTTCACTATGTAACATTATATCAATAAGAATGAAACATTCCACTCTTGCCTAAGAATCTAAATCACTTCGACACAGGGAAGCATTCTTGATTCACAATCAATGCAGAGCTTCAGATAAGAGGCTTCTGGACTCAGTATTCCTTGTCTAACCTAACTTTGTAGAGTCCAAAGAAACAGGTCCTTGCGTTCACTTTGCAGTCTAGATCTGACAATGCTTTGAACCTAAATTCTACCCTCCCCCCATCCTATACTATCTCCATCTTTTCCTTTGTTTGTTTTGACACCTAATGATTCTTGGTGTATGGTTCCCTCATGGCAGTGGGTCAATGAACCTGATTCTGTCAGACTATAGGTCTCACAGGGAAGCTTCTAAGGTACTGGTACACAGCTATTCATTTATTATTTTTTAATTTGTACATATATATTTTGTGGCACTCACATTGAGGTTTTTTAAATTAATTTTTATTGGAGTATAGGTGATTTACAATGTTGTATTAGTTTTTGCTGTACAGCAAAGTGAATCAGTTATACATATACATATATCCACTCTTTTTTAGATTCTATTCCCATATAGGTCATTACAGAGTATTGAGTAGAGTTCCCTGTGCTATACAGTCGGTTCTCATTAGTTATCTATTTTATATATAGTATTGTGTATATGTCAATCCCAATCTCCTAATTTATCCCTCCCCCCCTTCCCCCTTGGTAACCATAAGTTTTGTTTTCTACATCTGTGACTCTATTTCTGTTTTGTAAATAGGTTCTTTTGTACCATTTTTTTAGATTCCACATATAAGTGATATCATATGATATTTGTCTTTCTCTTTCTGACTTACTTCACTCAGTATGACAATCTCTATGTCCATTCACGTTGCTGCAAATGGCATTATTTCATTCTTTTTTATGGCTGAATAATATTCCATTGTATTATGTGTGTATGTATATATATTTATTTTACATAAACCACTCACATTGAGGTCTACCTGTTAAATAAATTATGTTATCTTCATTTACTAGGAGAAGTCAAGATTAGCATAATTATGTCTCTGAGGTAGATACTCAAATAGACCTTGACATATCAAAAACTTCTAATAATTTATATTTTGTTCTCAATTCATGGAATGTCTGACTTTCCCAAAGAGTGATGCCTCTTCCTTTGCTGATGCAGTCCGACTGTGAGTGGACGAATCAAACCATTCAGTTCAGCTGCAAGGAAGCCAACATCCTCAGATGAGTGGGTTCCCTCCTCCTAGAGCCAGTGATAGGCTCTGGAAAATTGGCCCCCACCACTGCATTACTATTCCATCATGTCCTTGCCAGACGTTCTGTCAGATTGATAGGGTGCCCATCCCTCTTTATGTCTCATATTCCTTTAGTAGTCATTACACCAACCTGTCTAGGGGCCCAGACATTCTGTACTCGTTAGACACAGACGTGTCTCAGAGATAAATTACGCACATTAGATTTTTTTTATGTGACTAGTTTATTGAATCACTGTGAATGATAGTGACAACACAGTAGGGCAATCTTTTCAATGAATCACTGATTTGCTGAACATCTGTTGACTTTTAGTGAGAATTCATCATTGAATGACATAGTGTAGTTTGTCTTCTTTCTTCATGTTTTCATTAGAACTTATTGACACATCTCAACTAGAGAATTCCAAGGATTTTTTTTTCCTCCCACGAAATAAAAAGCTATTCTCCTTCAAGAAAGAATTAATAAATTTTACTATGTGTTTTAACATTTTGACTCTTTATGAAAACCTTCCGTGGGTCCCTGTTCCCTGGCTGGGATTCTTTAGAAATCCTATTTGGAAACACTATTTAGAAAGTGGTGTCACATATCTAAGTTCTTTTCAGCAGTAGCATGGTAATAACAATAATCTCTAACATTTGCTGTGTGTTTACTATGTGCCAGCTAATTTACATACCTGCATGGTCTCATTTTATCCTTACGACAACCCTGAAAATGTTGTATCCTTATCGGCTTCTGAGGGTGAGGAAATGTTGGCTGAGAGAGGCTGGGTGACCTGCTCAAGGGCACAAAGCTGAGTCAGGATATGGACCCAAGTGTGTCTGCCCCAAAGGCCTACATATCTTCCACTAAACTCAGGCTCCAGTATTGATGCTAAAGCTAATTAGCTGATAGCTAGACCTTTGGCTCGCTATGAAGAAACAGGACTCCATTTTTATTTTTCATTTTTGCCAGTCATTAGGACACTCTCAAGCATGAGGCATGCTAGGACTTCTGAAGTATGAGTCAGAGAGAACAGAGAGGAAACCAGGACCATGCTGGACGGAGGTGAACAAGCTGCCCTGGTGCAAGAAAGACGAACTTCTGTCCAGTGCTCGGTGTCAGACACACACGATGAAAGGAAGTCCAGACTCCAGCTGGAACTGGCAGAGATGAAGTGAAATCCCAAAGGGCCACGATGTGTAGTTAGCATCACAAGGCCTGCACCACGCGATGCTTTAAGTCAGAAGGGGGCACTGGGTTTCCAGGACTGCAGCTGGGGGCCATGGGAGGCTGAGGCCAGCCCCCAGGAGTGCCAACAAGAAACTGGAGAACTAGCAGGGAAAGTAAAGGATCCTGGTGCGGTGAAAGGACACGGCCAACAAGAAGCTCTCAGTGGGTACCCGGCTCCAACTGATGAACTGATGCTTCTGCTCACTTCCGCTGGTCAGAACTGGCTTAGAAAGCAGGCAGGACTAATGTCACAGATGATAGACACCTGAGAATTGAGCTGGGAGGGTGGAGGAAGACCAGGAATCGGCCTTTGGAGGGATGGATGGGGTGATTGTTTTATTGTTTAACATCTTAGAGGAGGAAAGTTTTTGAAATAGTACATCAATAAAACATTTTAGAAGTCAGTGAAGGTGGCTTGAACCTCCTCCCTCCCACAGATTGAGAGAAGATTTCATCAATTCCAAAGTAAGCAATAGCTCTCCAAATTATTTTTAATGCACAGAAATGCCCATAACAGTGAAAGTCTCCACTGACTCCCTCAATTTCTCCCATCTCCACCTGCCACGCCCCCTGCAAAAATTCAGAAGTATTAATGAAAATACTTTCTCATTTTAATGTGATATAAGTTTTAAGTCTGGAAACAAAGATACAACTATTATTGTGTTGTAAATATTAACAATTCAAAAGGCCAACCCAAAGACCATCCGGAGGATGCCCCCTGAATGCTTGGATAATAACAATTATTGATTACTGCATCATGCTTGTGCTTTTACGTGTTCTTTCATTTAATAACCACATTTTAGGAACATTCTTTCATTTACCCACCACATCTCTACAGTGGTTTAATTACTGTTTCACATTTACAGATAAGGAAACCCATGTCCAGAGAGTTTGATTGACTTGCCCAAGGTGACACAACCAGCAAGATCAAGGCTGGGTCTAAATCCCAGTTCTCTGACTCTATAGTTTATGCCTTGCTTCTCTCCACCACATTGCACTACCTCCGCCCTTCAAGAAGAAACAGAGGCCAGGTTCTGTACCCACTGCAAGCCTACTTGGTCCAAGATGGACTTTTTTCGGAGGGGGTCCATCAGGAAAACAGTGATGAAGCCCTATGATGTCGTTAAGACATAAATATGATGTGTGAGCCATAGGGATTTTGGAGCCTCAGAAAGAAAGGAGCATCCTCGATTTCAATTGTGGACCATTCACTCTGTGATCACGCTTTTCTAGTCTGGTGTGTCGTTCCTTTTTAATCTCCAAATAACTCAAAATGTCACATGTCGTAAAAGCTGTGAAATTCTGAGCCTGCCATGGAAATACGACCCCTCACGCATGTCAAAAGAAATTGGTCAAATCCAGCAGAACTTCTTCCAAGGGAAGCTTTGCATTTTTCAGCCCATTGTTTTCACCTCTGTATCAACTACACTGAACATAACATTATAGGTTAAATGGTTACTTTTACACATATTCGTTAAAGAAGCACCATTTATCTATCTGTGCATAATTCTGGGTAAAATAAATTACTCTATCTAAGACTCTCTCTATTCAAGAGTCTCTTTCCATTATATGAGATAAACTGTGAAATCTGTCGTTTTTCCATGACCATACCATAAAAATCTATTGTCCTTCTCCATGGTTTCCACCTTTCCTTCTGACTTTATAGATAAGATGGACTTTTCCCAGAATATCAATGGAGTTAGATCAGTAGCACAATTCATAATTGCATACATTTGGCCAAGGAAAAAAGCTAGAATGGAGACATGAGGGTGTTTTCCCTCTACTTAAGGCAGGTTGGCTGAGGCAGGTTGGCTGAGGATGAGGGGAAAAGATCATTGATTTACAAGATATACACTCAGATTCAACCTCAGATGTTTCCAGGAAATTCTAGAAGCCACTGGCAAATGAAAATGAAATGGTTCAGGGCACCAGCCTTTACGTCATATGAGAATGGTTTCTCCTCAATGCTACACTTAAGATTACGACTACCGGGCTTCCCTGGTGGCGCAGTGGTTGAGTCCACCTGCCAATGCAGGGGATGTGGGTTCAATCCCTGGTCCGGGAGGATCCCACGTGCCGCGGAGCGGCTGGGCCCGTGCGCCACAATTGCTGAGCCTGTGCTCTGGAGCCAGCGAGCCACAACTACTGAGCCCGCATGACACAACTACTGAAGCCCGCGCTCTGCGGCAGGAGAGGCCACCACAATGAGAAGCCCACTCACCGCAATGAAGACCCAATGCAGACAAAAATAAATAAATAAAATAAATAAATTTATTAAAAAAAAAAAAAAGATTACGACTACTACATCTCAGTTAGTTATGAAGATTTACTCACATGATGCTTTTGCCTTATCGGGGCAGTTGTGGCACAGATATGGCCCTGAGCCTGAAAAGAAAGCTCACAGTGCTCAATGATCAAAAGCTATTGATTTTGATATAAGAACTTAAATCTCTTTGTAAATATTGTGATAATGCTGAAGGTAAGTTGTCCTTTCTGCCATATCTTTTATTTACAAAGTATTTGAAACAATTAGAATCTTTATTCCCATCACCATGGGACATGAGCTGTTTACTTTCATTTACAGGAAAAGGAGATTTCCCTTAAATTCCACAGGGAAAGGAAAAAGGAGAGTCAGCAAGGTGAAGTGATTTCCAAAGTCAGAACTTGAGCTTGGATTAGGAACAGTTGTTTATCCATACAATCATTTGTCGACTGATACTCTCATTACTCTCTGTACCCAGGAGATCCTCAAAATTACATTAATCTCCAGAGTGGCGGAAACATAACAGGGTCAATTGCTAGGTGCAAAATGGGACATTGTCTCACTCCCTCCTGACTCCACAAATAAGGAAGCTGTGGCCCAGACTGGAGGAAGAGTGTCCTCCCGGCAGCTTCTTTAGCCGGGAGGGCTCCGAGGTCTTCTCCGAACTAGAGGATTCTGAAGTTATTGCAAGGGTCCCAGGGTAACAGCTAGGAGGACTATATACCCCAGTTTCCTGGAAGATCTCAGTGTACGTCTGTTGAACTTGCATAGTCATTAATAGTACCTCCTCTCATTTTCAAAAGTGAATATTGGCAAAATATTTGGACAATATACTATATAGCCACCTTAGTCATGACAGAAACCCTAATTCTATCTGGGTTTACTCTATTAAGAGATTCAAATTCTCTAAACTGTTATAAGAAAGCAGTAAAACCAATCACTATAACTAAGAAAAAATATGAAATGCTCTGCTTCATGCATTCAACAAATATGTATAAGACATAGTACTTACTTAGCCTTATAGTGAATATGAAGATGTGTAACACTATGGTCCTTGCCGTTTTTATGAGTTAAGCAAAATTTATCCTAGCTTGTAAGGTCTCATTGTCTCATGTCTGTCCTTCCTGGCTAGCTGTTCCAAAGCCCAAACTCCTGTGAGTTTGGTTTTTATTATTAGAGTTTGGATTCTCCATATTTCTGCTCATGTGACCTGATCTCTGCTATTCCTATCTTGTTCTTGATATAGTGGGAATCCCCTAAGATGGACCCTAGTGATTCTGTCTCATGGTAGACAAATCATTGTGTAATCCTCTCCCCTTGAGTGCTGGTAGACTTACCAGCTCACTTCTAAAAAGATGGGCTTCCCTGGTGGCGCAGTGATTAAGAATCCACCTGCCAATGCAGGGGACACGGGTTGGAGCCCTGGTCCAGGAAGATCCCACGTGCCGCGGAGCAACTAAGCCCGTGCGTCACAACTACTGAGCCTGCGCTCTAGAGCCCGCGAGCCACAACTACTGAGTCCGCGTGCCTAGAGCCCGTGCTCCACAACAAGAGGAGCCACCGCAATGAGAAGCCCACGCACCACAACGAAGAGTAGCCCCCGCTCGCCGCAACTAGAGAAAGCCCGCACACAGCAACGAAGACCCAATGCAGCCAAAAATAATAAAATTTTCTTTAAAAAGTCTTAAAAAAAAAAAAAAAAGAATGTGGCAGAAGTTACTGGATATCACCTGTGAGATTAGGTTGCAAAAAGACTGCTTCCATCTTGGGCACCCTCTCTTGCTCTCATTTGCTCATTCTGAGGAAACCAGCTGCTCTATGGAGAGGCTCATGAGGCAAAAAACTGAGGGAGGTCTTTGGCCAACAGCCAGCAAGAACCTAAGCCCTCACTCAGTGCAAGAGCCCATGAGAATCTAGCTGACACTTAGACTGCAGATTCTGGAGAGACCTAGAGGCAGAGACACCTAGCTAAGCTGCACAGATTCCTGACCCACAGAAATTATGAGACAGTAAATGTTCGTTGTTTTAAGATACTGAGTTTGGGGATAACTTTTTACCTAGCAACAGATAACTAATACACTTGACCTGTCTCATCCTATACCAAAGAGCTAGGCTTCTCACTATGCCAGCACTGACCTTATTCTCACTCTTAGTAGAGGCTAGTAAACAGGCAGCCCCAGTTCTACTCTGTCCTTCAAAAAGACTGGAGATGACCAAGGAAACTTCCATTGCACAGCAGACTAGTGACCATAACCTTTCCCTGTTTCTTGCAGACCCAAGATTCTGGTGCCAGTCTCTGGGCTCAGTCCAGCCTCCAGGGCTACTGGAACAATGTAGCAAATGCCTGGACCATCTCTTAGGGTCCTTCTCTTTCCTGTTTTACTTTTATAAAAAACCAGATGTAAAGCTCATCTTCTATGTTCTTTTTAGCATTCCTGAGGCAGACTGATGGCTAATTATCTTGCAAGATCAGTTCACAGAGTTTCAAATTCAATTCCCAGCAGGTTTTTAATCCTTTTTCATGAAGGTGAATAAACAGTCGCGACATTTGTATATTTCTGTGGTACTATGGTAAATACAAAACCAAGTGTGTTAGAAAGATGCCATTGTTTCCATTCAGGAGTTAACGTTCTTTTTAAAAAATAAGTAAATGAGCCCAAGGGCATATATAACAAGGAGAAAACAGTGAACAGCAAAGAGACAGCACCTCCAGAAGAGCACAGCTAGAAGGTGTATGTAGGTGTGCAAATTTTAGTGTTGGTGGGTTTCACACGAAAGACTAGACTGACTTCTACAAGGAACATTACATCTTGTCCTCCTATGAGAACAATTCTCCAAGCACGTAAAAGTGCTTCTGCATCCATTAACGCTTCATTCTGAAAAGCCTGACTATGACAGAGGGAAAAGCTGAAATCTCATCTCACCCTGAACTCATCCTACTTGTTAAAGATCAGAAAACAAAGATTTCTCTTCAGGAGAGCGCAAGGAGTACAGCTTTTATACTCTCAGGTAAGAGCAGAATTACACAGAGGCAGAGTAAGATTTCCTTTGGGGAAATGAATGTCTTTTTCCTAACAGTCATAAACAATTCTAAATACTCTGGCAGGTTGCGTATCTCATGCAAGGCCCAGACACAGAGCCACTGTGAGCCACCAACAAGAGCAGGAAGACTCAAAAGTGGTATAAAGCAGAATTCCCCTCCCTTTGCACTGTATCCCCTTGGGATAACTAAGGAAGCTCTGTCCTCAACAAAAAACTGCAGTCATCATGTGATCTTTATCAGACACAATGTGCTTGTGTTTTGAGAACAGGAAGGGTGACCTGGTCAGCTGCATAACACTCAGCTTGATTTCTTCTAGAATTCACATCCAGTGGGCAGGGCAAAGCTGAGACAGCACCATTAGGATGTGTGTCCATTTCCAAAATAGATACAGATGAGCCCCTCATCACAGTGTTTTCCAAGATCTGAGACTGGAAAGAGGCAATGGCAGACAGAATCTGAGCCTCAGAATGTTTCAAAGTTCCACCCTTAGGAAAATGAGAAAAGAAGCCAACTTGGGACCTCCATCCTCTGAGAGCGCATCACTGGTCTCAGAGATTTAGGTTTAGAACTCTGTGTCTGCAAAGGTCAGCAGGGCTAACACAGATGGCCTCTGGCCTTCCTTTAATGGGTTCTCTTCCCCCTGACTGAGGACTGCTGTTCCTTGTAGGTCATTCCTTACCTCTGTGTCCTTGATTTGCCCGGCTCAAACACATCCCCCACCCCACACCATACATACACAGACCCCAAAGCCTGTCCCAGATCCTTTTTCCTTTCCATTCAAACCCAATCAATATAAAACGTGCCCTCCACATAGCTAGTGACACAAAAGCTTCAGTGTACCAGCCCTCACTTATCATTTATACCAGGTACTGTGAAGAATCTGAGTCACTACTTCCAATTCCCAACCACCCAATTATGTTGCAATTTTTATCCAATTAATCTCTAAATAGTCTTTTGAGACAGGAAGGAGCAGTGACTCAGATCAACCAAATACCTTAAATCCATCTTTTTCATGTAGCCCTTTGCACACCGAAGCCAAAGGCAGCCGTGGCTCCATGAGCCCGCTATTGCTATCAGTTGACACTTCCAAGTTCAGCCTTAAAGAGGATGAATACAAATCGGGCACAACTCAAACTCTGACTCAGCTCCTGAAATGCCAGTTAGAAGGATTCAAACAAAGGCCACATCCCCAAAATAAACAGTACTGCAACCTTTTAGAAAAACAAATTGGCTGCATATCTTTATGGGCTGGGTTTTATCCCTTCTAGAATTCATACATCAAAGTCCTAACCCCCAAGCCTCAGCATGTGACTATGTTTGGAGATAGGGTCTTTGTACAGGTCATTAGGGTGGGCCCTAATCAATATGACTGGTGTCCTTCTGAGAAGAGGAAATCCGGACACAGGCATTGTACAGAGGGAAGATGATATAAAGACACAGGGAGAAGGCACACCTACAAGCCAAGGAGAGAGGCCAAGAACAGAGCCTTTCCTCACAGCCCTCAGAAGGAACCAACCCTGGAGACACCTTGATTTCAGACTTCTGGCCTCCAAATCTGTGAGAGAATAAATTTGTTTAAAGCACCCAGTCTGTGGTACTTCGTAATGGCAGCCCTAGCAAACTAACACAATATCCATTTCCACATTAGGAATCAGCATGGTTCCCTGGGTAGAAGTATGTCTTGGGGATCAGATAAAGCTTGGTTGGAGTTACAACACCACCACTGCCTCACTTTGTGAACCGGGGCAAGGTGCTTCACTTTTTGAGACAAGTTTCTTCATCTTTGAAATGAGGATAATAATGCCGAGCTCACTGAGCTGTTGTGAGGATTAGAGAAGACGATGCACACAGAATGCTGAGCACGTGCTAAGTGCTCAGCAACAGTGACTCAGCGTTGATGGCTGCACGAGTCCTTGACCTTGACAGACCATGAATATAAACAGCAATGACATTAAGAAAATAATCTCTCTGGATGCTGGAAATGTCAGTCTTTGTAGTTTATAAGCAGTTCAACATCAAGGGAACATGAGTCATCATGAGTTGAAGGTGTCTTGGATGAATTATGAATAGTTCTGTTGACAGCCTCATAAGTTAAATATGATACTTTCAGGAATAAATTGATGCAATGGATTCAATAAATTTTTACAACTTTTCCAAGAGATGTTGAAAACTGAGAGATAGCCTTTAATTGCAAAACTATTTAGGTCCTAAAGCCCTAGCACCTAATCCAGCCATTGTGCCTTATTAGATTGTGGTTTAGTTTACTGGATGAAATAAGATTTCTCTTTAGCTTCCTCTACCAAAAATAGAGAATTCTCTTGCCCATTAGAGGATAAGTTCTTGCCCACAACTTTTTCTTTGCCTTATGGATTTTCTGATGCTGCCTTCTTTTTACACTTTACCCAGTGCAGTCCAGCAAACAAGATAATCAAAAGACATGGAGTAAATGTTGTTAAAGGAAAAGGAAATGTCAAGACACAAACTTTCTTCAAGTGAAATCATCCGTGGTAAATGGTCCAGTGTCCTAGTGTTCATCCCCTTATCTTGGATTGCTCCATTATTTCTAGCAAGAGGACAGGACCAGGCCTAGTACAGTCTGAAATCACTCCAGTATTTCCGGGTTAAGGTTGTATTAGCTGGTTGGTGCAAACCCCCCCATTCTTCTGGTCCCTGGAGGAAGATGGTTCTTCTTCTCTCTTTTTGTCCCTTCACTCTCTCATTCATTCACCAAAATCTGTGATTACTTCTTTAGTCAGGGAGGGCTAGGATCTGCTGTCAAAAGAAACAACTCCAAAATCTTTGTGTTTTAACACAACCGAAGTTTATTTCTCCCCCTGCAAAGTCAAAGTATATCTCTAGGGCAACTGCCCACCACGTGGCAACTGAGACATCCAGGTTGCCTCTACCAACATAACACAAGGCTTCCTCAGTTGCCACGGCAAAGGAAAAACCTATCAGGGGGTGGCTTGCACTGACAGCTCAATGCTTTGACCCCAAAATGGCACATGTAACTATTGCTTGCAGCCCATTGGTTAGAACTAATTATGTGCTCTCCCAACTGCAAGAGGAGCTGGGAAACGTAGTGGAGCACGTGGATATTTGGTGAGCATTACTGTCTCTACTACAGTCTCCTACTAGATTCTAGACCTGCACTGTAATATGGTATCCAGTATGCTATCTAATATGATAGCCACTAGGCACGTATGGCCACCGGGTACTTTGTACTATGGCTGATTCAAATTGAGATGTGCTCTAAGTATAAAATACAGACTAGATTTCAAAGACTTAGTATGATAAAAAATACAAAGCATCTCATTTATAATTTTATATTGATTATATGCTAAAATGGTAGTATTTTTATATATTGGATTAAATATACTATATTATTAAAATGTATTTCACATGTTTATTTTTACTTTTTTAGTGTGGCACTAGAAAAATTTAAATTACAGATGTGGATCTCATTATATTTCTATTGCACAGCACCGTTCTAGACTCTATTCCAAGCTCTGGGGATGGAGAAATTTAAACATGGCACTGCCTCTGCTTTCAGGGTGCTCTGCAAACCCCAGGCCTTGAGTGGTACTTAACCCTTCTAATCCTCTGCTTTCTCATCTGTAAAACCTGGATCCTAACTGTTTTCCCTTCAAAGGGCTGCAGTGAGGACTAAATGAGTTCATGCATATGAAACACCATGATGGGCTCCTAGTGAGCATTCATAATTCTGAGTCATTTTTTTCTGTTGCAATTCTTACCTCTGGACAAAACAAAATACTAAAACCCTCTTCTCCTTTTTCCCATTTTATACTATTCTAGTGGTTCTGCCCTTACTCCTGTCAAGTAGCAAGAAAACTATCCTACCCACTTTTAAATGTATGGAAGAGGCATAGAGCTAAGAACACATGGGGCAAGCCTCAGTCTGCCCCACTGGGATGGGAATTTGGACCAAGCCACATGACCAAGAAGTTGACAAAAGTGTAGAAAGAGAGATTCTGGCTAAAGGAATACAAAGAGTAATTTGGAGAACATTGCCATATGTCATATTTTAATCAATCGCTTTGAATTTTGGTAGTCTTAAAGATAATACTGTTATAAGCTTAGTAAAGTTTGAATGAAAAACACAGGATTTCAGCCAACCAAGAAGAAGACAACTGCTTGGAGGAGGGAGTGTATGTGTTGGCATGGGGGTGGGGCTGTAATTAAAGATAAGGGTCAGATGGAGACACATGGGTAAGCTGGAATAAATATAATTTGGAAGCTTCCAAGCCAGCATACTTTAAATATTTGTTCACCACTTACCTGGAGGACAGAATGGGCACCAACATTGGGAGAGCAGGAGAATAGGGGCTGTAGTAGGTGGCTCTCCAGTTAGCAAAACAGTTATCCTTACAGCTAACCTAAGCCACCTCTTTTAAAGAAAGATTATATTGATACAGCCACTATGAAGAACAGTATGGAGTTTCCTCAAAAAACTAAAAATAGAACTACCATATGACCAGCAATCCCACTCTCTGGGCATATACCCAGAGAAAACCATAATTCGAAAAGATACATGCACCCCAGAGTTCATTGCAGCACTATTTACAATAGCCAGGACATGGAAGCAACCTAAATGTCCACAACAGAGGAACGGGTAAAGAAGATGTGGTACATATATACAATGGAATATTACTCAGCCATAAGAAGGAAATTGTGCCATTCGCAGAGACGTGGATGGAACTAGAGACTGTCATACAAAGTTAAGTAAGTCAGAAAGAGAAAAACAAATATCACGTATTAACACATATATATGGAATCTAGAAGAATGGTACAGATGAAACTATTTGCAAAGCAGAAATAGAAACACAGACGTAGAGAACAAATGTATGGACACCAAGGGGGGAAAGGGGGGTGGGATGACTTGGGAGATTGGGATTGACATATATACACCACTATGTATAAAATAGATAACTACTGAGAACCTCCTGTATAGCACAGCGAACTCTACTCGGTGCTCCATGGTGCCCTAAATGGGGAGGATATCCAGAAGGGAGGGGACGCATGTATACATATGGATGATTCACTTTGCCGTACAGCAGGAACCAACACAACATTGTAAAGCAACTATACTCCAATAAAACTTTAAAAATTAAAAAAAAAAAGAAAGTTTATAGCCTACTTTTGTGACTAAAGTATGCCCTTTCGGGGTCTCAATCTTACCTCCATAAGAGTATCAAATTTCCTGGGGGAAGTTCTCATAAGGAACAATTTCTAAATCTTATCACCTTTCCCATGAGGCTTTAGAACCCCATATGCTGCCTGTCTTCTCTCTTAATCCAAGGAGACTGGGTCCCAGGTCAAAGAGCAGGCTTGATGGAAGTAAATCCATGGCACAATGCACAATAAATGAACTTTAACTGGGGAGGTAGACTGTAGTAAAAAGAACTCTCAGAACTCACCTGGTATGTTGTTAGATAAAGTCTGACCAAAGTCCCCTCAAGGCCTTTTCAACCCTTGGATGATGAGGAGAAGAAAGGATACAAAGACGGTTACCCTCTAAGAAGATGGAGGTAGGGATGTGATAGGCAAGAGAGAACCATTCCAACGGGTTGATCTGGCCTGGCAGCTGCTTGCCTGGCAACCCCACAGTGGTGCTGATGCCACAGAGAGACTAAGTTGAAAAGCTTCTAGCAGTGGGGTGGTACAGGGAGTTGTGTTGAACACAGCTCTCAGACTGTGAGTTCTATGGCCTGAACTGTGCCTCCCAAAGTTCATATGTTGAAGCCCTATCCCCCAGTGTGACAGTACTGAGACAGGGCCTACAAGCAGGTAATTAATGTACAATGAGGTCATAAGGGTGGGGTCCTGATCGATAGGATTAGTGTCCTTATAAGAAACACCAGGTGGTGCAGTGGTTGAGAATCTGCCTGCCAATGCAGAGGACACGGGTTAGAGCCCTGGTCTGGGAAGATCCCACATGCCGCGGAGCAACTAGGCCCGTGAGCCACCATTACTGAGCCTGCGAGTCTGGAGCCTGTGCTCCGGAACAAGAGAGGCCGCGATAGTGAGAGGCCGCGATAGTGAGAGGCCTGCGCACCGCGATGAAGAGTGGCCCCCGCTTGCCACAACTAGAGAAAGCCCTCGCACAGAAATGAAGACACAACACAGCCAAAAATAAATACATAAATAAATAAATTTTTTTAAAAAATGTATATCAGAAACTAAACTGTTCCCCCTTTCTAGATCTCCACTCCCGCTTTAAAAAAAAAAAAAAAAGAAAAGAAAGAAAGAAACACCAGGAGCTCATGCTCTTTCCCTCCCTCTCCCTGCCATGTGAAGACACAGAGAGAAGAAGGCCATAGGCAAACCAGAAAGTGAGCCCTCACCAGACACCAAATCTGCCAGCACCTTGATCTTCAACTTCCTAGTTTCCAGGACTGTGAGAAATAAATGTTTGCTGTTTAAGCCATTCAGTCTACGGAATTTTGTTAAGGTAGCCCAAGCAGCCTAAGACAGAGTGTAAGGATTTTATTTAAAATAAGAGGTATAATTCTCCCCGTAGAAAGTAAGGGGAAAGATTCCCCTCCCTTCTATTTTCATTTACTTTAGAACCCCTAAAGCTGTAATTTCTTCTCTCTTTGAAACGTAGATAAATCCTTTTGAGAACTAGGTAGGTCTTTTGTCAGCTTTACAACCCAGAAATGCCTTTCTCAAAGACTGGGACCCATCTCTTTAAAATGTAAATGTCAAGACAGACAGCGCCCAGATCTCCCATTTTCTGTGAGCACCTGGCTCCAAGCTGTAGGAGGGATCTCATAAAGGGATGAGAAGTTTGTTTTCCCTCTATATAAGGCCAATTAGCTAACACAGATAGTCACCCCAATTACTGGATAAAGTTAGTGACAAATGGTGCTGTCAAGTCCTCTTACTTGAGAACTAGTTACTGTTTATCTTGAGAACGTGTCTGTAATGAGTTGTATCTGCTTGGCTATATAAAAGGTGAGATTACTTTCTGCTTTGCAATCTCTAAGCGGGTTGCCTGTGATGTGCATCACTTGCTGGTTTAATGCTTATTCAATAATAAAACTGGTTTCTTTCTCTACTACCTTTGTGGAGACAATTTCTGGGCTGGAGGAAGATTCTGTTCTTAATTCTATTTCCCCAACAGAGTTCAGTTCTCGGCACCCTCTCTGCAGCCTGAAAGACAACAGGCCGTGTAAGATGGAAGGACTCCAGGGAGGGTATAGGACTAGCAAATCCATTGTTAGGACTGAGCTCTGGAGATGTTTTCCATCTTCTGATTTCTCCTCTGGGCTGGCGAACCCTAGAGAAACACAAGCATTTGGTGACTACTCACTCAAAGAGTATGCAGCCACACGCTTGCCTGTACCCAAGATGATAAGAATGGTGTGTTGCTGCATTTGTGTGACCTCTGAGTCACTCAAATACCAGGTCTCAGGTTGGACCCTGGTTTCCCTCCTCCAGGGCTGTGAGTCTTAGAGATTAGCATCAGAATCACCTGAGGAATTTTTCAATCTGCAAATGTCCACTTCCCACCCCAGACCCACCAAATCAGAAACTCTGGGGATGGGGCCAGGCAATCTGGGTTTAACAAGCTCTCCAGGTTATTACACTGTTCATTAGAGCTTGAGAACCACTGCCTTAGAGCAACAGTTTAAATCTGAGGAGCTTTCAGAAGACTGATGTCTGGGTCTCACCCCCAGTGATTCTGATTTAATGGGCTTGGAGTCAACCTGCTTAAAAATTCACATGATTTTTTAAAACTACCCAGACATTTTTAATATGCAACCCAGGTTGAGAACCTCTGTCTCAGAAAGTCTACACAAATGGACTCCTCATGCATGAACCCCCTGAAATTTTGTGTAAAATTGGGTATATGTGCATATGTGTACTTTTCTGGAAGAGGATCCATATGTAACTTTCATCAAATTCCCAAAACGGGTCTGTTACCCAAAGTGTTGAATAATACGAAACAGTGCATTTTCTCTTGTTTACTTAGTAATGGGGAGACTTCATGAAGAAAGTGGTTCAAAATTTAATGAGTGCCAGAGGTGCTAATTTAATATTAATTAACCTTTTACAACCAATAACAATATGGTTTCATATATCTTAGAGCAGGGAAGGGAAAAGTGAAGATAGCTGTTACTTCATACTGGTCTCTATCATTGTCATCATTAGAATTTATTCAACATCCTAGAGAAAAGGCTACCATATGTTAGGGAAGTTAATAAAAGTAGTCTTCTTCAGGCTTCAGAGGCAATAATAGGCCTTTGACTGAACAGAGACCCTGAAAAGAGTTACATGCCAAAGTGCTAACCAGCAGAAGTCACGAAATTAGGTCTTGAGAACCAACAGATAAGGAAGGGAGTAAGTCCAGCAAGTCTTGAGAACCAGCAAAGGGAATAAGTCTCAAAGCTTCCTAGGCCCTGGGAATCTGGCCAGTTCCCGGCGATCAGCGAACACTCTGAGACTTATGATTAGAAATAAAAACATTTAACATAATAGCCAGAGCTGCACATTTGCACGTAAGCTGGTGATTATCAGCTTGCGGCTTGGCGATAAAAGCAGGATTCCTTGGGACGACACTTTGAAGTCTCACCCGTGGGGTGGGCGCACTGCCCTGAACCTTCCCAACTGGGACTCCAGATTGCTGTCCCAGGGATCTCCCAACATTGCTTGAATCTGGATGAAGTTCTCCCAAATTGCTGATGTAT